>NC_088227.1:34260146-34608896 GCF_036934945.1 Oncorhynchus masou masou | reverse complement strand
TTTAGGTGGTATCATCTTATGACATGATCAAATCTCCCCCAATCACCTGCAAGATGACTGGGGTGAATAGGGGTCAATGCATTCTCCTGATCAAAGGTAACTACCGTACTGTACTAAAAACGGGTTCAATGACAATGTTCAGTGACTGTGGGATGGGAAGAGGCGAGATATGCATGGCGATGATGATGCAAATACTTACTTGGGTGTGAACAGAATATTGGGGCTGCATCTTAAATGGCACACTATTCTCTACACAGTACACACATTTTCACTAGAGCCCTAAGAGTCCTTGTTAAAAGTTGTGCACTTTATATGGAACAAGGTGCCATTTGGGACACTCTGGATATGCAATCTGTGACGGCGTCATGACTATTTATGTGGTTCTTTTGGACACTATCTCTCAGCTAATTGCTGCTGAGTCCTCTTTATTCATCCCGATATCTGCCTGTGACAACCCATCATCGCTGGGAATCCTTTGATCAGAAAGGAAATGGAACAATCTGCATCCTCCTCTATACACTTTAACTATGAGCTCTTCTTTTTAAAGATTGTCTGTTTTAGTGTTTTCAAAGTCAGGAGCTCTTTGAAAAATATTGTAACACTGCAAGTGTATTTCTTAATCAAATATGTTTTTTTTGTCACGTCTTTCATTTATATAATAAAATAAAATGATGTGATATACACAATTATGCAATATGATGCAATTATGCAATATGATGCAATTGTTTGGAACAATAGACTCTTCAAACACATCAAGGTTCCAGAGTGGGCTCTCTCGTACTTTTGAAGGTGTGACCCATTTTATACATAGCAATTGTCAATATATATATATGTCATTACAGGGAAACTTTCCCTCTAGACACTGTTTGGACTGTTCTTTCCAGTCTCCCAAAATGTTTCTGTGTGATGAGAGCTGCTTCAGACATAATTCTACACCATAGCGGTATTTTGTTTTATTTTCACGCCAGGAGATTTCAACCACGTGTTAACAACCCAATATTGGTAATCAACTAGGTAGTTTTTTAAATGAATGCCAATGCTGTTTTCTATGCTTGGTTTCATTTAATACTTTGGGATACTGGTGTTATGTCGGATTTTATGAGGGTTGCCAGATTGGAGTAAAAAGCTGTATTTGTTTTTTTGGGGCATCGATGAAGGTATTTGATAGAGGTATGGGGAAACATTTTCATGATGGAAAATTCATTTATCAATAAATGTGGTTTAAATTCTCCTGTTGCAACTGTGGTATTTGCAACTATAACGAGTCTGGATTATGATCAATTAAGCCATATCAATGCAGTTTAACAGGTTAATGTAAAATAAGGAATTATGTTGGCTTACGCTTATGACACTTCCAAGGCCATATCTTGATGATTATTAAGATTGTGTCAATCATGGTATATACTTAAGCTATTGTAACAAGGCATATGCCAGCATTGTAGGACTACTGCCTCTGCCCAGAGGCCTACTAGGCTTTCATGGCAACGTCCGTTAGAGCTCACTTTGCCATGTATGAGCCTTGGTTAGAGTCCCTGTTGCATCTTCCGCTACACTGCTGGCAGCGGTGGGATCAAGTCCAGCTCACGTCTAGTTATGTGATCTAGTGCCGGGAAGCATTCTGTTTTTCAACATTGTGTTGGGTGTAATTACATTGATACATCTAGGACAATGGATAAGTAAGAAAGGGTGTGACGGATAGAAGTAGTCAGTCACTACAGGTGTGATCAAGCCTTCATCAAAGTTGCCTGAAGCTGACTGGAATGGGCTATTGCCTGACCAGTTATTCAGCAGAATATCACATGTGACTGTCTAATTTACATAAGTTAACTTACCAGTGTGAACCCAAAACAAACTCATTCTACACATTTACAAACTACCTGTGTTATTACAACCATGGAGTTATTTTTGTTGCTGAAACTTCTATATCTAATAACCTGTTGATGTTCCACATCATAAAGGTAGACAAATCATGTCAATGTGTTATGCAGCAAAACACAACTACTGTTTTTTAAGGATGCAAACCAGTAATATGAATGAATCACTGTTGATCCATCCTGTTCTGATCTAATGAGATGGATGTATGATTTTCTACAGCCTAGAATTGAGTCCTTTCCCATCATGAAGGACGAAGCCAGGCTCTTCTTGGTTCTCATTGGTGAAGACTGAACATAAGGGGTTATATGTCATACTCTCCTCTACCACTTTGCCCAACATGTTATACCCCAGAAGTTGTAAATAAACCATTTTCATGGGGATATAACTTGCATTATTATTATAGGGCTGTGAACCTCATAGCCGAACGGCTTCAGACTGATCTTTTCTCACCATTTATTTAAGGAGAGGAAATTCCTTTATAACAGTAGTGTGTTAATGAATTATTTGCGATCTTCAGTGGAAATACAGATCATGTATAACATTGCCAAATATACAAAAAGCTAAATCAAGCAGAGATGTACGACTATTTAACCATATTAATCATTACTTAAACATGCAAACTATAAACATTTAACCAGGTAAAGATAATGAATACATGACAACTCGATACAAATTTTTAATAAAATAATTAATACAAAACTCAAGAGTTGGCTATTTATTTAACATTTATTTAACTGGGCAAGTCAGTTAAGAACTAATTATTATTTTCAATGACGGCCTAAGAACAGTGGGTTAACTGCCTAGGGGTTTGAACTTGCAACCTTCCGGTTGCTAGATCAACACTCGAACCACCAGGCTACCCTGCCAGCTATAACATGAGTACAAATAAAGTGTGTGTGTATTATGGTGTGTATTCTAATTTCCCATCATAAAATGTATCCCCATTCCCCAATCAAATACCTTCATCGATACTAACAACCACCCAAAACAAATCTGTAATTTTACTCCAATCTTGAAACCCTCATAAAATTCGACATAGCCTTGTATAAAATGCATTATGAAAGCAATGGTGTAATGTACACAAAAAAGTGGAGCCTTGTATGAAATGCATTATGAAGTACATTGTGTAATGTACAGTAGGCTCTACGAAATATGAAATGCATTATGAAGTACATTGTGTAATGTACAGTAGGCTCTACGAAATATGAAATGCATTATGAAGTACATTGTGTAATGTACAGTAGGCTCTACGAAATATGAAATGCATTATGAAGTAAATTGTGTAATGTACAGAAGACTCCACGAAATATGAAATGCATTATGAAGTAAATCATGTAGGCCTACTGTTGCCTACAGGCAAAAAGGGTCTTTCTGCAACAGTATCCCAATTAAGCAAAAACAAGCATAAAACAGTATTGGCATTAATAAAAAATTTTTTGCAAGTATCTAAGGCTACTATCATATTATAATTATTTTGGTGACAGCCTTGTTTATTAACAATATAACAATAACAATAACGCAGTGTAGAACACCATTGCCCATCATGCATTGCTCCAATAACTTGAAAAAGATTGCTAGGAAGTTTGCCCCCCAAAAATGTATTTTCCTATGAATGAAGTTGCAAAAAATGTGTATTTTCTAATTAAGTCACACAAAATCTGCTGAAATACATTTAGTACAAATTTGCACGAATTGAGTGTGAGATTGTGTTGGCTGTAGCTAATGTAACCTAACATATCTAAAGTTAACTTACAAAGTTATTAAACATTGCCAGATAGCAGCTGGATAATTACAATTATTGTCTTTAGAATTTCTAGCTAGCATATTATGAAAGCTAACTAGCTAGATTTTAGTATAGATAAACAAATGCAGTTCACTAGTTAACTAAGTAAGCTCCGTTACGTTTTCTTGACTTCTTAGTAAGGTAACCAATGAAATGTTATCCCAGCAGCTTGTGCTACCTAAATATGATCCGATAAACAGCTGCCTCTGTTTGGGAACCATACCAGGTCAACATAGATATATAATTCACCTAGATAAACCACCCTAGTCACTGTCACGCCCCCAATTTCTTTTGCATATGTATTTAGACCCTTTGCTATGAGACTCAAAATTGAGTTCAGCTGCATCCTGTTTCCCATTGATCATCCTTGATTGAAGTCCACCTGTGGTAAATTCAATTGATTGGACATGATTTGGAAAGGCACACACCTCTCTATATAATGTCCCACAGTTGCAAGTGACTGTCGGAGCAAAAACCAAGTCATGAGGTTAAATGAATTGTCCGTAGAGCTTCGAGTCGGAATTGTGTCAAGGCACAGATCTGGGAAGGATACCGCAACATTTCTGCAGCATTGAAGGTCCCCAAGAACACAGTGGCTTCCACCATTCGTAAGAAGAATACATTTGGAACCACCAAGACTCTTCCTTGAGCTGGCTGCCCTGCCAAACTGAGCAAGGACCTTGGTCAGGGAGGTGACCAGTGAGGTGATGGTCACTCTGACAGAGCCCCAGAGTTCCTCTGTGGAGATGGGAGAACCTTCCAGAAAGACAACCATCTCTGCAGCCCTCTACCAACCAGGCCTTTATGGTAGTGGCCAGACGGAAGCCACTCCTCAGTAAAAGGCACATGACAGCCCGCTTGGAGTTTGCCATAAAGTACATAAAGGACTCACAGAGCATGAGAAATAAAATTCTCTGGTCTGATGAAACCAAAATTGAACTCTTTGGCCTGAATGCCAAGCATCACTTCTGGAGGAAACCAGGAACCACTCATCAACCGCCCGAAGATAAATTATAGTGGTGGCATGGGACTGGGAGACTAGTCAGGATCGAGGGAAAGATGGTTGGAGCAAAGTACAGAGAGATCCTTGATGAAAACCTGCTCCAGAGCGCTCGGGACCTCAGACTGGGACAAAGGTTCACCTTCCAACAGGACAACAACCCTAAGCACACAGCCAAGACAATTCAGGAGTGGCATCAGGACAAGTCTCAGAATGTCCTTGAGTGGCCCAGCCAGAGCCCGGACTTGAACCCGATCAAATATCTCTGGAGAGACCTGAAAATAGCTGTGCAAATAGCTCCCCATCCAACCTGACAGAGCTTGAGAGGATCTGCAGAGAAGATTGGGAGAAACTCCCCAAATACAGGTGTACCAAGCTTGTAGCATCATACCCAAGAAGACTTGAAGCTGTAATCGCTGCAAAAGGTGCTTCAACAAAGTACTGAGTAAAGGGTCTGAATACTTGTCTGAATACTTAAGTAAATGTCATTTTCCCATATTTTATTTGTAATACATTTGCAAAAAAAAAAAATGTTTTTGTCTTGTCATTTTGGGGTATTGTGTGTAGATTGTTGAGGGTAAAAAAACTATTTAATCAATTTTAGAATAAGTCTGTAACAAAATATGGAAAAAGTGAAGGGATCTGAATACTTTCGAATGCACTGGATTGGCCTGGGTATTTGCCGTGCCAATATATCCTCCAAACACTGGCTTCTCGGGCATTATCACTTAATTAGCTACCTGGTGACACTCATTCTAAAAATTTTGACACAACTAAAACTATATAAAAACTAGCAAATCAGATCTGAAAACTAACTGAAACTAAACTGTTTTTAAAATCAAAATTGAAAAACGAATAGAATAAATAAAACTAATATAAAAACACAAAACTATAACCTCGGAGGAGACAATTGGTGAGGTTCCTGGGAAAATGTTTGCTTTTCACAACATGCTGGGGAAATGTACTGTAATGATCTTGTTGGATGATGGCTTTTCTCTAGATGGCTGATGACTTTTCCCTAGTTGGACAATTACTTTTCTCTTTTGTGACCGATGGCCAGCAGTGTTCCACTTCTCGCTCTCTGTGTCCTGTCCAGGCGACCTGAGTACCACCCCTGGCAGTCCAGATGAAGATGGCTGAGTTGGCATATTCCAGAGTGTTGGCTGGCAGGCAGACAGGCGAAACAGATACAAATGACCTGTGAAGACTGATGGGCCTGAGTCAGGCAGTGCCTGATGGGATACAACAGCCCATCAGCCGAGCAGGGGGCCAAGGGTGCCAATCATGCCCCGGGACTTTTATCTATATCCAGGCTGCAGCCAATCACACCCAGGAACCTCTGTCTGTATCTAGGCAGCTGCCCTCCACAACTTACATGACCAATCCAACAAACACTAAACTTCCCCCTTCAACAAACACTTCCCCCTTAACTTCTCCTTGGCTTTATACAGTCTGACTTCCTGCATCTCTGCCGCAATGAAATCCCAAGACATTTTGGGGATAAAATATAGGCTATTTTTGTTTGACATCCATTCTTTTTGCATTTGGTGTAAACTAGTTTCTGGGTCATCGAATAGCCTTGGATATGTGTATTGCCAATAAAATAGTGGGGGTTGTGACAAATGGAGCCCGGTGTTAAATGTCACAAGGATTGAACGTTCTCTTCCTGTCTGCTAGATGGCAGCGGCATCTCAGTTACCAACCGTTATGCTGACTTATGACATGCGGCGCAAAGGAATTGTCTAGGTCTCACTGTTTTCACACTATAAACACATTTAATGCCCCAAATACCTCTCAGAATTCAGTTAAGCTGGCCTTATGATGATTTAAGACTTACGTTAATACGTCTTCATACTTTTGGAGACTGTAAGCACACATGAAATGTAATATAGGCCACATAGACATTGAGGCTACTTTGAGGCGTGATGCTATTTTTAAAACATGGTGATTAAGCCAGAGTATATTTTCTGCTCTGATTTCAAATTAAATAGTTTGTTAAGCAGTCCTTTGATGTCTGTGTGGCACACTTGGTAACTTTACCAGCGGTTGGTAACTTTATCAGCTGTTGGTAACTTTAATTAAGCAGCAGTTTTAGCCTCGACTGCACCTCTCATCATGGAGAATGCTTACCAGACACGAACTGCCACGGTAAACCCTGCCCATCTTGCACCCCAGACAGGCTAAAGCAAACTCTAAAAGTATTTGAAAGATTCAGCTTCTTACCACAGTGCAAGAGAACATAGGTCAACACTTCAACAATACCCATATAGCTCAATTGTGAATTACAGGTGGATGGGTCAACCCTATACAATGTTGAAACATATTGAGCCCTAGTGAGCCATCGCCATTGTACGCATTATGTAATAGCCATGGTATAATTGAAATAGGATCATTATTCAAACATCATTGTCGAGGGTCAAGATAAAGATAACCAAAGACCATAAAACCGTCAACACTTTACATAAACAGGATTATGAGGAAAAGATGAGGAAGAAAAGGATGATGAGGAAGAGGACTAGGAACAAAGAGGAAAGAGTCACCTTGGGGTTGATATTTCTGTTTGTCATTCCATTCTGTTGTTGCTATTCATATTTATGATTACTTATAATGACATAATAAATCCACCAGGGATATACCCTGAATTGTATGGGACATGCATATAGCCTTCACTCTGAAGAGAAACCGTGTTTAAAGGATGAGATGTTACACTTGTCATTTAGGACCATGAAATTGAGCGAGTTCCTCCATTTACCAATGTACACGACGCTCTGCACAGCAGTGACTTTGTGCATTTTGGTGAAACACCCGCTTCCTCCCCAATCAAAACATATTCCTGTTTTTTCTCTCATCTCATCTCATCTCACTCCTCCCCTCACTCCCTCCTCCTCTTACTCTCCTCCAGAGAGAATCAAGGACTTTTTGCAGAGCGAAAGAGAAAGCTATTTCTCCAACTGTGCCAATCAGAGGGAGCAACCCATCTTTGGTCAGTTATAATACGCTGTATTGCACCTCACACTGAGATGACTGAACTCAAATTGCCTTGGTAACAGCGTCAACACTTGCCATTTGTGTGATCTCTCAGTGCAATGATCACCAGAGGGATGGGAAACGATGGCCAATTATCTGTAAGAGGCCCTGTTGGAGTCGATGTTGTGTTTCGAAACAAAAAAATCATGAGAACAGAGAGCCAGAGACGGATCTCGTCAGTCAGAGGGCTGCTCTCACCGAGGCAGTCACTGAAAACATTTCCTAAATTGTATTCACACAATCATAAAGTCTCGAAATGCAATGATGCCAGGATCAAAAGACGTCAGTAGGGGAGCCACTGTTGTTGATGCCGCAACCCCCCCCCCCCAATAATTGTAATTATTCAAGACCGACCAGAATCAATGCAGCAGACCGATGCGAAAGCTTCCCTAGGCAGAAAATAAGACAAGGCTCAGTAATGATTGAACCTGGTAATTAAGTGGCTAGGCTCTGTTGGGATCTAGCAATACAGAAAGGGAATTATAATGCATTAGCATTGTTTATATTCACTTCACAGACTAAGGCAGCAATTTGAACATACTAGTTTACCCTCACTTAAGCAGAAGGATTTGGGGTTTGGCTCTGTTAATGTGTTGGATTGATTTGGCCAGCCCAGAGAGGGGTTTTGGCACCGATCAGTGTTGGGGTCAATTCCATTTAAATTCCAGTCAAACCTTACAAAAAAATATAGCAACTTTGAATCTGCAGTATAAGTGCAGTAACTGCAGTCGACTGTGATATTTTGGATGCAGTAATTGCCGAATAACTTCTGTGTGCTGCAGTTGAACTGCTGTTATACTCGACTGTAACTGCAGGTACACTGCAGTACATTAATTTTGTTATTTTGGACGCAGTTTTTGCAGCATACTGCAGTATACTGCACTCTAACTAGTGTACTGCAGTTATACTGCACTCCGACTAGTGTACTGCAGTTATACTGCACAGTTATACTGCACTCTAACTAGTGTACTGCAGTTATACTGCACTCTAACTAGTGTACTGCAGTTATACTGCACTCTGACTAGTGTACTGCAGTTATACTGCACTCTGACTAGTGTACTGCAGTTATACTGCACTCTGACTAGTGTACTGCAGTTATACTGCACTCTGACTAGTGTACTGTAGTTATACTGCACTCTGACTAGTGTACTGCAGTTATACTGCACTCTAACTAGTGTACTGCAGTTATACTGCACTCTAACTAGTGTACTGCAGGTATACTGCACTCTAACTAGTGTACTGCAGTTATACTGCACTCTGACTAGTGTACTGCAGTTATACTGCACTCTAACTAGTGTACATGCAAACTATGAAATAACACACATGGAATCATGTATATTTGAGATTTTAGATTCTTCAAAGTAGCCACTCTTGGCAGCTTTGCACACTCTTGCCATTCTCTCAACCAGCTTCACCTGGAGTGTTTTTCAACAGTCTTGAAAGAGTTCCCACATATGCTGAGCACTTGTTGGCTGCTTTTCCTTCTCTCTGTTGTCCAACTAATCCCAAACCATCTCAATTGGGTGGAGGTCAGGTGATTGTGGAAGCCAGGTCATCTGATGCAGCACTCCATCACTCTCTTTCTTGGTCAAATATCCCTTACACTGCCTGGGGGTGTATTGGGTCATTGTCCTGTTGAAAAACAAATGATAGTCCCACTAAGCACAAAGCAGATGGGATGGTGAATTGCTGCAGATTGCTGTGGTAGACATGCTGGTTCAGTGTGCCTCGAATTTTATATAAATCACGGACAGTGTCACCAGCAAAGCACCGCCACACCTCCTCCTCCATGCTTCACGGTGGGATCCACACATGTAGAGATCATCCGTTCACCTACAAAGAAACGGCGGTTGGAACCTAAAATCTCAAATTTGGACTCATCAGACTAAAGGACAGATTTCCACCGGTCTAATGTCCATTGCTCGTCTTTCTTGGCCCAAGCAAGTCTCTTCTTCTTATTGGTGTCCTTTAGTTGTGATCTATTTGCAGCAATTTGACCATGAAGGCCTGATTCACACAGTTGATGTTGATATGTGTCTGTTACTTGAACTCTGTGATGCATTTATTTGTACTGCAATTTCTGAGGCTGGTAACTCTAATGAACTTCTCCTCTGCAGCAGAGGTAACACTGGGTCTTCCTTTCCTGTGGCGGTCCTCATGAGAGCCAGGTAACTCTAATGACCTTATCCTCTGCAGCAGAGGTAACACTGGGTCTTCCTTTCCTGTGGCGGTCCTCATGAGAGCCAGGTAACACTAATGAACTTCTCCTCTGCAGCAGAGGTTACTCTGGGTCTTCCTTTCCTGTGACAGTCCTCGTGAGAGACAGTTTCATCATAGCAATTGATGGTTTTTGCGACTGCACTTGAAGAGACTTTCAAAATTGTTTTCATTTTCCGGATTGAATGACCTTCATGTCTTAAAGTAATGATGGACTCATTTCTCTTTGCCTTAATATGGACTTGGTGGCTACTTTGAAGAGAATATATTTTGATTTGAACACTTTTTGGTTACTACATGATTCCCCATGTGTTATTTCATAGTTTTGATGTATTCATCATTATTCTACAATGTAGATAATAGTACAAATAAAGAAAAACTCTGGAATGTCCAAACTTTTGAAAGGTATTATATATATATATATATATATGAATGTGTTATTCAATGTGTTTCTATGGGCTTTAGTAGTAAAGGCCAAAATCATTATTTTATCAAATCATTTAAAAAAATAATGATTCTTAAAGTGGTCCTAAAATACAAAATCAAATAGCTAAATGATCCATAGCATGACCATATTAAAACAATTCCATATGGCAGCTTAGCACACCCCACCCCTTCTCCAATGTCTTAGACTGTGTCTGATATGACATGTTATTGATATGTTACACAATTAGATGAGTTACAACGTAAGAGACACATTATGTTAGGAACTGGGGTATTTTAGTTTGAGAACAGGTTAATGAAAGATAATTTAGCCACGCTTTAGACTTCTAGACATAACGAGAGTGGCTATTTTTGTGGACTGGCTAGGTGTTTCGGTAACAGATATAACTATATATATATTTGTAGACTCGCTAGGTGGCTCCGTAACAATATATAACTGTATGTATATTTGTAGGCTCACTAGGTGGTTCCATAACATATATAACTGTACATATATTTGCAGGCTCGCTAGGTGGTTAGGTAACAGATATAACTATATATATTTGTAGGCTTCCTAGGTGGTTAAGTAACATATATAACTATATATATTTGTAGGCTCACAAGGTGGTTAGGTAACAGATATAACTATATCTATTTGTAAGCTCGCTAGGTGGTTAGGTAACAGATATAACTATATATATTTGTAGGCTCCCTAGGTGGTTAGGTAACAGATATAACTATATATATTTGTAGGCTCGCTAGGTGGTTCGGTAACAGATATAAATAGTTCTCTTTGTAGGCTCGCTACAGTTGTCACGCCCTGATCAGTTTCACCTGTCCTTGTGTTTGTCTCCACCCCCTCCAGGTGTTGCTCATCATCCCTGTGTATTTATCCCTGTGTTTTTGTCCCTGTGTTTTTGACAGACCCAGCAGACTTGGACCAGCTGCATCACGCTGTCTCCCTGCAGGGTGCCTCCATTGGGAAGCATGAGGAGCTACTTCGGGACCTTTTGGAAGGGCTTCATTCTCTGTCAGAACGCCACGACCAAGGGTTCAAGGCGGTAATTGATCAAATCTGTGAATTAGCTCATAGGCAGCACGCCATCTCTGAGACCTCCCAACCACTCAGTAACCTCTCTACTAGTGGTGGATTTGTTCATCCTACCCCGGCTGCCCGAGAACCCCGCTTACCTCCTCCGGAGCATTATGCTGGCGATCCTGGTTCCTACCGGGCGGTCCTTTCCCATTGCTCCCTCATTGTCTAACCCTCTTCGTTCCCGTTGGACCGATCGAAGATAACATATTTAATTACGCTAATGTCCGGAAGGGCGCTCTCCTGGGCAACAGCTGTGTGGGAGCAGCAATCCACTGTGTGACATAGCCTGGAGGAATTTAAGGCAGAGGTGAGGAAGGTTTTCAATTCACTGGTGCCCGGGAGGGAGACGGCTCGAAAACTACTGCAGGTACATTGGAACTCCCGTAGTGTGGCAGACTACACAGTAGGTGTTTCGCACATTGGCCGCTGAGAGTTCCTGGAATCCGGAGGCTCTGTTCAACACCTTCCTCTACGGACTGTCGGGGGGGATAAAGGATGAGTTCGCAGCTCAGGAAATACCTTTGGACCTCGATTCCCTCATTTCCCTTTTGATTAGGATTGACGGGCGCCTATGAGAATGCGGGTGTGAGAGGAGGTTGCTGGATCATCTTCTGATGCTTGTGCACGCCATAAGAAATCCGGAATTCTCCAAAGTGTGTATTTCCGAGGAGGGCCGAAAACACCCGAGGTCCCCCGAAAATCATCGGCGATGGGTGAGTTTGCTACTCCTGATCCCATGCAACTGGGAAGAGCAAGATGATCTATTGGGGAATGCTCATGTAGGCTGAATTCTAACTGTTGTCTGTACTGAGGGGGTGCGGGACAGTATATAGCCACCTACTCTGGTGAGCCAGACTAGGAGTCCCCTAAGTCCTTCAGCACCTCCTGGAGAACCAATTGTTTGTGAAAGCCAAGAAGTGTGAGTTCCACCGCTCTACAATCTCCTTTCTGGGATATGTCAACGCTGACAGAAATGTCCAGATGGACCCTGAAAAGGTGAAAGCAGTGGTGGATTGGCCTCAACTTACGTCCAGGGTGCAGTTAAAATGTTTCCTGGGGTTCGCTAACTTCTACCTCTGTTTCATTCGGGGCTACAGCACCCTGGCGGCCCCCATCTCTGTACTCACCTCTCTCAATGTATCGTTCAGATGGTCCCCAGTTGTTGACAGAGCCTTTGTGGACCTGAAGCATTGGTTCACCACAGCATCCATCCGGACCCGTCCCGTCAATTTGTGGTTGAGGTCAATGCTTCTGATGTTGGAGTGGTACCCATACTGTCCCAGCGATCTGCCCAGGAACAAAAGCTCCATCCCTGTGCCTTCCTGTCCCATCCTCTCAATCCCGCAGAAAGGAACAACGATGTAGGCAACCGAGAACTCCTGGCGGTCAAGATGGCGCTGGAGGAGTGGAGACACTGGCTGGATGGAGCAGAACAACCATTTTTGGTTTGGACCGACTATAAAAATGTGGAATATCTCCGTACAGCCAAGCAGCTATTCTCCAGGCAGGCCCGGTGGGCTTTGTTATTTACCAGATTCAACTTCACCATTTCCTACTGCCCAGGGTACAAAAATGTGAAGCCTGACGCCATCTCCCACCTATACAGTTCCGATTTTCCAAGGCCACCCATTTCATCCCTCTCCCCAAACTACCCTCTGCCAAAGAGATGGCCCATTCATGGTGCAGCACGGCTTCCGGATCCATGGACTCCCGGAGGACATGGCCTCTGACCGGGGTCCTCAGTTCTCGTTTCAGTTCTGGAAGGCGTTCTGCAACCTTATTGGGTCGTCAGCCAGCCTATCCTCCGGGTTCCATCCCCAATCCAATGGCCAGTCGGAGCACGCTAACCAGGACCTGGAAACCACCCTAAGATGCATTGTCTCCACCATCCCCACTACCTAGAGCCGACAACTGGTCTGGGTGCAGTATGCCTGGAACCCCCTTCTCAGTTCGGCCATGGGACTCTCCCCTTTTGAGTGCTCCATAGGTTATCAGCCTCTGTTCTTCCCAGAACAAGAGCAGAAAGTCAACGTACCCTCAGCCCAGATGTTCGTCCGCCGGTGCCGACGTACCTGGAGAAGAGCCAGGGCGGCACTTCTCAAGACCAACTCTAGGTATCGCCGACAAGCAGACCGCCGCCGGACTCCAGCTCCCCGCTACCGCATTGGGCAGAGGGTATGGCTTTCCACCCTGGACCACTTCAGGTGGAGTCCCACAAACTATCCCCCCATTTCATTGGTCCTTTCCCCATCTCTAGAGTCCTTAGTTCCACATCTATTGTCTTTTCTTACCCCATACCATCCATATTCACCCTACTTTTCATGTGTCTAGGATTAAGCCTGTGTCTCACAGCTCTTTGTCTTCTGTTTCTAGGCCCACCCCTCATCCTCGTGTCATCAATGGCCATCCGGCATGCACTGTAAAACGCTTCCTGGGTGTTCGACCATGGGGCAGGGGTTTCCAGTACCTGGTTGACTGGGAGGGTTACGGCCAGGAGGAGAGGTGATGGGTTCCCGCTAGAGACATCCTGGACCCAGCCCTCACCGTCGACTTCCACTGCTGACACCCCGGTCAACTAGGTATGCGCCCAGGTAGGACACCAGGTGGCGCCCCTAGAGGGGGTGGGGGGGTGGGGGTGTACAGTCATGCCCTGATCTGTTTCACCTATCCTTGAGTTTGTTTCCAACCCCTCCAGGTGTTGCTCATCATCCAAGGTGTGTTTATCCCTGTGTTTCCTGTCTCTCTGTGCCAGTTCGTCTTGTTTGCTAAAGTCAACCAGCATTTATCTCCTAGCTCCTATTTTTCCCAGTCTCTGTTTTTCCTAGTCCTCCTGGTTTTGACCCTTGTCTGTCCTGACACCGAACCAGCCTACCTGAAAATTCTTCCTGCTGCTCCAGTTTCAACTGTTCTGCTTGCGGCTATGGAACCCTGACCTGTTCACCGGACGTGCTACCAGTCCCAGACCTGCTGTTTTCAACTCTCTAGAGACAGCAGGAGTGGTAGAGATACTCGGCTATGAAATGATCGGCTATGAAAAGCCAACTGACATTTACTCTTGAGGTGCTGACCTGTTGCACCCTCGACAACCACTGTGATTATTATTATTTGACTTATGTAGAGCACAGCATTAGGAAGTCAAACAAATATCTGAAACTACTGCTAACACTCAAATGTAACTCATAGAACCTGATCGACAGCCATATGACTGTAGAAGAACAATAGGAGCGAGATCATCGCTAATGTCGATTCAGCTCTCACTTGACAGTTTAGTAACTATTTGGATGATCATGGATACCTTGCAAAACAATGTCTGTGAGACACTTAGAATTAGGTCACTGTGAAGATTAATGTTCTACTGGTTCTGGCCTCATTTAGAAATAAAACTTAGTCGCTGGGTTAATGGTAAAGTTATCTTGTGTCCTGTAAGTACAGGTAAAAAGTGATTATGTGCCATTCTAATAGCCTTTATTACAGTACAATGTTAAAAACAGATATGAGTTACATTTCTAAACACTCTATATACATTTTCAGAAATGTTGGTGAATTAGCTTTTAGTATTTAAAGAAATTATGAATGAGACTGGCAAGGGGTTGTTCAATGACGACAGATTTTAAACAAATACATGTCTATCACTTGATGGTTTCATTTCTGAGAGACGAATTATCAAGTTTTTTTGCGAAATGCTATATATCCGCCTCACTCTCAGAGGAATAAGTAGTACTGCTAGTTTTTACACAGTCAAATGTAACAAATAACTACATATGTTATTAAAAATGTACAAATGACACATTTGTGTCATTCATTTTTAAAACATGTTTTAAATATATAATTAAATACAGTAATATGAGATCTGTATCTAAAACATTTACATTTTACATTTGAATAATTTAGCAGATGCATTTATCCAGAGCAACATGCAGTAAGGGCATTCATCTTAAGATAGCTAGGAAATTAACTCTTATAGAGTACAGTCATGGCCACAAGTTGAGAATGACACAAATATTAATTTCCACAAAGTTTGATGCTTCAGTGTATTTAGATATTTTAGTCAGATGTTACTATGGAATACTGAAGTATAATTACAAGCATTTCAATTCATTTTTATTGACAATTACATGACGTTGATGCAAAGAGTCAATATTTGCAGTGTTGACCCTTCTTTTTTAAGACCGCTGCAATCCACCCTGGCATGCTGTCAATTAACTTCTGGGCCACATCCTGACTGATGGCAGCCCATTCTTGCATAATCAATGCTTGGAGTTTGTCAGAATTTTTGGGGTTTTGTTTGTCCACCCGCCTCTTAGGGAATGACCACAAGTTCTCAATGGGATTAAGGTCTGGGGAGTTTCCTGGCCTATTGATGTTTTGTTCCCCGAGCCACTTAGTTATCACTTTTGCCTTATGGCAAGGTGCTCCATCATGCCGGAAAAGGCATTGTTGGTCACCAAACTATTCCTGGATGGTTGAGAGAAGTTGCTCCCAGAGGATGTGTTGGTACCATTCTTTATTCATGGCTGTGTTCTTAGGCAAAATTGTGAGTGAGCCCAGTCCCTTGGCTGAGAAGCAACCCCTCACATGAATGGTCTCAGGATACTTTACTGCTGGCATGACACAGGACTGATGGTAGCGCTCACCTTGTTTTCTCCGGACAAGCTTTTTTCTGGATGCCCCAAACAATCAGAAGGGAGATTCATCAGAGAAAATGACTTCACCCCAGTCCGCAGCAGTCCAATCCATGTACCTTTTGCAGAATATCAGTCTGTCCCTGATGTTTTTCCTGGAGAGAAGAGGCTTCTTTGCTGCCCTTCTTGACACCAGGCCATCCTCCAAAAGTCTTCGCCTCACTGTGCGTGCAGATGCCCTCACACCTGCATGCTGCCGTTCCTGATCAAGCTCTGTACTGGTGGGGCCCTGACCCTGCAAGCTGAATCAACTTTAGGAGATGGTCCTGGTGCTTGCTGGACTTTCTTGGGCGCCCTGAAGCCTTCTTCACAACAACTGAATCACTCTCCTTGAGGTTCCTGATGATCTGATAAATGGTTGATTTAGGTGCAATCTTACTGGCAGCAATATCCTTGCCTGTGAAGCCCTTTTTGTGCAAAGCAATGATGACGGCACGTGTTTCCTTGCAGGTAACCATGATTGACGGAGGAAGAACAATGATTTCAAGCACCACCCTCCTTTTGAAGTTTCCAGTCTGTTATTCGAACTCAATCAGCATGACAGAGTGATCTCCAGCCTTGTCCTCGTCAACACTCACACCTCTGTTAACGAGAGAATCACTGACATGACGTCAGCTGGTCCTTTTGTGGCAGGGCTGAAATGCAGTGGAAATGTTTTTGTGGGATTCAGTCTATTTGCATGGCAAAGAGGGACTTTGCAATTAATTGCAATTCATCTGATCACTCTTCATAACATTCTGGAGTATATGCAAATTGCCATCAAACAAACTGAGGCAACAGACTGTGAAAATTAATATTGGTGTCATTCTCAAAACTTTTGGCCACAACTGTATGTGTGAGCATGATGTGCATGTGTTTTTAAAAAGGGGGCTCAGTCTCCAATTACTGATGCAAGGGAATAAAGGCGGTTATATGGATTTCGACAGCAGTGAACAGTGAATGACCATGGTATTACCCATGTGATGAATGCAGTCTTCAAAAGGGCTGGATGATATTATTTTTGTTATGTCTGTTTGTTTGAAAAGTGTGACAAAATGAGCTTTATCTTGAAAATTCTCAGTAATCTACAGCAGCATTCCAGAATTCTATTGGTGTCCAAAGGATTCATGTGCACAGGAATTGGTGTTCAGCCTTGACCTTCTATACGTTCCCCCATCATTTCTACAGCACCCAAACGCACTCCACACACACGTACATTGTAATATTATGGTATGGTGGTACTGCACATTTTGTATTGTCAATATGTAGTGGTAGATAATGTTATAGGATGTACTGTTTTATCTTTTAGTTTATGGGTGATGTAAGTGCCTTTAATGTGTTTGGACGCCAGGAAGAGTAGATTCTGCCTTGGCAGGAACTAATGGGGATCCATAATTAACCCCAGGAAGAGTAAATTCTGCCTTGGAGGAACTAATGGGGATCCATAATAAACCCCAGGAAGAGTAGATTCTGCCTTGGCAGGAACTAATGGGGATCCATAATAAACACCAGGAAGAGTAGATTCTGCCTTGGAGGAACTAATGGGGATCCATAATAAACCCCAGGAAGAGTAGATTCTGCCTTGGCAGGAACTAATGGGGATCCATAGTAAACCCCAGGAAGAGTAGATTCTGCCTTGGCAGGAACTAATGGGGATCCATAATAAACCCCAGGAAGAGTAGATTCTGCCTTGGCAGGAACTAATGGGGATCCATAATAAACCCCAGGGAGAGTAGATTCTGCCTTGGCAGGAACTAATGGGGATCCATAATAAACCCTAGGAAGAGTAGATTCTGCCTTGGCAGGAACTAATGGGGATCCATAATAAACCCCAGGAAGAGTAGATTCTGCCTTGGCAGGAACTAATGGGGACCTCTAATAAATACAAATATCAACAGCATCTGCGGTTTCACTCTGCTTATTCTCTCTTTGCCTCCCATGCTGCTTCTGTTAGAGGTGATAATGGTGAGGGATAGTGCTGCTTCTGTTAGAGGTGATAATGGTGAGGGATAGTGCTGCTACTGTTGGAGGTGATAATGGTGAGGGATAGTGCTGCTTCTGTTGGAGGTGATAATGGTGAGTGATAGTGCTGCTTCTGTTGGAGGTGATAATGGTGAGGGATAGTGCTGCTTCTGTTGGAGGTGATAATGGTGAGGGATAGTGCTGCTACTGTTGGAGGTGATAATGGTGAGTGATAGTGCTGCTACTATTAGAGGTGATAATGGTGAGGGATAGTGCTGCTTCTGTTGGAGGTGTTAATGGTCAGGGATAGTGCCGCTTCTGTTGGAGGTGGTAATGGTGAGTGATAGTGCTGCTACTGTTAGAGGTGATAATGGTGAGGGATAGTGCTGCTTCTGTTGGAGGTGATAATGGTGAGGGATAGTGCTGCTACTGTTAGAGGTGTTAATGGTGAGGGATAATGCCTCTACTGTTAGATGTGATAATGGTGAGGAATAATGTGGCTACTGTTAGAGGTGAAAATGGTGAGGAATCATGCAACCTTCTGTTAGAGGTGATAATGGTGAGGGATAATGTGGGTACTGTTAGATGTGATAATGGTGAGGGTTAATGTCGGTACTGTTAGAGGTGATACTTGTGAGGAATCACGCTCCTTCTGTTAGATGTGATAATGGTGAGGAATAATGTGGCTACCGTTAGAGGTGATAATGGTGAGGAATCATGCTCCTTCTGTTAGAGGTGATAATGGTGAGGAATAATGTGGCTACCGTTAGAGGTGATAATGGTGAGGAATCATGCTCCTTCTGTTAGAGGTGATAATGGTGAGGAATCATGCTCCTTCTGTTAGAGGTGATAATGGTGAGGAATAATGTGGCTACCGTTAGAGGTGATAATGGTGAGGAATCATGCTCCTTCTGTTAGAGGTGATAATGGTGAGGAATAATGTGGCTACCGTTAGAGGTGATAACGGTGAGGAATCATGCTCCTTCTGTTAGAGGTGATAACGGTGAGGAATCATGCTCCTTCTGTTAGAGGTGATAATGGTGAGGAATCATGCTCCTTCTGTTAGAGGTGATAATGGTGAGGAATCATGCTCCTTCTGTTAGAGGTGATAATGGTGAGGGATAATGCTCCTTCTGTTAGAGGTGATAACGGTGAGGAATCATGCTCCTTCTGTTAGAGGTGATAATGGTGAGGGATAATGCTCATTCTGTTAGATGTGATAATGGTGAGGGATAATGCCGCTACTGTTAGATGTGATAATGGTGAGGGATAATGTGGGTACTGTTAGACGTGATAATTGTGAGGGATACTGTAGGTGTGTAAGTATGCCATGACAGATGGAGTCACAATCAGATCTATAATTCTGTTCACTGCCTGTGGTGCTCCTATTCTATTCTTCTAAACGGCCTGTGGTGCTCCTATTCTATTCTTCTAAACGACCTGTGGTCTTGAAAAAAATAGGTCACATAAATTAAAACACTTATTTGCGTGATTGCAATACTTACAATATTTTGTAATACACAAAAAAATGTAAATGTTTTCAAGAACTGCCAACATTACAAGAAGGATGAATGTGAAAAATGAGGCCGTCAGTTGGTCGGAAAGGGGTATTATCACTTCTTCTTAATTACAGCACGTTTGTAAGGTGACATCCCTGACCTCGGCTGATGAGCCCATTTAATAGGCTGTAATCCTGGCGGTGACACGCAGCTGTCCAATAGCGTAACCTTTTGTTAACAGTGACCCTCACCAAGCCTCAGAAGAAGGAGAAGATATTCACACCTGGTCCTTCTAATCAGCACAGGGCAAATGTGCCTTTTTTCATTATGAATTGCGTGAATCCTTATTTGACTGTGTTTAATTTCAATTTAGAGGCCAGAGATTCTACTTGGTGCTTGCCAATGTTAATTCTCATCATATTTCCTTTTGGAATGGAAGATGAGGTTCCAGAAAGGGAATAAGGGTAGAGGGAATGGGAGGAGGATTCAGTCATCCATCAAAGTACGGCATGATGAATATAATATGACCTCAGTCAGCGTACAATCAAAAAGGAAAACAATGATTAAAGCTGTTTTGGGCCAGTCATCTTGCTGTCTTCACAAGCTGCAGATGGGTAGCTTGTCATTACCTCTCTCCCACACACTTATAAAGCATTTAACAATGCTTCTCCCCTGCTCATAAAAAAAATGGCTGTGTAAAAATAGTATCACTCCAATATCAGGCATTGCCAACGAGAGCTTTTCAAAACGTATAGTGTAAGGTGTGAAATGTTCTTAATAATAAAAACCAAATGGATATAACCTAGAAAGAATATAACCAACCACATCCCACAACAGCCACTACACATAAAGACTCATGTACACTGTTTGGAGTTTATATTCCTATCCAACCTAACATATTTCATGTTTCTACTACATTTTATAATGATTATTCAATAGTTCTTGATGGTAAATTTAAATCCTATCAGCAACGTAAACCACCATAACTGCTCTGTGACATCAACTGCAATGATGATAAAATAGGACCTCCTCCTCTCTCCCTCTATTCTTCTCTCCCTTCATTCCTCTCTCCGTTCATTCCTCTCTCCCTTCATTCCTCTCTCCCTCTCTCCCTCTATTCCTCTCTCCCTTCATTCCTCTCTCACTTCATTCCTCTCTCCCTTCATTCCTCTCTCCCTCTATTCCTCTCTCCCTCTATTCCTCTCTCCCTCTATTCCTCTATTCCTCTATTCCTCTCTCCCTTCATTCCTCTCTCCCTTCATTCCTCTCTCCCTCTATTCCTCTCTCCCTTCATTCCTCTCTCCCTTCATTCCTCTCTCCCTTCATTCCTCTCCCCCTTCATTCCTCTATTCCTCTCTCCGGTCATTCCTCTCTCCCTTCATTCCTCTATTCCTCTCTCCCTTCATTCCTCTCTCCGTTCATTCCTCTCTCCCTTCATTCCTCTCTCCCTCTATTCCTCTCTCCCTCTCTCCCTTCATTCCTCTCTCCCTTCATTCCTCTCTCCCTCTCTCCCTCTATTCCTCTCTCCCTTCATTCCTATCTCCCTTCATTCCTCTCTCCCTTCATTCCTCTCTCCCTCTATTCCTCTCTCCCTCTATTCCTCTCTCCCTCTATTCCTCTATTCCTCTCTCCCTTCATTCCTCTCTCCCTTCATTCCTCTCTCCCTCTATTCCTCTCTCCCTTCATTCCTCTCTCCCTTCACTCCTCTCTCCCTTCATTCCTCTCCCCCTTCATTCCTCTATTCCTCTCTCCGGTCATTCCTCTCTCCCTTCATTCCTCTATTCCTCTCTCCCTTCATTCCTCTCTCACTCTATTCCTCTATTCCTCTCTCCCTTCATTCCTCTCTCCCTTCATTCCTCTCTCCCTTCATTCCTCTCTCCCTCTATTCCTCTATTCCTCTCTCCCTCTATTCCTCTCTCCCTTCATTTCTCTCTTCGCTCATTCCTCTCTCCCTTCATTCCTCTCTCCCTCTATTCCTCTCTCCCTCTCTCCCTTCATTCCTCTCTCACTTCATTCCTCTCTCCCTTCATTCCTCTCTCCCTCTATTCCTCTATTCCTCTCCCTTCATTCATCTCTCCCTTCATTCCTCTCTCCCTTCATTCCTCTCTCCCTCTATTCCTCTCTCCCTCTATTCCTCTCTCCCTCTATTCCTCTATTCCTCTCTCCCTTCATTCCTCTCTCCCTTCATTCCTCTCTCCCTCTATTCCTCTCTCCCTTCATTCCTCTCTCCCTTCATTCCTCTCTCCCCTCTATTCCTCTCCCCCTTCATTCCTCTATTCCTCTCTCCGGTCATTCCTCTCACCCTTCATTCCTCTATTCCTCTCTCCCTTCATTCCTCTCTCACTCTATTCCTCTATTCCTCTCTCCCTTCATTCCTCTCTCCCTTCATTCCTTTCTCCCTTCATCCCTCTCTCCCTCTATTCCTCTATTCCTCTCTCCCTTCATTCCTCTCTCCCTTCATCCCTCTCTCCCTTCATTCCTCTCTCACTTCATTCCTATATTCCTCTCTCCCATCATTCCTCTCTCCCATCATTCCCCTCTCCCTTCATTCCTCTCTCCCTTCATTCCTCTCTCCCTCTATTCCTCTATTCCTCTCCCTTCATTCCTCTCTCCCTTCATTCCTCTCTCCCTTCATTCCTCTCTCCCTCTATTCCTCTATTCCTCTCCCTTCATTCCTCTCTCCCTCTATTCCTCTCTCCCTTCATTCCTCTCTCCCTTCTTTCCCCTCTCCCTTCATTCCTCTCTACCTTCATTCCTCTCTACCTTCATTCCTCTATTCCTCTCTCCCTTCATTCCTCTCTCCCTTCATTCCTCTATGTCTCTCTCCCTTTATTCCTCTCTCCCTCTATTCCTCTCTCCCTCTATTCCTCTCTCCCTCTATTCCTCTCTCCCTCTATTCCCATCTCCCTTCATTCCTCTCTCCCTCTATTCCTCTCTCCCTCTATTCCCATCTCCCTTCATTCCTCTCTCCTTTCATTCCTCTCTCCCTTAATTCCTCTGTCCCTCAAATTCTCTCCCCCTTTATTCCTCTGTCCCTCAAATCCTCTCTCCCTTTATTCCTATAATCCTCTCTCCCTATATTACTCTCTCCCTATATTACTCTCTCCCTCTATTCCTCTCTCCCTTTATTCCTCTATTCCTCTCTCCCTTTATTCCTCTATTCCTCTCTCCCTTTATTCCTCTATTCCTCTCTCCCTTTATTCCTCTATTCCTCTCTCCATTTATTCCTCTCTCCATTTATTCCTGTCTCCCTCTATTCCTCTCTCCTTCATTCCTCTCTCCTTCATTCCTCTCTCCTTTATTCCTCTCTCCTTCATTCCTCTCTCCTTCTATTCCTCTCTCCTTCTATTCCTCTCTCCCTCTCTCCCGTCATTCCTCTCTCCCTCTCTCCCTCTCTTCCTCTCTCCCTCTCTTCCTCTCTCCCTTTATTCCTCTCTCCCTTTATTCCTCTCTCCCCCTCTCCCTCTATTCCCCTCTCCCTCTATTCCCCTCTCCCTCTATTCCTCTCTCCCTCTCTCCCATCATTCCTCTCTCCCTCTATTCCTCTCTCCCTTCATTCCTCTCTCCCCCTCTCCCTCTATTCCCCTCTCCCTCTATTCCCCTCTCCCTCTCTTCCCCTCTCCCTCTCTTCCTCTGCCCCTCTCTTCCTCTGTCCCTCTCTCCCCCTCTCCCTCTACTCCCCTCTCCATCTATTCCCCTCTCCCTCTCTTCCCCTCTCCCTCTCTTCCTCTGCCCCTCTCTTCCTCTGTCCCTCTCTCCCCCTCTCCCTCTATTCCCCTCTCCATCTATTCCCCTCTCCCTCTCTTCCCCTCTCCCTCTCTTCCTCTGCCCCTCTCTTCCTCTGTCCCTCTCTCCCCCTCTCCCTCTACTCCCTCTCCATCTATTCCCTCTCCCTCTCTTCCCCTCTCCCTCTCTTCCTCTGCCCCTCTCTTCCTCTGTCCCTCTCTCCCCCTCTCCCTCTATTCCCCTCTCCATCTATTCCCCTCTCCCTCTCTTCCCCTCTCCCTCTCTTCCTCTGCCCCTCTCTTCCTCTGTCCCTCTCTCCCCCTCTCCCTCTATTCCCCTCTCCATCTATTCCCCTCTCCCTCTCTTCCCCTCTCCCTCTCTTCCTCTGCCCCTCTCTTCCTCTGTCCCTCTCTTCCTCTGTCCCTCTCTTCCTCTGTCCCTCTATTCCTCTGTCTCTCTATTCCCATCTCTCTCTATTCCCCTCTCCCTCTATTCCCCTCTCCCTCTATTCCCCTCTCCCTCTATTCCCCTCTCCCTCTATTCCTCTCTCCCTCTATTCCTCTCTCCCTCTATTCCTCTCTCCCTCTATTCCTCTCTCTCTCTATTCCTCCTATTCTCGTTCTATCCCTCTGTCCCTTTATTCCTCCTATTCTCATTCTATCCAGCCCTCTATTCCTCCTATTCCTCCTATACCTCCTATCCCTCTCTCCCTCTATTCTTCCATCCCCCTTGATTAACCAGCAAAGCATATTAGAAATAGAGAGGCCTTTTAGCATAATGCCAGAATTAGTGAACTCAAAATGTGTGAGGGAGCTGGTAAAAAGTGGGATTGCTGAAACTGAAAAGGCTGTACAAATAGATAGCTATTAGCAATTCAATATTGTTGAAATCCAATTCATTTTTTTGAACCGAGTCATTTTCAGCCCATGGGATTATAAACAATGGTTTTTAATGGAGTTCTCAGTGACAGGGAATCTGGGAAGGAAACATATCACATGACTCTTTTCAACATGCTCGCATTGTCTTTCACACAAAATAATAAAGTCTCAGAAAGGCTTCCTAGTAGCAAGGAATCTAACTTTGATAATGCTGCTATTACTACTATAGAAGGACTGCTGACTGCTAGATCTAATAGGCAACTACGATTTCTACTAATAAGAATATTGATCCTGAAATGAATAACAATAAAAAGCAGTGGTAGTATAACAAACAGTGTTATCTTCTTCATCATTGTAAATATCAATATTGTCAGTTGCTAAGATCTCTTTATTTTCTGCATCTTGGAGCTGCCTTCTCGGGAGGACACAAACCAACCAATCTTGCCATCCTTCTGTCGTCAACTGAGCAACTATTTGTATTTTAAAACAGTGGGGGAGAAGGTTCTGGCGATGGTTCCATAACCAGTAGATAAAACCAGTAAGTGGGCCATTTGGAAGCTTAACTCAGCATTAAACTGTTTAACCAGAAACAGTTTGACAAGCGAGCAGGATTCATCTATTCCACTTCCCCCAGGGTATAAGGGAGCTACGCTATGCTAATGTATATTAAGGCTGTTCTATCACCACTGTCCCTATGTTGGCCTGCATACAGACATATCACTTGGGAGAGGACAGGGATCTTTCTAGCATGTCCCCTTATTCAACTAATGTTGATAGTAAGGGAGGTTACTGTTTTTTAACTGTTAAATTCCATGCAGAATATAGTCATCTTGTTTCTTATAGAAGTGGAAGGGGGTATTTTTAGGTTAGGTTATTTTAAATATATTTGTTAATGCCATTCTAAATATTAGAAACTCTTGGTAGGGGAAGCATTAAGACTGAGTAGGCCTACTGGGAGGTAAAGAGATTACATGAGTGTCAGGATCGTCTTTTACAACCATGAAATTGGTTGAGCTCCTCCATTTACAGGCGTGCATGCTGCTTTACACAGCACTGCTTTATCGTGTGTGTGTGTGTCACTATGTGTTTGTGTGCAGGTGCTCTTTACTAAGCCACTGTATGTGTCTAAAACCACTATAGAACTGGATGATGGGATTATGCTTTTGTGAAAAACTATTGAGTTTAAGGGCAATTCCATGTTAACGGAATTTCATCATGGGCCCCTGTTCGCTACGACAAAGAAATGCATAATTATGGACATGAATGTCATTCTCTTCATGGTGATGTATCCTGAATAGGTACACAAAGGTAGAAATATACAATATCCTCCTTTGCACGTTTGGGTAGTAATCTACACACCGGCTATTGTTTTAATGAGCTCTGTCCCATAACAAGACCAACATTTGGTTGGTCCGGACAGGAAAAAATCTGAACCAATAATAGATGTCTATGTTTCACAAGTTTGGACATCTAAGTAAAGCTCAGTAGAGTAGAGAACAGTACACTAGAGTACAGTACAGTAGAGTACAGTACAGTAGAAAACAGTACACTAGAGTACAGTACAGTAGAGTACAGTACACTAGAGTACAGTACAGTAGAAAACAGTACACTAGAGAACAGTACAGTAGAAAACAGCACACTAGAGAACAGTACACTAGAGTACAGTAGAGTAGAGAACAGTACACTAGAGTACAGTACAGTAGAAAACAGTACACTAGAGTACAGTACACTAGAGTACAGTAGAGTAGAGAACAGTACACTAGAGTACAGTACAGTAGAAAACAGTACACTAGAGTACAGTACAGTAGAGTACAGTACAGTAGAAAACAGTACACTAGAGTACAGTACACTAGAGTACAGTACAGTAGAAAACAGTACACTAGAGAACAGTACAGTAGAAAACAGCACACTAGAGTACAGTACACTAGAGTACAGTAGAGTAGAGAACAGTACACTAGAGTACAGTACAGTAGAAAACAGTACACTAGAGTACAGTACAGTAGAGTACAGTGCAGGAGAGTGCAGTACACTGGAGTACAGTACACTAGAGTACAGTACAGTAGAGAACAGTACACTAGAGTACAGTACAGTAGAGAACAGCACACTAGAGTAGAGTACAGTAGAAAACAGCACACTAGAGTACAGTACAGTAGAGTACAGGACACTAGAGTACAGTACACTAGAGTACATTACACTAGAGTACAGTACAGTAGAGTGCAGTACAGTAGAGTGCAGTACAGTAGAGTGCAGTACACTAGAGTACAGTACAGTACACTAGAGTACAGTACAGTAGAGTGCAGTACAGTAGAGTGCAGTACAGTAGAGTGCAGTACAGTAGAGTGCAGTACAGTACACTAGAGTACAGTACACTAGAGTACAGTACAGTAGATTACAGTACAGTAGAGTGCAGTACACTAGAGTACAGTACACTAGAGTACAGTACAGTAGAGAATAGTACACTAGAGTACAGTACCGTAGAGAACAGTACACCAGAGTACAGTACAGTTGAGAACAGTACACTAGAGTACAGTACAGTAGAGAACAGTACACTAGAGTACAGCACAGCACAGTAGAGAACAGTACAGTAGAATACAGTACACTAGAGAACCGTACACTAGTTTACAGTACAGAACAGTACACTGGAGTACAGTACAGTAGAGAACAGCACACTAGAGTACAGTACAGTAGAGAACAGTACACTAGAGTACAGCACAGCACAGTAGAGAACAGTACACTAGAGAACAGTACACTAGAGAACAGTACAGTAGAGAACAGTAAACTGGAGTACAGTACAGTAGAGTACAGTACACTAGAGTACAGTACAGTAGAGAACAG
Organism: Oncorhynchus masou masou; assembly: GCF_036934945.1. Taxonomy (NCBI): domain Eukaryota; kingdom Metazoa; phylum Chordata; class Actinopteri; order Salmoniformes; family Salmonidae; genus Oncorhynchus; species Oncorhynchus masou. Next base: position 34,581,914 of record NC_088227.1, on the reverse strand, counting down.
TACACTAGAGTACAGTACAGTAGAGAACAGTACACTAGAGTACAGTACACTAGAGAACAGTACACTAGAGTACAGTACAGAACAGTACCCTAGAGTACAGTAGAGTAGAGAACAGTACACTAGAGAACAGTACACTAGAGTACAGTACACTAGAGTTCAGTACAGTAGAGATCAGTACACTAGAGTACAGCACAGCACAATAGAGAACAGTACACTAGAGAACAGTACACTAGAGACCAGTACAGTAGAGAACAGTACAGTAGAGAACAGTAAACTGGAGTACAGTACAGTAGAGAACAGTACACTAGAATACAGTGCAGTAGAGTACAGTACACTTTAGTACAGTACAGTAGAGAGCAGCGCACGATAGTACAGTACAGTAGAGAACAGCACACTAGAGTACAGTACAAAAGAGAACAGTACACTATAGTACAGTACAGTAGAGAACAGCACACTTGAGTACAGCACAGTAGAGAACAGTACACTACAGTACAGCACAGTACAGTAGAGAACAGTACACTAGAGTACAGCACAGCACAGTAGAGAACAGTACACTAGAGTACAGTACAGTACACTAGAGTACAGCACAGTAGAGAACAGTACACTAGAGTACAGTACAGTAGAGAACAGTACACTGGAGTACAGCACAGCACAGTAGAGAACAGTTCACTAGAGTACAGTACAGTAGAGAACAGTACACTAGAGAACAGTACACTAGAGTACAGTACAGTAGAGAACAGTACACTAGAGTACAGTGCAGTAGAGAACAGTACACTAGAGTACAGCACAGTACAGTAGAGAACAGCACAGTAGAGAACAGTACACTAGAGTTCAGTACAGTACAGTAGAGAACAGTACAGTACAGTAGAGAACAGTACAGTAGAGAACAGTACACTAGAGTGCAGTACAGTGGAGGACAGTACAGTAGAGAACAGAACACTAGAGTACAGCACAGTACAGTAGAGAACAGCACAGTAGAGAACAGTACACTAGAGTTCAGTACAGTAGAGAACAGTACAGTAGAGCACAGTACACTAGAGTACAGTACATTAGAGAACAGTACACTAGAGTTCAGTACAGTAGAGAACAGTACACTAGAGACCAGTACACTAGAGTACAGTTCAGTACAGTAGAGAACAGTACACTATAGTACAGTAGAACAGTAAAGTAGAGTACAGTACAGTAGAGAACAGTACTCTAGAGAACAGTACACTAGAGTACAGTACAGTACACTAGAGTACAGTACAGAACAGTACACTAGAGTACAGTACAGTAGAGAACAGTACACTAGAGTAAAGCACAGCACAGTAGAGTTCAGTACAGTGGAGAACAGCAGAGTTCAGTAACGTAGAGTGTAGTACAGTACAATAGAGTACAATACAGTACTTTGTAGTGTACTCAACTCTAGTGTTCTCTACTGTGCCCTACTACGTACAGAACTATACTATACTTTTCTTTACTGTGCTCTACTGTGCTGTCCAAACTTGTGAACGCAATTGTGGTTGGTGACTACTATGATTTTCCATTGTTGCCAATGTAATTGCAGAAATTCCGTTACCAATATTTCATGGTAGTAATGGAATTGAGTTCTAGTCACTTAATAATTAATTAAAAAGATATACCTTTTTTTCCCTTTTAAGACTTTTATTGGTAGATGTTTTCTAAGAACCCTTTAACATCTGTTTGACCAGACACCAAAGCCTTTGCTTATTCCAAGATGGTATGTTGAAAAATGTATATAGAGTGCCTTGCGAAAGTATTCGGCCCCCTTGAACTTTGCGACCTTTTGCCACATTTCAGGCTTCAAACATAAAGATATAAAACTGTATTTTTTTGTGAAGAATCAACAACAAGTGGGACACAATCATGAAGTGGAACGACATTTATTGGATATTTCAAACTTTTTTAACAAATCAAAAACTGAAAAATTGGGCGTGCAAAATTATTCAGCCCCCTTAAGTTAATACTTTGTAGCGCCACCTTTTGCTGCGATTACAGCTGTAAGTCGCTTGGGGTATGTCTCTATCAGTTTTGCACATCGAGAGACTGAAATTTTTTCCCATTCCTCCTTGCAAAACAGCTCGAGCTCAGTGAGGTTGGATGGAGAGCATTTGTGAACAGCAGTTTTCAGTTCTTTCCACAGATTCTCGATTGGATTCAGGTCTGGACTTTGACTTGGCCATTCTGACACCTGGATATGTTTATTTTTGAACCATTCCATTGTAGATTTTGCTTTATGTTTTGGATCATTGTCTTGTTGGAAGACAAATTTCCGTCCCAGTCTCAGGTCTTTTGCAGACTCCATCAGGTTTTCTTCCAGAATGGTCCTGTATTTGGCTCCATCCATCTTCCCATCAATTTTAACCATCCTCCCTGTCCCTGCTGAAGAAAAGCAGGCCCAAACCATGATGCTGCCACCACCATGTTTGACAGTGGGTATGGTGTGTTCAGGGTGATGAGCTGTGTTGCTTTTACGCCAAACATAACGTTTTGCATTGTTGCCAAAAAGTTCAATTTTGGTTTTATCTGACCAGAGCACCTTCTTCCACATGTTTGGTGTGTCTCCCAGGTGGATTGTGGCAAACTTTAAACAACACTTTTTATGGATATCTTTAAGAAATGGCTTTCTTCTTGCCACTCTTCCATAAAGGCCAGATTTGTGCAATATACGACTGATTGTTGTCCTATGGACAGAGTCTCCCACCTCAGCTGTAGATATCTGCAGTTCATCCAGCGTGATCATGGGCCTCTTGGCTGCATCTCTGATCAGTCTTCTCCTTGTATGAGCTGAAAGTTTAGAGGGACGGACAGGTCTTGGTAGATTTGCAGTGGTCTGATACTCCTTCCATTTCAATATTATCGCTTGCACAGTGCTCCTTGGGATGTTTAAAGCTTGGGAAATCTTTTTGTATCCAAATCCGGCTTTAAACGTCTTCACAACAGTATCTCGGACCTGCCTGGTGTGTTCCTTGTTCTTCATGATGCTCTCTGCGCTTTTAACGGACCTCTGAGACTATCACAGTGCAGGTGCATTTATACGGAGACTTGATTACACACAGGTGGATTGTATTTATCATCAATAGTCATTTAGGTCAACATTGGATCATTCAGAGATCCTCACTGAACTTCTGGAGAGAGTTTGCTGCACTGAAAGTAAAGGGGCTGAATAATTTTGCACGCCCAATTTTTCAGTTTTTGATTTGTTAAAAAAGTTTGAAATATCCAATAAATGTCTTTCCACTTCATGATTGTGTCCCACTTGTTGTTGATTCTTCACAAAAAAATACAGTTTTATATCTTTATGTTTGAAGCCTGAAATGTGGCAAAAGGTCGCACAGTTCAAGTGGGCCGAATACTTTCGCAAGGCACTGTATATGCCTTAATAGAAAATAATTTAAAAATAGGCTTTTTGCTTTCATTTGACACCCAATTTGACATGGTCTATAAACTTCACATGTTGGTGCTCATTTGTCCTTTTACATGGAAATGACCTTAACCAATACACTTTAACAATGTAATGACAACCATTAAAAACCAATGTGTAGTCAGTGTCCACTGGATGAAGACAGCCCTCTCTAACAGCCTGTCAGTATGTACGCTAGAGGAACGGCTGTCCTGGGTGTCGATGACTAACTGACTAACCAGAGTCAGAGGTCTTTCCACTCCAATGCCTCCTCTCTCTCTTTCTCTCCTTCCTTTCTATTCGTCCACTCTGAGACAGGGAGAGATTCTTTTAAATTGAGGGATTATACTGTATATATATATTTTTAAATGCCATGGGGCATAGCGAAAATCTGTCCATTTTATAGCTAATCTCATGCGATTTTACACATTTTGACTTGAAGCTGAGAGAAAATGTTGCTGTTTTAGAGCTCATTTCCCGTCATAAAAACCCCTGTGGTTTATGACATGTTCATATGCTATCTGCAGGGCCCAACCTCTGATCTCCCAAAAATATAGTTTTAGCTTTCCTTTGACACCCAATTTGATGTGCTCCTATGAATGTCATATTGGTGCTCATTTGGCCTTTTCGATGGAAATGTCTTATTGCAAAATCAATGTTTTGCACAATGTTTCATCCATACAGATTAAAAGTGTACAGAGTCCATTAACATACATATGTTTGGACTGGGACCAGGTTTATATGGATAGGAGATAAGCCTGGATTTACAAAATAAATGAGACATTTTTTAAATAAGTGCTCAGGGAGAGTGGGACCATATTGATCATCACTCAACTGGTATTTTAAGTCCTTTGTCAATAATCTTGATTATTTGCGGCTTTCAAAGCAAAACAAAGAGTATCACCCCAGGAGCATCAATCTACCATTATGTGTTTGTTCAGAGAGGGGATGCAGCCATTGCGGAGCTCGTGAAGGCAGCAAATACACAGATATTCTGACCATTTAATCAAGGTTTAGGATCGCTAGAGAGAAAATGGGCTACTGTAATAATACAATCTGTCACTCGCCCCACTCGTCCACTCTTCCCAGAGACACTCACAAACCTCTGAGGGGAGTGACTCATGATGTACTAGTTGATGTCTAGTTGGTCTTTGTCCTTAAGAAGTCGGCTACTGACACAGACTCACTTATTCACTCACTCACTCATGCTCACAGAGGTTTGATGAAGTAAACATTGTGCTGCTCCTCTGTGCAGACACCTCATGCATTCTAGAATGAGCCTCTGTCAGCCAATCAACATTCAGGTCTTGAACCACCTATTCTAGAATAAGCCTTTGTTCTGATTCCTTGTCTTCCCTCTCCTAATCAACATCTGGCTAACTCCTAATTTGCCTTTGTGGAAATGTTTTACACTTAACATTTCAACAACCTGATGAGTACATTGGAAGGGCCAGTAACATATGCTTGCTGTTTCCTTTATGCCTACATGCAACATATGCTTGCAGTATGATCTTGTCAGTGGAAAAACTGTGTTCAGATCATTTAGCCCATTAAACTGTTCCTTTATTGTGCACTTCAAAAGGCACTGATTGCCATTACATCTGACTAATGCACTCTCAATATGCAAATCCCATTGATATTGAACATGGCACTAATTTGACCCTTTTTTCGCTCCCTACCATGAACTTGGCTTTTGAGCTAAATTGAATCGCACGTCATGCTGGGAACGCTCTGGTGTTTGTGTTTTTGGTAACGTTGTTATTAAAATAAAAAAATCATTACACTTATCAAAACATATCCGATACGTTGTGCTTTGGTTATAAAATTGGATTGGGCACTGATAATATTCCTATAATGTAGAAAATCAGAGATCATCCAATTAGAGAGGATACGGATGAAATTATTCAGTAAGAGAACATTTCCATATAAAAGGAACCATGCGCTTCATGCAAAGTTCTTAGGAGAATAACAAATTCGGTGTCAAATCGACCGTAATTCTGTTACTGGGTGTAAATCCACTTACTGTAGTTCAATAACCAAAAGAGATGATGACAGTGTCCTGTCATAGCTGATACCTCATTTGAAAACGTGGTCACATAAACTGAGGGATATTTTACCAAAATGCTATGTTATCAAACTTTGCATTTGTACAGTTCTTCTGGTAAACTTGTTTTTGTAAAATGTTCAGTAAAAATTCTTAAAGGCAGCCCTTGTGCATAGAGTTGTATGGTTTGTGAAACTTTGAAATCCATGATTTTTATCCAGCATACATTTTAAAGTAAAGAAAATGATTCTAAGCGTTATTATGTTACCGTGGAATTGCCCAAGCGCAGCATGGGGTTCTGTGAAGGAAGACGATAGAGAGGCTGAGTGCACTGTGATTTGAAGAGTAGGGTGGAACAGACGTCGGGAGAATATGAATGAAATCTAGTGATATTTCCAGTCTTCCAATACAGAGAGAAGAAAGGTAGTGTGTGTGTGTGTGTGTGAGAGAGAGAGAGAGAGAGAGAGAGAGAGAGAGAGAGAGAGAGAGAGAGAGAGAGAGACAACAGAGAGAGAGAGAGAGAGAGAGGACAGAGAGACAAAGAGACCATACCTACTCAGATACTCAGAGAACTATTGTCAGAATAATGTAGTCCCCTGTAGACCCCTGTAGACTGCAGAAGAGATGTGCTCTTAAAACATACAAAGACACATCCTTACACAAGAGTTTTAGTGTTTTTAAATGCACTACATACGTTTGAAGGGACAGCTGTACAAAGCCCTTTAACTTTGATCATTAAAACCCACCGACATTAACCATTCAAACCCTCTCCTAGGCTCCTGGACTGAAGAGACACATTTTGGAGCCTTTTACTAATGAGGTAGGTTTCCAGCCGCTGTCTCAGACTAACCTCAGAATGACCTCCGACTGACTTGATTGTCCAGTGGCTGAGACCACTTCACACTAGAGGACTTAACGGATCCGCCTTTACCCAAATACCCGAGACCCGATCCGATAAATAATGTCACGGGTCTGATCTGATATGGTTGTCATGGGTCTCGGGTATGTATCATTTTAACTGACTTGCCCAGAAGGACCCGTACAGATCCGAATGTGACTGCTGCAAAAGAGAGAGAGAAATTGTTGAATTTATGCTGCTGCTCTTGCTTTTCACGAGAGTGGAGCGTTACTCCTGTAGCTTATTGCTGTTGTTGTCCAATCATAAGTCAACAAAGTTGCAATAGGCTACAGTCATAGAGCCACCATGTGGCAACATGTAGGGGATTTCGAATCAATAGAAAATGGAATTAAAATTTAAAGTTGAAGGATAGGCTACAACGACCAAGAGCCAAAAGGTAGGCTGCTGCTTAATGTACTGCATGGAGTTGTTGTTAGCATGAGAATGAGCATGCACTGCAGCCTCAGTTAGCTAGCCTAGCTTTCGCTTTGATGCAGTCAGGACAGGTACTACGTAATCATATTGGATGGTAAATTACCAAGCTATGGCAGCTAATATAGTACGTGTTGGCTTGTTGGTTGGTTGCTGTCTCTCGTCTCTCCTGCCATTCTCCCCATGTCACTCACTCACAGAACAGCCCTTCCCCTGCCTGCTAGAGCCCTGCATCTCTCCCACCTCTCGCGCTGTATCAGCTCCGGTTAATAAAGTAAATAAAATTACTGTTCTGCTGCTTCCCTCACTCGGTTTGGATCGGATCAGACCGGGTCTTGATCCGACCAGGTCTATATGGAACGGTTCTCGTTGTCCTCTGTTCTGTTCGGAACGGGTCTCAATATTAAAAAAATATATTTATGCATGTCGTGCCCGGGTGGGAAAGCCCCAGGTCCATTTCGGAACGGGTGCAACGTTTTGGACCCCTGAAGACAACTATTTCACACCTTTGTGTTAGAGACCAGGTTGTCAGGGAACTCAGTCAGCTGACGTGGTCAGCCAATCACAGGCCTTATCAGGTGGGGTAAAAGACCCGTATTCCTGCTTGTTCATCGGTTGGAAATTTTATTTAACCTTTATTTAACTTGGCAAGTCAGTTCAGAACTAATTGGTACAGTATTTACAATGACGGCCTAGGAACAGTGGGTTAACTGCCTTGTTCAGGGGCAGAACTACAGATTGCAGGGGTGCAGAGAGACAACAGGTCAGAGGAACTCTGCACCATCTCAACACATCCTCTATCATTTCTTACAACTAATAGGTTCTTTTGAACATCAGATTGGCAGTTACTTACCTCAATTCTGGCTTCAACTTCAACTCATCTGCCCTGGATTCTTTTTGTAATTCCGAACCAAATGTTCAGGCTACCCAAGAGGAAATGCCGACATTACAGAGGCAAGAGAGGGGGATCCTGGTGAGGTTAATGCGAAGGGAGAACCGACCACCTCTTCCCACCATTCTACTGGCCAATACACAGTCATTTTATAATAAGATGGATGACCTATCGCTGATTTGCTACCAACGGGACCCTTGAAACTGCAAGTGTCGCAACTAGCTTTCACAGTCTCACATCAGAATTAGACGTTCATCCGTTTCTCAAACATCACATTTCAAAGTTGTTTGCGAACGTCAAATTTCAACGTTTAAGGTTAAGGCATTCATTCCACATTTTGTAGGTTAAGTTTAGGCATTAACTCCTAATGGTTAAGGTAAGGGTTAAGGTTTGGGCTAGTGTTAAAACAAAAATCTCAGAAACAACTTTCTATCAATTGATTTGAACTTGCAACCTTCGGAATCAGAGGCAGATGCTTATGACCATCCATCCGCCATCCCTGTCCACAATGCCTAAGCCTACTTGAAGGTAACACTGTTGCCCCTTGTGGCTGGTTTCCACATCATCTCCCAATGTTCTCAGACATGGATTGATGTCAAATACTAACTTGTATCATGGGTGACCTGGCTGAGTGTCAACCTATTGTTCACCCATCTCGGAATACCTGATGGTCAAATGCCGACCCTTTTACCTCCCAAGAGAGTTCTCAGCTGTTAACGTGACGAGTCTATACATTCCTCTAAGAAAACGTACCTGGTGGTACTTAACGAACTGTACGAGACTATAACTAAGCAAGAAAAGCAGCTTCTATATGTAAGTTTTCTGCTTGCCACCGATTTTAATTCTGTGTCATTAAGATGCCCAACTTCCATCAACACGTCTCCCTCGCTACTAGGGGCAATAAAGTGCTAGACCACTGTTATTCTACCCACAAGCAAGCATACGAGTCCAGTCCCTCGTCCACCATTCGGTAAATCAGATCATGACTCCGTATTCCTGCTTCCTGTTTACAAGCAGAAGCTCAAACAGGAATTTCCCGCAACTCACTACATTGAGAAATTGTCACCAGAATCAGAGATTACGCTACAGGACTGCTTTGCACTAACTGGAATATTTTTCGGGACTCTACTTTTAACATCGACAAGCTAATCATCACCGTCACCGGCTTCATTAGGAAATGCATCTGCAACGTTGTCCCCACAGTGAAGGTTCACTGCTTCCCCAGTCAAAAACCCTGGATTAACACTGAGGTTGGTGACAAACTAAAGGACAGGGCTACTGCATACAGGGCTACCACACACATGGCTACCACACACAGGGCTAACACACACAGGGCTACCACACACAGGGCTACCACACACAGGGCTATCATAGACAACCCTGAGGCTACGGCTGAGGATGGGAACAAGTCTTTGTATTTAACTAGGCAAGTCAGTTAAGAACAAATTCTTATTTACAATGATGGCCTTTTGCGATACGCAGCCTTTTGCGATACCCTGGTTTCAATCCAGATTGTATCTGTAGTGACGCCTCTAGCATGAGATGCAGTGCCTTAGACCACTGCGCCACTTGGGAGCCCAAAAAGTACAGAGTCATCCAATGAGCAAAATTAGCAAAATGACCACCACCATTCCTGTTCCCAATAATTCTAATGCTTCATGAGACAACTATTACCACCCTGTAGCACTCACATCTGTAATCATGAAGCTTTGAGAGGCTGGTTATGGCACACATAAACTCCATCATCCCAGACACCCTAGACACACTCCAATTTGCATGCCTCCTCAACAGATCCATAGACAGCGCAATCTCAATTGTACTCCACACTGCCCTCACCCACCAAGATAAGAGGAATAACCATGTGGGAAAGCTGTTCATTGACTACTGCTCAGCGCTCAACACCATTGCCCCCTCAAAGCTCATCAGTAAGCTTCGGAACCTGGGAATGAACACTTCCCTCTGCAACTGGATCCTGGACTTTCTGACAGGCCGACCCCAGATGGTGAGGCAACATCACCTGCACCACACTGACCCTCAACACGTGGGCACCACAGGGGTGTGTGCTTAGTCCCCTCCTGTGCTGCCTGTTTACCATCTACTACGTGGCCATGCATAACTCCAACACCATCATAACATTTGCTGACAAATCAACGGTGGTAGGCCTGATCACTGGTGACGAAGACAGCCTGCAGGGAGGAGGTCAGTGACCTGGCAGTGTTGGGTCGGAACCACAACCTCAATGTCAGTAAGACCAAAAAGAGCTGATCGTGGACTACAAGAGGCGTGGCTGCAGTGGAGCAGGTCGAGAACTTCAAGTTCTTTGGTGTCCAAATCACTAAGAACTTAAAAATGGTCAACATGCACATGCACAGTTGTGAAGAAGGGGCGACAGACCCTCTTCCCCCTCAGGAGGTTGAAAGATTTGGCATGGACCTTCAAAAAGGTTTTACAGCTGTACCATTGAGAGAGTCTTGACTGCATCACTGCTTGGTATGGCAATAGCACTGCCCTCGATCGCATGGTGCTACAGAAGGTGGTGCGGACAGCCCAGTACATCACTCGGGTCAAGTTCTGTGCCATCCAGGACCTTTATACCAGGCGGTGTGAAAGGAAGATCCGGAAAATCGTTAGAGACTCCAAACACCCAAGCCATAGACTTATCTCTGATTCTCCACGGCAAGCAGTATCTGTGCATCAAGTCTGACCCCAAAAGTCTCCTGAACAGCTTGTATCCCCTTGCCATGAGGCTGATAAATAGCTTCTTAAATAGCTAACAAAATGGATACACAGACCGAGTTAATATTTGTATTTTATTCTTATTTTTGCCTCTATGCACACTGACAGGGCACTATACATTACACACACTGATACCCCAACACACACATATGCTCATACATTTATACTGACTCTACACACACCCACTCACATACAATCCTCATATATGCTGCTGCTACTCTGTTTATCATATATCCTGATACCTAGTCACCTTACCCCTATACATATCTACCTCTATCACTCCAGTATCCTTGCCCATTAACAATATGGTACTGGAACTGACCCTGTAAATAGTATGCTCACTTACTTTGTCGTATGCTTGCTTACTTTGTTTTTTTATATATTCATTGTTTTTGTTCTACCTTGTTATTTTTAGTATTACATTGTTATTGATTACTGCATTGTTGGGGCTAGAGCTTCAGGAAAGGCATTTCACTGTACTTGTGCATGTGACACTAAAACTTGAAACTGAAACAACTCACCACTGGATCCTTTCTACAAGCACAAGCCTCCACCCTGGACTTCCCAACTGTGCGTTAGTGCATCACTGACCATTTACGTGGGTTTTGTAACTACTGTACTGCATAACTACTACTTTGTGCTTATTCCTTTGAGGGTTAAAAGTTACTATGTTCTAGCTTTTTATGACATTTTCTTATGAAAAAGAGTGCCACCGTGTCGTGGTCTCCGAAAGAGATGCCGGTTTAGATATACAGTAGGTACAACTGTAGGCTAGGATGGCTAGTAGGTCTCAGGCTATAGGTAATAGCACACAGTAGTTTGTGCAGTAGTGTCAAATTAGCATTATTGTTAGCGGCTAAGAAGGCTCGGATGCTACATGTCAACAGATCGGCCATCTTGGTAGAGGCCAGGACGTGATGTCATCACAGGTTTTATCTCATGGCCTGAACATGTAAAATACCCATGAAGTATGCCAAAAGCCCCAGATAAACATGTAAGCAGGAATCCTTGTACCCAGGCATGAAGTGTTAGGATACTTGCATGGAAAAATGTTGTGAATAAGCACAATATAGTAGTAAACAGTAGTTACACAGTGACAAGAGCTTATTACATACTAAAACAGATTAACTATACTACAGCTGAAGCATTATGTCACACCCTGACCTTAGAGATCCTTTAAATTCTCTATTTGGTAGGTCGGGGTGTGACTAGGGTGGGAAATCTATGGTTATATTTCTTTGTTGGCCCGAGTATGGTTCCCAATCAGAAGCAGCTGTCTATCGTTGTCTCTAATTGGGGATCATACTTAGGCAGCCCTTTTCCCACCTTCTGTTGTGGGATCTTGTCTTAAATGTACACCTACCACGCTGCACCTTGGTCTTCATTTAACGACGGCGTTCCACCTTACCCATTATGAATCCACGTACATGGTCAGTGATATACTTACACACAGGTAGGAGGTCCAGGGTGGAGGATTGTCCAGGAAGAAACGTCCAGCTGATGATTCGGTGTGGAGCCATGGGTTTCCAGAGACTTTGCTCAACCTGGGCTCCAAAATCCAACTGAGGAGTTCAGAGATTGTTGGGGGTTCTCCTGGCCCAGGTTAGGCTGACCAGATCACATGACAAAGGTCAAGAATTGTCCCTAACAAAAATTATTAGAAATGTCTGCTCTACCCGAAATTACAACTAATTAATTGTAGCATTACCACAAAAATGGAAGAGGCAAGTGGAAGGGGGAACTTGTCTGAACTTGTCTGCCCTGCATTAAGACCAAAATTGGTTAAAGAATATTGTGATGAATAAAAAAAATTGACAGCTCTGCCATATAGATTGAAGAATAGTTGGGAAGAAATTTGCGATGTACCGATTCCATGGTACATGGTTTATGAACTGATATGCAAAATGACGCCGGATTCAAAACAACATTTTTTTTAAATATAAATTATTATACAAGATTCTTGCAACCAATCAAATGTTACTTCAAGATTTGGGGTATACAGCCTTCCATTCTCTGCAGACTTTGATGTGAAGAGACAGAGTCATTAGATCAATTATTGTGGTACTGTCCATATGTAGGTCCAGGAATTGCTGAAGAATTGCAACATTTACTGTACCTGGAGCTAATGCTGCAGACAGCAATACTGGGTGCTTTGAAAAGTCATAGTCAATCGATGAATAGTATAATAATACTTTTAGCAATGTTTTATTTATTTACAATCTGTAGAAACTATGGGAATAGAAAGGTTCAGAACTTTTCTGAAGCATCATAGCACAGTTGAAAATACATGGTGAATAGACATCCAGTATGGATGGTGTTAAGAGATAGATGGGAGGAGTTGAATGGAGCTGAAGGGTGGGACTAATAAGATAACAAATGTCAATTATACTGTGTCTGTAAAATGTTTATGCAGTACCAGTCAAGAGCTTGGACACACCTATTCATTCAAGGGTTTTCTGTAATTCTTTATATTTTCTACACTGACCTGGCCTCCACAGTCCCCTGACTTCAACCCAATTGAGATGGTTTGGGATGAGTTGGACTGCAAAGTGAAGGAAAAGCAGCAAACAAGTGCTCAGCATATGTGGGAACTCCTTCAAGACGGTGTGAAAGGCATTCCAGGTGAAGCTGGTTGAAAGAATGCCAAGAGCGTGCAAAGCTGTCGTCAAGGTAAAGGTTGGCTACTTTGAAGAATCTCAAACATGAAATATGTTTTTATTTGTTTAACACTTGTTTGGTTACTACATGATTCTATATGTGTTATTTCATTGTTCACTATAATTCTACAATGTAGAAAATCATACAAATATAGAAAAACCCTGGAATGAGTAGGTGTGTCCAAACTTTCGACTGGTACTGTATATAAAAATATTTTACAGAAAAATATATGAGGGACTGGAAAGGATGCAGACTAAAGCTGATCTAAATTGTTTACAGTGTCAGAGTGAATGAGGAGAGAGAGAGAGAGATAGAGACAGAGAGAAAAAGAAAATTCTTAAGTGGCTTTCTGGAGATATAAATACTCCATATAAAAGATTTATGTGACCATTCTGAATAACATCCGGCATAATGTATTGTTCATCTTGGTGCTGAATGTTTTATGTATCAAGACGTCGGATGTAGTGGCATATTTTTAATCAGCTCTGATCTGTGACCTGCCTTGGTACTTGTTCGGTAGGCAACGCACCCCTCTGTGGCTAGCACGCACCTTACTGAACACCGCTGAACACTGACTGCACAGTGTACACATTCAGAGAACAAGAAGGAGAGTTGGAGGACAAGAGAGAGGAGAATAGCTATATTAGCATTCCATAAATATTTAATATAGCAACATCAAGAGTGAAAGGCAGAGATGTACTCTACTGACAATAGTGGATGTGCAGGAAAATAGTAGGCTATAATAAAATAGAACTGCAAACAATGGAGTAGAATAAGGGACAATGGAATGGAAAATGAATGGTTTGCGTGTGCACATCCCATCTACTAATTGAACCTTTCATTAGAATTTTCACTAGACACCTGAAATCTCAAAGCCAGTCAATATTACACACTTCGACCACACCGCCAAACACACTTCTGAAAGCAACAACAAAGAACAGTAAGGGACCTCTACTCATACCAGGAGGTTAATTGTATTCTGTATCCTTTCAGTGTGATTTGTCTCTCAGTCCGTGTGTGTTCCAGGGAGTAATGTTGAGTAGTGGAGGGTTCAGGGGGAACTCAAGCTCTTCTGACTGTGCGAGTTAATGAAGAGGCACCTAAGTGAGTCTATTTGTGTTGAATTTCCACAGTGCTTCTGATGCGAGGTCAGTGTGATGTCGCTCTCTCTGGATGAAGTGCCTCTGTTTGTTTAACATTGGATGTATGTAGTGCCGCTACCCAGCATTCAATGCTCAAGGTTAGTCAAATAGTAGTGAGGCGTGGAGGAGAATATGTTAGACGTGAGCCCTCTCCTCCGCCATGGAATCTCAAAAAGACATCCATATCTATATCCCGACATCTTACAATATATATCACAGGGTGCTCAATCTATTCACCAGCCCATTACAGCTGCCTGTAGCTCAGAAATGCAGGCTAATGTTTAATGACCTAACTCATTCAGTCAGATGTAGTTGTTAAACGTTTAGCACCAGTCATGCTGAAAATGGGCCTAAACCCTGCAATACCTCCGCGGACATTACGACAACAATACCCTTTTTATTCTTCATGTGAAAAAGCAATCAGGCATGGAGCTCTCCCTCTCTGTCAACACACTGCCAGCCACCCACAGTGGGCAAATTTAAATTAGGCGAAAGATGTCAGCACAGGTCACAGGTCACCCGCAGTCATTAAGCGAGTGTCAGTGCGGACTGTGGTCAGTGAAGTGTGGTGTTAGCCTGGTACTTCCCGCTCCGACCTCTCGCTTGCGTCTAGTGCAGTGCCGGAAAGGCCCTAGCTCCTGTCATGGCGTCGTCCATCTCAGGGCCGGAGGGAGATGGGGCCTGACAAGTGCTAAAGAGGATAAACGCTCACTGGCCTCTTGGCTGTCATGATGAGTCACAGCGGTGAGGTGGTGATTATGCTCCCTGGCTCTCCGCTCACCCATACTCCATCCTCCCTCACCCCAGCCCGCAGGCCCACTTCAGATTTCACATCGCATTTTTACATTCCAAGTCTCGTCTAAATACGTGACTGACAAAGGAACAGCAGTACCAGTAGTTCTGCTTCCTTGGCTGAAAGAGAGGAGAAGGGGATTGTTTTAATATGAATGAGCTGGAAAATCAATTACATGTGCAGCCATTGTGTTCCATTCCAGGGAAGCAGATATATAAACACATCTGGAAGGCTCATTAATGCTGTGCTGTGGCTCAGCTCGCTACGTTGCGGGGTCTCACACCTTCTCTCTTCTGTCATGTTCAAAGACAAAGTGTACCAGTAGTCGCAAATGACCTGAATGTATTGCCTTGAAGTCAAGTCATCTGATTCCCACATTAATGTTTACTGGGGAAACTGTAGGCTATAGAGCTATAGAGATAGATAGCGAGCTATATAGCCCGGGCTTGTTGTGACTACCAGTAAAACAGACTTGATCAATAGCCTGCGTGATAAATTAACATATTGCACATATGATTGAATGAAATATTATAACCATTGTAAAACGATACCTTTAGAACTCAATGGTACAGCTGTGGTGCAGCAGGGTGTGTCTTTGGGCTGCGCTGTAGAATGGCTTCCTACAGAGAAGAGCTCAGAGATAGTGTTAAGGCCATAGGCAACCGACACACATACTGTACGTGCCTAGTGGTCCAATCAGTGTGGTGAGCTAATGGCTTGTGAACCATGTCAATGTCATTTCAAACAGATATCAGTTATATCAAACTCCACTCAAAGGTCTGCTGGAAGAAATATAATGGTTTTGTGTGTGCTAAGAGAGACAGGTGAAGTAGGAATGAGTTGGTAGCATTGTTTTAGTGACATTCTAAAAGTGTCCATCCTGTAGACTGCCAATGTGAACCATATAAAATGGTTATTGTGTGGCTGATAAGCATACTGCATTTCATATGTTCTGTTTCACTTCAGTGGTCAAAAAGAAAATAAAGTTCTCACTGATATAAATGACATGTCATTGGATCAATTAGTAAGCCCATCTTATACTCTGGTTTCAAACTTTACCCAGACTTTAATCAAACATAAAGTTGTAGATGTTGAAGTACATAGACAGACAGGCAGCTGTGGTAGTTCTCGGACTGGGCTGAGGTTAATGTTGATTGAGTCCACCACTCCTCTGGCCACTTATATCAGTGGGCCTGCCAATCACTGCAAACTGGCCCTTATGTGCTGTGCTGAATGTCAAAATCTGCTCCAGGCATAAGAGCTGTATGTCTGTGTGAAGTGCTGACACTGACCTGCCCAGCATGCCTCAATGACTAGGGCATACAGACAGGTAGACGTGCTTTTTCTGATTCACATGTTGATCTAAACTCAGCAAAAAATGTCCTCCCACTGTCAACTGCGTTGATTTTCCAGCAAACTTAACGTGTAAATATATGTATGAACATAACAAGATTCAACAACAGACATAAACAGAACAAGTTGCACAAACATGTGACTAACATAAATGGAATAATGTGTCCCTGATAGAAGGGGGGGGGGAATCAAAATTAAAGTAGCAGTCAGTATCTGGTGTGGCCACCAGCTACATTAAATACTGCAGTGCATCTCCTCATGGACTGCACCAGATTTGTCAGTTCTTGCTGTGAAATGTTAACCCACTTTTCCACCAAGGCACCTGCTAGTTCCCAGACATTTCTGGGTGGAATGGCCCTTGCCTTCACCCTCCGATCCAACAGGTCCCAGATCTGCAAAATGGGATTGAGATCTGGGCTCTTTGCTGGCCATGGCAGAACACTGACATTCATGATGGACCCTCCAACCCCAAATTGACCCCCCTCCAGAGTACAGGCCTAGGTGTAATGCTCATTCCTTCAACAATAAACGCGAATCCGACCATCACCCCTGGTGAGACAAAACTGTGACTCGTCAGTGAAGAGCACCTTTTGCTAGTCCAGTCTGGTCCAGCGACGGTGGGTTTGTGCCCATAGGTGACATTGCTGCCGGTGATGTCTGGTGAGGACCTGCCTTACAACAGGCCAACAAGCCCTCAGTCCAGACTCTCTCAGCCTATTGTGGACAGTCTGAGCACTGATGGAGGGATTGTGTGTTCCTGGTGTAACTCAGGCAGTTGTGCCATTCTGTACCTGTCCGGCAGGTGTGATGTTCAGATGTACCGATCCTATGCAGGAGTTGTTACACGTGGTCTGCCACTGCGAGGACGATCGGCTGTCCGTCCTGTCTCCCTGTAGCACTGTCTTAGGCGTCTCACAGTACGGACATTGCAATTTATTGCCCTGGCAACATCTGCAGTCCTCATGCCTCCTTACAGCATGCCTAAGGCACGTTCATGCAGATGAGCAGGGACCCTGGGCATCATTCTTTTTGTGTTTTTCAGAGTCAGTAGAAAGGCCTCTTTAGTGTCCTTCGTTTTCATAACTGACCTTAATTGCCAACTGTCTGCAAGCTGTTAGTGTCTTAAAGACCGTTCAACAGGTGCTTGTTCATTAATTTTTTGATGGTTTATTGAACAGGCATGGGAAACAGTGTTTAAATCCTTTACAATGAAGATCTGTGAAGTTATTTAGATTTTTACGAATTATACTTGAACTACTTTTTTTGCTGAGTTTAGTTTAATGTGATCTGTCATTGAGTATCAGTATTTTACCATCAGTCTTTACCATGTTTAATATGTATGCTGGCAAATGTAAACCCAGCACAGGACACAAAACTCATTTGGGCTGGTTTCTTCTGTTTGAAGCTTGAATGTAGAAAACAAAATAACGTTAATCACAAAGTTTCAAGTGTTAATGTCATGTGCACAAGTGAAACAACTTTTGCCAGCTCAAACCCCAACAATGCAGTAATCAATAACAATGTAATACTAAAAATAACAAGGTATAAGAAAAACTCATAAGATGTACAAATAATAAGAACAAGGTTCAGTAAGCATACTATACAGTGGGGCAAAAAAGTATTTAGTCAGCCACCAATTTTGCAAGTTCTCCCCAAAAAGGAAATGCTCCCACAGTTGATTTCTTCAAACCAAGCTTCTTACCTATTGCAGATTCAGTCTTCCCAGCCTGGTGCAGGTCTACAATTTTGTTTCTGGTGTCCTTTGACAGCTCTTTGGTCTTGGCCATAGTGGAGTTTGGAGTGTGACTGTTTGAGGTTGTGGACAGGTGTCTTTTATACTGATAACAAGTTCAAACAGGTGCCATTAATACAGGTAACGAGTGGAGGACAGGGGAGCCTGTCCTCCACTCGTTACAGGTCTGTGAGAGCCAGAAATCTTGCTTGTTTGTAGGTGACCAAATACTTATTTTCCACCATAATTTGCAAATAAATTCATTAAAAATCCTACAATGTGATTTTCTGGATTTGTTTCCTAATTTTGTCTGTCATAGTTGAAGTGTACCTATGATGAAAATTACAGGCCTCATTTTTTTAAGTGGGAGAACTTGCACAATTGGTGGCTGACTAAATACTTTTTTGCCCCACTGTATACAGGTTCAGGTCCAGTACCATGTTTACAATATACAGGGATACTGAAGTGATGTGAAGGTAGGAAACAACATCCCCACTTCCGTGATCCTCAACACTGGGGCCCCACAAGGGTGCATGCTCAGCCCCCTCCTGTACTCCCTGTTCACCCATGACTGCGTACTACATCCTGAAGTAATGGCGCCGAAGGAGATGGCTGCCGTTTAACAATTCCATAATCAATTGTGCTACTGTGTATGTTTTTTTTGCGTAATTTGTACATAATGTTTCTGCCACCATGTCTTATGATTGAATAGAGCTTCTTAATATCAGGGCAGCTATTACTCACCCGGTACTGGAGGAATTCTTCTTCGAATCGGACAGGAAGGATTTACTTCAGACGCCCGACAGGGCCCTCATCCCCATCCTTCGCTCATGCTGCCAAACATACCCTCGTAAAACTGACCATCCTACCGATCCTCGACTTTGGTGATGTCATCTATAAAATAGCCTCCTACACTCTACTCAACAAACTGGATGCAGTCTATCACAGTGCCATCCGTTTTGTCACAAAAGCCCCATACACTACCCACCATTGGGACCTGTACGCTCTTGTTGGTTGGCCCTCGCTTCATACTCGTCGCCAAACCCACTGGCTACAGGTTATCTACAAGTCTCTGCTAGGTAAAGCCCCGCCTTCTCAGCTCACTGGTCACCATAGCAGCACCAATTCGTAGCACGCGCTCCAGCAGGTATATCTCACTGGTCACCCCCAAAGCTAATTCCTCCTTTGGTCGTCTTTCCTTCCAGTTCTCTGCTGCCTATGACTGGAACGAATTGCAATAATCCCTGAAGCTGGAGATTCACATCTCCCTCACTAGCTTTAAGCACCAGCTGTCAGAGCAGTTTACAGATCACTGCACCTGTACTTAGCCTATCTACCTACCTCATCCCCATACTGGTATTTATTTATTTTGCTCCTTTGCACCCCAGTATCTCTACCTGCACATTCACCTTCTGCCGATCTACCATTCCAGTGTTTAATTGCTATATTGTAATTACCTCGCCACCATGGCCTATTCATTTATTCATTTCCTTAACTTACCTCATTTGCACTCACTGTATATAGACTGTTTTCTTTTGTTCTACTGTATTATTGACTGTATATTTTGTTTATTCCATGTGTAACTCTGTGTTGTTGTATGTGTCGAATTGCTACACTTTATCTTGGCCAGGTCGCAGTTGCAAATGAGAACTTGTTCTCAACTAGGAGTAGAAGACGGGGACGACAGTCAGGGTGGCTTGTAAGGATCCCATCCCATCGCTGAGACTATATAATCTACCTTTACCATCGGTCCTATTAGCCAACGTACAATCAATCAATAATAAAATAGAACTATGTGCACGTATATCCTACCATGGGACATTAAAAACGTATGTCATCGTTCAGTCGTGGCTGAACGATGACATGATTAACATAAAGCTGGCGGGTTTTAAGCTTTTTCGGCAAGATAGAACAGTGACCTTTGGTAGGACAAGGGGCGTCGGCCTATGTATATTTGTAAACAGCTGGTGCACAAAATCTAAGGAAGTCTCAAGGATTTGCTCGCCTGAGGTAGAGTATCTCATGATAAGTTGTAGAACGCACTATTTACCAAGAGAGATTACATCTATATTTTTCGCAGCTGTCTATATACAACCACAGGCTAATGCGGGCACTAAAACCACACTCAATGAGCTGTATACAGCCATAAGAAAACAGGAAAGCGTGCATCTCGAGGCGTCACTCCTAGTGGCCGGGGACTCAAATCAGTTTTACCTCATTTTTATCAGCTTGTTAAATGTGCAACCAGAGGGGAAAAAACTCTAGTCCACCTTTATTACACACACAGAGACACGTACATTTCTCTCATTTCAGATTTTTGCTCTCGCAAATCTGACCACAATTCTATGCTCCTAATTCTTGCTTACAAGCAAAAACTAAAGCAGGAAGCACCAGTGACTTGGTCAATAAAAAAGTGGACAGATGAAGCAGATGCTAAGCTACAGTACTGTTTTGCAAGCACAGACTGGAATATGTTCTACGATTCTTCCGATGGCATTAAGGAGTACACTACATCAGTCACTGGCTTCATCAATAATTGTATCGATGACGTTGTCCCCACAGTGTCGGTACGTACAAAACCCCAACCAGAAGTCATGGATTACAGGCAAACGCCGCACTGAGCTAAAGGTCATATAGCTACCGCTTTCAAGGAGCCTGGACTCTAACCCAGAAGCTTAAGAAATCCCACTATGCCCTCCAATGAACCACCAAACATTCAAAGCATCAATACAGGGCTAAGATTGTATCGTACTACACCGGCTCCGATGCTCGTCGGATGTGGCAGGGCTTGCAAACTATTACAGACTGCAAAAGGGAAGCACTGCCACGAGCTGCCCAGTGACACAAACCTACCAGACAAGCTAAATTACTTATATGCTCGCGTCGAGGCAATTAACACTAAACATGCATGAGAGCACCAGCTGTTCCAGAACAGTGTGGTCACGCTCTCCGTAGCCGGTGTAAGTAAGACCTTTAAACAGGTCAACATTCACAGCGCTGCAGGGCCAGTCGGATTACGGGAACATATACTTCGAACATGCGCTGACCAACTGGCACGTGTCTTCACTGACATTTTCAACCTGTCCCTGACTGAGTCTGGAATACCAACATGTTTCAAGCAGACCATCATAGTCCGTGCCGAAGAACATTAAGGTAAACTGCCAAATGACTACCCGTAGCACTCACATCTGTAGCCATGAAGTGCTTTGAAAGGCTGGTCATGGCTCACATCAACATCAACACCAACACCTAGACCCACTCCAATTTGCATACCGCCCCAACAGATCCACAGATGATGCAATCTCTATTGCACTCCACACTGCCCTTTCCTACCTGGATAAAAGGAACACTTATGTGAAAATGCTATTCATCGACTACAGCTCAGCGTTCAACATCGTAGTGCCCTCAAAGCTCATAACTAAGCTAAGGACCCTGGGACTAAACACCTCCCTCTGCAACTGGATCCTGGACTTCTTGACGTGCTGCCCCTAGGTTGTAAGGAACAACACATCCGCCATGCTGATCCTCATCATGGGTGCGTGCCCAGTCCCCTCCTGTACTCCCTGTTTACTCATCACTGCATGGCCAGGCAAGACTCCAACACCATTAAGTTTGCCAATGACAACAGTGGTAGGCCTGATCCCCAAGAACAACGAGAGCCAATAGGGAGGAGGTCAGAGACCGTGTGGTGCAAGGACAACATCTCAACGTGGAGCAGGTTGAGGGCTTCAAGTTCCGTGGCGTCCACATCGCCAACAAACTAACATGGTCCAAGCACACCAAGACAGTCGTGAAGAGGGCACGAAAGCCGCACTGAGCTAAAGGTCATAGCTACCGCTTTCATGGAGCGGGACTGAATAGACTTGGCATGGGTCCTCAGATCCTCAAAGGTTTTACAGCTGCACCGTTGAGTGAATCCTGGCGGGTTGCATCACTGCCTGTTATGGCAACTGCCCAGCCTCAGACCGCAAGGCACAACAGAGGGTATTGCGTACAGCCCAGTAAATCACCGGGCCCAAGCTTCCTGCCATCCAGGACCTCTACACCAGGCGGTGTCAGAGCCACCCTAGTCATAGACTTCTTTGTTACCGCACGGCTATCGGTACCGGAGCCCCACGTCTAGGTCCAAGAGGCTTCTTAACAGCTCCCACCCCCAAGCCATAAGACTCCTGAACATCTAATCAGATGGCTACCCAGACTATTTGCATTGCCCCCCCCCCCCCCTTTGTACACTGTTGTACTCTGTTATCTATGCATACTAATTTTAATAACTCAACCTACATGTACATATTACCTCGACACCGGTGCCCCCGCACGTTGACTTTACTGGTCCCCCCTGTATATAGCCCCACTATTGTTATTTTTCTGCCACTAATTATTTGTTATTATCTTACTTTTAGGTCTTTTTTTGAAACTTCATTGTAGGTTAAGGGCTTGTAAGCATTTCACTGTAAGGTCTACACTTGCTGTATTCGGCGCATGTGACAAAAACAATTTGATTTGATTTCCACACCTCCAACTCAATCATCTCGTTTAGACAACAATAGTCAGCTTGATTACCAACAATGACGAGACAGCCTACAGGGACGTGAGGGCACTCGGAGTGTGGTTCAGCAAAACAACCTCTCACTCAATGTCAACAAAACAAAGGAGATGATCGTGGACTTTAGGAAACAGCCGAGGGACCACCCCCCTATCCACATCCGCGAGTCAGCAGTGGAGAAGGTGGAAAGTTAAGTTCCTCGGCGTACCAATCACAGACAAATTGAAATTGTCCACCCACACATACAGCATGGTGAAGGCGCAACAGAGCCTCTTCAACCTCAGGAGACATGTAGAAATTTGGCTTGTCACCTAAAACCTTTACAGATGCACAATTGAGAGCATCCTGTCTGGCTGCATAATCGCCTGGTACGGCAACTGCACCGCCCACAACAGCAAGGCTGTCCAGAGGGTGGTGCTGTCTGCGCAACATATCACCGGGGGCAAACTACCTGCCCTGCAGGACACCAAACACACCAGATGTCACTCGAAGGACAAAAAGATCAAGGATAACAACCACCCGAGCCACTGCTTGTTCACCCTGTTACCATCCAGAAGGCCAGGTCAGTACAAGTGCATCAAAGCTGGGACCGAGACTGAAAAACAGCTTCTATCTGAATCTGATTGTTAAACAGCCATCACTAACAGAGGCTGCTGTCTACAGTCTTGAAATCATTGGCAACTTTAATAAATGGATCACTAGCACTTTAATAATGTTTACATATCTTGCATTACTCATCTCATATGTATAAACTGTATTTTATATCATCTACTGCATTTTGCCTATGCCGCTCTGTCATTGCTCATCCAAATATTTATATGTATATATTCTTATTCCATTTCTATACTTAGATTTGTGTATATTAGGTAGTTGTTGTGGAATTGTTAGATTACATGTTAGATATTGCGCCACTGTCGAAACTAGAAGCACAATCATTTCGCTACACTCGCAATAACATCTGCATGTGACCAATAAAATTTGATTTAGATATTTATAGGAGTATGTTGACTAGGTAACAGCATATATGACAAACAGATGTGATATGATAATTGTGTGTGTAGAGTCAATGTAAATGTACTGTATGTGCATATTATGCGTGTATGAACAAATGGAGTGATTGTCAGTGTGTGTAGTGTGTAGGGCCCTGTGAGTGTGCATAGAGTGAAAATAAGAATAAAATGAAAAAGTCAATAAAATACAAAGCGAGCCACACTAATATATGCATAAAGTTGTGAATCACTAAATGGAACTCCCTGGACCAGCCAGCCTAGCGACGCATGGACCTGTCAGCCCCATACACACATACCCGCACACACGCACTCAGGTCAACGTCTTTACACAAAGCCACACTGGGACACTTTGGACTCCTTGAGATCCACAACTAGTGACTTCTCAGGCCTTCAAAGGCTTACCTTTAATGAATTGGACCTGGAGTTCCTATCAGCTCAAAATGATTGGTTTTCATATCGCATATGTCACTTTGTATAAATGATTGGAGACAGGCGTAGGAATTCGTAATAGGGGTGTTTAATACGCCTCCCAAAATATACAGCATGTCATGAAAAAGCAAGGAGACAAAGCACAAAACAAACACTTATACAAAAACACAGGGATGTAACCCAAACAAGAGGGAGGTAAACCCTCTAATAAATACATGGGACGAGACCCACAATACACTACACAGGGAGAGACCCATAATAACTAGTGCACAATACAAGCGGCATGAACGCCGAATTAACAACGCACAGGTACTCACAGACCAACTGACATGGGAACAATAAACAACCAGACAATGGTGAACAGAGGGCACATATATACAATTACTAATCAGGGGAATTGGAATCAGGTGTGTGTAATGAGACAGTTCAGTGACGCCTAAGGGCCAGTGACATTGACCTCCGGAACTGGTACATTGAATGAGCAGCAGTACTGGGGGAATCTGTGACAGTACAGAACTGGTCTTTTTAAACAGTCTTTATTAAGAGCAGTTGTTTTTATTGAGAGAAACTGGAGCTTTATGAGACAATTTCTATATTTTGTCCATTTATGTGAGTGATAAATGTGATCCAAGTACAAGGAGCAAAAACACAATCACTGAGTACTGTCTACAGCTTACAACTACAGTTTACATCTACAGTCTACAGCTTACAACTACAGTTTACATCTACAGCTTACATCTACAGTCTACAGCTTACAACTACAGTTTACAGTTTACATCTAGAGCTTACATCTACAGTCTACAGTTTACATCTAGAGCTTACATCTACAGCTTACAACTACAGTTTACAGTTTACATCTACAGCTTACATCTACAGTCTACAGTTTACATCTAGAGCTTACATCTACAGTCTACAGTTTACATCTAGAGCTTACATCTACAGTCTACATCTACAGTCTACAGCTTACATCTATAGTCTAATGCTTACATCTACAGTTTATAGTTTACATCTAGAGCTTACATCTACAGTCTACATCTACAGACTACAGATTACATCTACAGTTTACAGTTTACATCTATGGCTTACATCTACAGTCTACAGTTGACATCTAGAGCTTACATCTACAGTCTACAGTTTACATCTAGAGCTTACATCTACAGCTTACATCTACAGTATACAGTTTATATCTATGGCTTACATATACAGTTTACAGCTTACATCTACAGTCTACAGCTTATATCTATAGTCTACAGATTACATCTACAGTCCACAGCTCACATCTACAGTCTACAGCTTACATCTATAGTTTACAGTTTATATCTATGGCTTACATCTACAGTCTACAGCTTTCATCTACAGTCTACAGCTTACATCTACAGTCTACAGCTCACATCTACAGTCTACAGCTTACATCTACAGTCTACAGTTCACATCTACAGTCAACAGCATACATCTACAGTTTACAGTTTACATATACAGTCTACAGCTCACATCTACAGTCTACAGCTTACATCTACAGTCTACAGTTTACAGCTTACATCTACAAACTACAGCTTACATCTACAGTCTGCAGTTTACATCTACAGTTTACAGCTTACATCGACAGTTTACATCTACAGTCTACAGTTTATATCTATGGCTTATGTGACGTAGAAGTCCGTCACTGGCCGCGGGCAGCAGTTGGTTCTTTAACGCACACGCATATTCATCACTCCTCCCTGCGCCATTATAAGATAAGTTAACAATGTGGGTCGACACACAAATTAACTTCTGTCTTGGTGCATGCATTTCAACGTTCATATTTGAGAGATACAATAATTATTATACTTATCAATGTTGTGGATGAGCGCATTGTTTGTTTGTTCTGTTCCTCTCTCTCCTTCCCTGTAGCTTCCGGGTATGCTGGAAAAGGACCCGAGCTAAGGGAATTGGGTTGGCTTTATAGTGCCTGTCCCAAATGGCTCATTAATGCATATGGGCATATTGAAAGATATTGTCAGTAGTGATGTAATGTTGTAAATGTTATGTTGTGATATTGTTTAAAACCGTGTTGCAATGTATATCCTTTAGTATGTTTAGTTCATGGAAAATGTAGGTTTGTATTGTTAATTAATTAGGGTTAATTGTTCTGAGGGGAGGGGCTAGCCCTACAAAAGGAGCCTCTCTTTCAGTCATGGAGGGGCAGTTTGGATTGAGCTGTGGATGGGGCAGCATTGTTTTTAAGCTGTCCCATAAGGTAGATGTTGATGGCAGTACTGTTGTTTTTTGTTCCGGAATCACTTGTAAATAAACACCTTTGCACAGAAGAACTTTTGCGGTTCCGCCATCTTTTTATTTTGATAGAGGTTAGGTTATCCAGTTAAGCCTTCTGGCCTACTCTACGTGACATATGGTGGAAGTGGTGGGATGGTTCCCCAGTAGCTACCTCAGGACAGGGGATTGTCCAGTATGTCCTCCAGATGCGAGACAGGTTGGAACGGTACCGAGAGGAAGCTAGAGCAAACCTTCAGCAAGCCCAGAAGGCCCAGAAGAGAGGCTATGACCAGCACGCTCGCCACAGAGAGTTTGAGCCAGGACAGAAAGTCCTGCTCCTCCTTCCCTCGTCTACCAGCAAGCTCCTTGCGCAATGGCAAGGACCGTACCTAATCGGGAGGAAGATGGGCCCAGTGACCTACGAGGTGCTGCACCCGGACAAGGGTAAGAAGAAGCAAACCTACCATGTGAACCTTCTCTCGGCCTCAGGTGGAGAAAGTAGAGTCCATCAGGAATAGCCCTCGACCCAGAACCAAAGTCCTAGAACACATCATTCGTTTGAAACCTGGCCAGAACCCTGTCCGCCAGCATCCTTACCGTGTGCCTGAGAGGCTGGTGGTAGCCCTCAAGGAAGAGGTCCACACCATGATGGAGATGGATGTTGTCGAGCCATCTTCAAGTGAATGGAGCAGCCCTATTGTCATTGTCCCAAAGAAGGATGGCTCTTTGCGCGTCTGCATGGACTTCCGTAAGGTGAATGCCATCTCCCAGTTTGATGCCTATCCCATGCCCCGCATTGACGACTTACTGGAGAGAATAGGTAGAGCTCATTACATCACCACATTGGATCTCTGCAAAGGGTACTGGCAGGTGCCCCTGGATGAACAATCCAAGGCCTACACTGCATTCCGGACGCCAATGGGCCTGTTCCAGTTCAAGGTCATGCCGTTTGGCCTTCATGGGGCCCCTGCGACTTTCCAGAGGCTGATGGACAAGGTCCTCCAGGACTGTGACGATTACTGTGCTGCTTACTTGGACGACGTGGTGATCTACAGCCACTCCTGGGAGGAGCACATACAGCATCTTAGCAGAGTCCTGGGGAAGATCCATGAAGCAGGCCTCACGCTTAACCTCCTGAAGTGTGAGTGGGCGAAACAGGAGACAAAGTACCTGGGTTACCAGCTGGGTAAGGGTGAAGTCCTTCCTAGGTCTGGCAGGGTGGTACCGGAGATTCATTCCACAGTTTTCGACCATCGCTGTCCCTCTGACCAACCTCACTTCGAAGGGGGCCAGCAACCCTGTGAAGTGGACTGAGGAGTGTGAGGAAGCCTTCATGACACTGAAAAAACGACTGTGCTCATTCCCTGTTCTCCAGGCCCCTGATTTTCAGAAGAGATTTCTCGTGCAGGTGGACGCTTCGGCTGTAGGAATTGGAGCTGTACTGGCCCAAGGGGAGCCAGGAGAAGAGCTTCCTGTGCTGTACCTGAGTCGGAAGCTGTTGCCCAGGGAAACCAGGTATTCTACAATCGAAAAGGAGTGCCTGGCTATAAAGTGGGCCCTAGATAGCCTCCGTTACTACCTTCTTGGGAGGGAATTTGACCTGCACACGGACCACAGAGCACTGACCTGGATCCAGACCATGAAGGACCGGAATTCTCGTGTGACCAGGTGGTATCTGGAGCTCCAGCCCTTCAGGTTCTGTGTCCGTCACAAGGCAGGAAAAGAGAACGTTACTGCGGACTACCTATCAAGACTCCCGAACATGGTCGCTTCAGGAGAGGAGGAAGGTAATGTGACGTAGAAGTCCGTCACTGGCCGCGGGCAGCAGTTGGTTCTTTAACGCACACACATATTCATCACTCCTCCCTGCGCCATTA
Source organism: Oncorhynchus masou masou (assembly GCF_036934945.1). Classification (NCBI taxonomy): domain Eukaryota; kingdom Metazoa; phylum Chordata; class Actinopteri; order Salmoniformes; family Salmonidae; genus Oncorhynchus; species Oncorhynchus masou. The sequence continues at coordinate 34,553,719 of NC_088227.1, read as the reverse complement.
TAAGATAAGTTAACAATGTGGGTCGACACACAAATTAACTTCTGTCTTGGTGCATGCATTTCAACGTTCATATTTGAGAGATACAATAATTATTATACTTATCAATGTTGTGGATGAGCGCTTTGTTTGTTTGTTCTGTTCCTCTCTCTCCTTCCCTGTAGCTTCCGGGTATGCTGGAAAAGGACCCGAGCTAAGGGAATTGGGTTGGCTTTATAGTGCCTGTCCCAAATGGCTCATTAATGCATATGGGCATATTGAAAGATATTGTCAGTAGTGATGTAATGTTGTAAATGTTATGTTGTGATATTGTTTAAAACCGTGTTGCAATGTATATCCTTTAGTATGTTTAGTTCATGGAAAATGTAGGTTTGTATTGTTAATTAATTAGGGTTAATTGTTCTGAGGGGAGGGGCTAGCCCTACAAAAGGAGCCTCTCTTTCAGTCATGGAGGGGCAGTTTGGATTGAGCTGTGGATGGGGCAGCATTGTTTTTAAGCTGTCCCATAAGGTAGATGTTGATTGCAGTACTGTTGTTTTTTGTTCCGGAATCACTTGTAAATAAACACCTTTGCACAGAAGAACTTTTGCGGTTCCGCCATCTTTTTATTTTGATAGAGGTTAGGTTATCCAGTTAAGCCTTCTGGCCTACACTACGTGACAGCTTACATATACAGTTTACAGCTTACATATACAGTTTACAGCTTACATATACAGTTTACAGCTTACATATACAGTTTACAGCTTACATATACAGTTTACAGCTTACATATACAGTTTACAGCTTACATATACAGTTTACAGCTTACATCTACAGTCTACAGCTTACATCTACAGTCTACAGATTACATCTACAGTCTACAGCTCACATCTACAGTTTACATCTAGAGCTTACATCTACAGTTCACATCTACATTCTACAGCTTACATCTACAGTCTACAGCTTATATCTACAGTCTATAGATTACATCTACAGTCTACAGCTAACATCTACAGTTTACAGCTAACATCTACAGTTTACAGTTTACATCTACAGTCTGCAGATTACATCTACAGTCTGCAGATTACATCTACAGTCTGCAGATTACATCTATAGTCTAAAGCTCACATCTACAGTCTACAGCTTACATCTACAGTTTACAGTTTACATCTAGAGCTAACATCTACAGTCTACATCTACAGTCTGCAGCTTACATCTACAGTCTACAGCTTATATCTACAGTCTACAGCTCACGTCTACAGCTTACATCTACAGTTTACAGTTTATATCTATGGCTTACATCTACAGTCTACAGCTTACATCTACAGTATACAGTTTACATCTACAGTCTACAGCTTACATCTACAGTTTACAGTTTACATATACAGTCTACAGCTCACATCTACAGTCTACAGCTTACATCTACAGTCTACAGTTTACAGCTTACATCTACAAACTACAGCTTACATCTACAGTCTGCAGATTACATCTACAGTTTACAGCTTACATCTACAGTTTACATCTACAGTCTACAGTTTATATCTATGGCTTACATCTACAGTCTACAGCTCACATCTACAGTCTACAGCTTACATCTACAGTTTACAGTTTATATCTATGGCTTACATCTACAGTCCTCAGCTTACATCTACAGTTTACAGTTTACATATACAGTCTACAGCTCACATCTACAGTCTACAGCTTACATGTACAGTCTACAGTTTACAGCTTACATCTACAAACTACAGCTTACATCTACAGTCTGCAGCTTACATCTACAGTTTACAGCTTACATCTACAGTTTACATCTACAGTCTACAGTTTATATCTATGGCTTACATATACAGTTTACAGCTTACATCTACAGTCTACAGCTTATATCTACGGTCTACAGATTACATCGACAGTCTACAGCTCACATCTACAGTTTACAGCTTACATCTACAGTTTACATCTAGAGCTTACATCTACAGTTCACATCTACATTCTACAGCTTACATCTACAGTCTACATATACAGACTACGGGTTACATCTACAGTTTACAGTTTACATCTATGGCTTACATCTACAGTCTACAGTTGACATCTAGAGCTTACATCTACAGTCTATAGTTTACATCTAGAGCTTACATTTACAGCTTACATCTACAGTCTACAGTTTATATCTATGGCTTACATATACAGTTTACAGCTTACATCTACAGTCTACAGCTTATATCTACAGGCTACAGATTACATCTACAGTCTACAGCTAACATCTACAGTTTACAGCTTACATCTACAGTCTACAGCTTACATCTACCGTCTGCAGATTACATCTATAGTCTACAGCTCACATCTATAGTCTACAGCTTATATCTACAGTCTACAGCTCACATCTACAGTCTACAGCTTACATCTACAGTCTACAGTTCACATCTACAGTCAACAGCTTACATCTACAGTTTACATCTAGAGCTTACATCTACAGTCTACAGCTCACATCTACAGTCTACAGCTTACATCTACAGTCTACAGCTCACATCTACAGTCTACAGTTCACATCTACAGTCAACAGCTTACATCTACAGTTTACATCTACAGTCTACATCTACAGTCTACAGCTTACATCTACAGTCTACAGCTTACATCTACAGTTTACAGTTTACATCTACAGTCTACAGCTTACATCTACAGTTTACAGCGTACATCTACAGTCTACAGCTTACATCTACAGTTTACAGTTTACATCTACAGTCTACAGCTTACATCTACAGTCTACAGCTTACATCTACAGTTTACAGTTTACATATACAGTCTACAGTTTACATCTACAGTTTACGTCTACAGTCTACAGCTTACATCTACAGCTTACCTCTACAGTCTACAACTTACATCTACAGCTTACATCTACAGTCTACAGTTTATATCTATGGCTTACATATACAGTTTACAGCTTACATCTACAGTCTACAGCTTATATCTACAGTCTATAGATTACATCTACAGTCTACAGCTAACATCTACAGTTTACAGCTAACATCTACAGTTTACAGCTTACATCTACAGTCTGCAGATTACATCTACAGTCTGCAGATTACATCTATAGTCTAAAGCTCACATCTACAGTCTACAGCTTACATCTACAGTTTACAGTTTACATCTAGAGCTAACATCTACAGTCTACATCTACAGTCTGCAGCTTACATCTACAGTCTACAGCTTATATCTACAGTCTACAGCTCACGTCTACAGCTTACATCTACAGTTTACAGTTTATATCTATGGCTTACATCTACAGTCTACAGCTTACATCTACAGTATACAGTTTACATCTACAGTCTACAGCTTACATCTACAGTTTACAGTTTACATATACAGTCTACAGCTCACATCTACAGTCTACAGCTTACATCTACAGTCTACAGTTTACAGCTTACATCTACAAACTACAGCTTACATCTACAGTCTGCAGATTACATCTACAGTTTACAGCTTACATCTACAGTTTACATCTACAGTCTACAGTTTATATCTATGGCTTACATCTACAGTCTACAGCTCACATCTACAGTCTACAGCTTACATCTACAGTTTACAGTTTATATCTATGGCTTACATCTACAGTCCTCAGCTTACATCTACAGTTTACAGTTTACATATACAGTCTACAGCTCACATCTACAGTCTACAGCTTACATGTACAGTCTACAGTTTACAGCTTACATCTACAAACTACAGCTTACATCTACAGTCTGCAGCTTACATCTACAGTTTACAGCTTACATCTACAGTTTACATCTACAGTCTACAGTTTATATCTATGGCTTACATATACAGTTTACAGCTTACATCTACAGTCTACAGCTTATATCTACGGTCTACAGATTACATCGACAGTCTACAGCTCACATCTACAGTTTACAGCTTACATCTACAGTTTACATCTAGAGCTTACATCTACAGTTCACATCTACATTCTACAGCTTACATCTACAGTCTACATATACAGACTACGGGTTACATCTACAGTTTACAGTTTACATCTATGGCTTACATCTACAGTCTACAGTTGACATCTAGAGCTTACATCTACAGTCTATAGTTTACATCTAGAGCTTACATTTACAGCTTACATCTACAGTCTACAGTTTATATCTATGGCTTACATATACAGTTTACAGCTTACATCTACAGTCTACAGCTTATATCTACAGGCTACAGATTACATCTACAGTCTACAGCTAACATCTACAGTTTACAGCTTACATCTACAGTCTACAGCTTACATCTACCGTCTGCAGATTACATCTATAGTCTACAGCTCACATCTATAGTCTACAGCTTATATCTACAGTCTACAGCTCACATCTACAGTCTACAGCTTACATCTACAGTCTACAGTTCACATCTACAGTCAACAGCTTACATCTACAGTTTACATCTAGAGCTTACATCTACAGTCTACAGCTCACATCTACAGTCTACAGCTTACATCTACAGTCTACAGCTCACATCTACAGTCTACAGTTCACATCTACAGTCAACAGCTTACATCTACAGTTTACATCTACAGTCTACATCTACAGTCTACAGCTTACATCTACAGTCTACAGCTTACATCTACAGTTTACAGTTTACATCTACAGTCTACAGCTTACATCTACAGTTTACAGCGTACATCTACAGTCTACAGCTTACATCTACAGTTTACAGTTTACATCTACAGTCTACAGCTTACATCTACAGTCTACAGCTTACATCTACAGTTTACAGTTTACATATACAGTCTACAGTTTACATCTACAGTTTACGTCTACAGTCTACAGCTTACATCTACAGCTTACCTCTACAGTCTACAACTTACATCTACAGTTTACAGCGTACATCTACAGTCTACAGTTTACATCTACAGTCTACAGCTTACATCTACAGTCTACAGCTTACATCTACAGTTTACAGCGTACATCTACAGTCTACAGTTTACATCTACAGTTTACAGCTTACATCTACAGTCTACAGCTTACATCTACAGTTTACAGTTTACATCTACAGTCTACAGCTTACATCTACAGTTTACAGTTTACATCTACAGTCTACAGCTTACATCTACAGTTTACAGTTTACATCTACAGTCTACAGTTTACATCTACAGTTTACAGTTCACATCTACAGTCTACAGCTTACATCTACAGTTTACAGCTAACATCTACAGTCTACAGCTTACATCTACAGTCTGCAGCTTACATCTACAGTCTACAGCTTACATCTACAGTCAACAGTTTACATTTACAGTCTACAGCTCAATACAGTGCATACAAACAAGTAGTGTCTTATTTCTGCCAAACAAGTCAACAAAACACACCACAAGCTCAGTTTCTTTAAATTTAACTTTTCTTAATCGTTATGCCATCTTCATATTAATGTGGGGATGTTTTGTCCGTGGGCGGCTTTTGACTATTTATGTGGATTGCGCATGTCTTAAATGGTGGCTAAGAAGAGGTTTGGTACAAATCGTACTTTGGGTACTATTGTATTTGTTGAATATTACATAAATCCTATACATTGAAATGCCCATTTTGTGTGCAATCTTTAACTTTAAATTGAAATTGTCATTCAACAAAATAACGTTGCAAAAATGATTATCTTATCTGTTTCTAACTACAGAAGCCATTTCAGAAACAATCTGAGTTGGTGGATGTCCCAGCTTGCTGAAATGAAATGGAACCACCCCATTGGCACTTGGATTGGAGCCGGTCTTTATCAAGGGTGGCAATAACGATGGATCTGACTGTATGTCCAGTCCGATGCATGTGCTGTAATAGTGGGTTCGTGGTAAGTGCATGGCTTCCTACATGGACTTTCTATACATACTTATCAACAATTACTGAGTGTGGCCTTATGTAACACCGGCAGCATACTCTGTATAGAGATAGAAATCACCCAAGGCAAGGCATGTTTTTTTAAAGATACTTTTTACTATCAAATGTTGGCCATTAAATATTCAAATTGTACATCCACAAAGAAAAACCACAAGAGTCAGGGCAAGGTAAGAGGAAAGAAAAGGCTTGTTTTGACAGAAAACTGGTCACAAATGATTAATTATGGCATCTCATTAAAAGGAAACAGTTCCAACATTGCAGTTAAAAGCTTTATTTATCCAACGTTATTAACTTAAAAGCATTGACTGATTACCTCATGCACTTTACTTAAAAAAATGGAGTAATCAGATAATTGGACTTTATTGCAAAATCAAGACCATTATAAAGGAGATGTTAAAAAGCAAATTATCGTTGACGTTGAATCAAAACCATAATGTAATTCATTGCGCTATTCTAATGTCTTCAAGGGTGATTTGTCATCCAATCTGTTTGATCAAAAAGTCCCTCTTGACACGTGCATGTTCTCTCAGATCTAGTCATCTGATGTATGAGTTTGGTGGACCGAGAGCGCGAATGACCAATCGGCAGAATATCCAAGTCAAAATACTTTTTGTGACAATGGCATGCTATTTCCCTTAGAGAATGGGCAGAAGGTGAGGTATTGTGACATTGGCATGCTATTTCCCTTAGAGAATGGGCAGAAGGTGAGGTATTGTGACATTGGCATGCTATTTCCCTTAGAGAATGGGCAGAAGGTGAGGTATTGTGACATTGGCATGCTATTTCCCTTAGAGAATGGGCAGAAGGTGAGGTATTGTGACATTGGCATGCTATTTCCCTTAGAGAATGGGCAGAAGGTGAGGTATTGTGACATTGGGATGCTATTTCCCTTAGAGAATGGGCAGAAGGTGAGGTATTGTCACACTGGCATGCTATTTCCCTTAGAGAATGGGCAGAAGGTGAGGTAGTGTGACATTGGCATGCTATTTCCCTTAGAGAATGGGCAGAAGGTGAGGTATTGTGACATTGGCATGCTATTTCCCTTAGAGAATGGGCAGAAGGTGAGGTATTGTGACATTGGCATGCTATTTCCCTTAGAGAATGGGCAGAAGGTGAGGTATTGTGACATTGGCATGCTATTTCCCTTAGAGAATGCGCAGAAGGTGAGGTATTGTGACATTGGCATGCTATTTCCATTAGAGAATGGGCAGAAGGTGAGGTATTGTGACAGATGTGTCAAAGCAACGTTATGGAGCGAAATTAGTCACAAGTAACCCCTCTTTTCACCTACAGTACCTATGGAAAACACAAAGCTGAAGCTACAGAATCTGAATGAAAACAATTAATCCAACTAGAAAGATTACAACTCAATAGCTGATACACAGAATTAAAAGCAATGGGAACATGTGTGTGAGAGTGGTGAGAGTGAACACTCATTCTTCCTCCATTCTCTTGAGGTAGCTGTTTGGGGACTTTGAATGACCTTGTGAGGTCATAGACTAGTGAAGGACCTGTTGTGAATGGCTGCGATAAACCTTGGGTTGTAATCTATGCAATTAATTGTTTTCTGAAGGTCAGAGTTCAGCAGCGCTTGAGTAAAACAGACTTGTGATGTAAAATAAATATACAACACTTTCATTCACCAAATAGCACCACTGTCTTCATCTGTATTTGGACAAAAACCAATTGAAATTTGGTAGTGCGGTCACTACCACCTGGGCAAAAACTGGTTGAATCAATGTTGTTTCCATGTCATTTCAACCCCAAAAAATCAATATGATGACTTTGAATCAACGTGGAAAACTGATTGTATTTGTAACTGTGTCTTTTTTTCACCCATCGTTTAACCTAAATTCAATTACAGGGTGAAATGTTTGGTTGATTTCATGTTGAATACCCAATAGTTGACAACTCAACCAAATATAAATCAAAACATGACTGTCACGGCTGTAGAATGAACTGGACCAAGGAGCAGCGTGGTGAGCGTACATATTCCTTTATTTCATATGACGCCAACAATAAATCATCCAAACCAACCGTGAAGCTAAAGGCTCTGGTGCCAACAAAACAAAGACAACTACCCACAAAGACAGGTGGGGAAAAGGCCTGCCTAAGTATGGTTCCCAATCAGAGACAACGATAGACAGCTGTCCCTGATTGCGAACCATACCCGGCCAAAACAAAGAAATACTAAACATAGAAAAATGAACATAGAATGCCCAAATCACACCCTGACGAAACCAAAATAGAGACATAAAAAGTTCTAAGGTCAGGGCGTGACAGTGACGTTGAACTGACTTCTGTGCCCAGTGGGTATGTGCTGTCAACTTGTTTTCCAAAACCCAAAGTTCCCACCATTCAATTATATAAAATAAACATCCCCAAATGATTACAGGTTATTATCAAAATGGCATGTGAACTGAGAAAGATTCAATCTAATAAATCTGAATTCGCTCATATCCTCATGACAATGTTTCGCCAACAATCAGATGGCTCGTCGAGTGTAGCAGCCTTATCAGTTCAGATGGAGAAGGGCAGTCATTCAGGGCTTAAAAAGAACCCTGGGTTAGTTACTGCTCCATGCAGGACTGAACAAAAACCCTGGGTTAGTTACTGCTCCATGCAGGACTGAACAAAAACCCTGGGTTAGTTACTGCTCCATGCAGGACTGAACAAAAACCCTGGGTTAGTGACTGCTCCATGCAGGACTGAACAAAAACCCTGGGTTAGTTACTGCTCCATGCAGGACTGAACAAAAACCCTGGGTTAGTTACTGCTCCATGCAGGACTGAACAAAAACCCTGGGTTAGTTACTTCTCCATGCAGGACTGAACAAAAACCCTGGGTTAGTTACTGCTCCATGCAGGACTGAACAAAAACCCTGGGTTAGTTACTTCTCCATGCAGGGCTGAACAAAAACCCTGAGTTAGTTACTGCTCCAATGGCCTTATCCGCACGCTCAGAGTTGACATAATAGATCTGAATCAATAAGCAGATGGGGTGGCTGGTGTACCACCTGCCCTCCAATGGAGGAGGCAGCATAAAGAACAGACATTGATCCCTCTACCTGTCTAGCGGTCACAACTGATGATAAGACCCTTGAACGAATGTAATTAAAATGGAAGGGTGGGTTCACCTGTTATAGCTCGGCTAGACTTGGAAGAGAACCTATAGACTATAACATTTTATTTATTGCAATCCCAGTTATATTATTCTGTATTGGAAGACAGCGCTATGTAAGTTTAAAGTTTACAACTGAGAGTATATGCAATTGCAGTGAGATGAGAAATGTACGAGGAGAGTTTAGGTATTAAAATGCAAATTGGTTTTCATATGAGTGGTTGGAACCATTTCTAACCAATCTGCAAAATGGATGCTGTTGTCGAATAAATGTGTTACAAGCCATTCTTTGTTTCCCACCATTCTGTTTTTGTTCATGTTGTGTTCAATAGAGCCAGAATGAAAACAACATCTGTCTCAACAATGAACAGGGTTCACCTTGACCTGACAAATAATAGGAAATAGATGGAGGACATTTTCAGATTCAGGTTTAGATCTATGTTCTCTGACTCGTGATTATCTTGGTTGTCAGACATATTCTCTTAGACAGAATTGACAGCTGGAATAGTGATTGCTCTTTCTGTGGGTGTAAATGATTTTTGTCAGCATCATTGTCAGAATGTCTAAGAAATGGATGTACTGTTGGTATTTTCAGTTTCCTATGCCTTGGGGACAGTTTTGAAAACATCTTAACTGTTACTCTAAGGGGATAGTAGTTGGAATAGCAAAGGCATAAACTATTCAAAAAAACAGGAAGGAATACATTCCTGAGTTTGTTATTCTCTCTTCTGCACGTGTTTATTGATCTCCAACCTTGCATTCATTGATAGAAATGCTGTATTGCTAGTAAGTAACAATAATGATGATTCGAGAACAGTGTCGTTGTACATAGAAATGAGCTCCAAACTTTAAGCACCATTGCCCCTGAGAGATTATCTCCTAGATCGACAGTCAGTTGACACTTGTTCTGCCGCTGTCACCATCCATTTATCTATGGGGCTTTGAAGGACAGACACAGTACAACAGCACTCGCTCGCTTTCTCTCTCTCTCACTCAATTGGAGAGGAGGATGTCTGATTAGGGATGAACCAGCCCCCCAATAATTGGAGTTTGTGGTGATCCCTTTTTAGGAGGGGATGTGAATTCTGTTGAACTAGAACCATGATGAAACAAGGTGATGAGGCGGTGTAGACCTCAGAAAATGGGCTATGTCCCCAGATCATCGGACGGCGAGCTCGAGTACACTCGAATGCCAAGCAAGTACATGTATAAGGTCAGGTAGGGTGTTGATGGTATAACTTGCAGCCTTTATTGGCAAGGTAGAAGCTAGGAAGCACTGGCACATATATTCAACATAGATAAAAACAGTTTAGTTAATGCTTAATATTTTAGTTGAATTGGTTTCGAATGAACTAAAAGTATGAGTATTCTCTTTTGTCTGGTAGTTGTTTTAAATGTAATCCAAAAAAGATTGATAAAGATGGACGTAGGTTTAATAATTTTAAAGTTTTAGAAAAAGGTTGAAAAGGTTTTGGGAGTCGGGGCTGTCATGGCAGAATGGTAAGACTGACCTCAATTTATTTGCTCATTGACATGATGATAGGAACTTATTGCTTTGGTATTTTGTTAAAAATGTTTCAGTTTGGCTGGTACATGTAGTAACTCAAACAGATCGCAGCAAAAGGTGGCGCTACAAAGTATTAACTTAAGGGGGCTGAATAATTTTGCACGCCCAATTTTTCAGTTTTTGATTTGTTAAAAAAGTTTGAAATATCCAATAAATGTTGTTCCACTTCATGATTGTGTCCCACTTGTTGTTGATTCTTCACAAAAAATACAGTTTTATATCTTTATGTTTGAAGCTTGAAATGTGGCAAAAGGTCGCAAAGTTCAAGGGGGCCGAATACTTTCGCAAGGCACTGTATATAAATTCCCAGTAATTTATTGGGTAAAACACCAATGTCACATCACACTAAAGAAGAGACAGTGATGCCGTAACGATGGTGTTTTGCCCAATAAATTACTACACTACATAATTGTCTCTAGGTTTGAAACAGCGCATGCTTTTAATTCGATAATTACAATACTATAACACTGATTTATTTTATTACCATGTTATTAGACTTCTCTTAAGAGTGATTTCTTGTCCACTCACTCAAGCAGAAAGTAGCACAGTAGAAATGACTTATTTCAGTAGTAGATTAATAACTTTCATATATGCAGGCCAGAATATAGGCCTATGTCATGCTAAGGGACAGCACCCATGTCCTCAACCCACAGCACCCATGTCCTCAACCCACAGCACCCATGTCCTCAACCCACAGCACCCATGTCCTCAACCCACAGCACCCATGTTCTCAAACCACAGTTTGTGGCCCAATAGGTGCAGGTACTCGTTTGTGCCCGAGGCCATCTGCCTGGTTAACAGGACCATTAACGAAGACCTCTATAGGGACTATTCTAGAGATAGTTTAGCCCTGACATTAATTAAAAACTGTGGATACCATGGACATTTAGTTTCTTAAATTGTACCATGCAATTTGAAATGATGCCTGAAGTATTTTTTTTATTCTGATGTGTGTGTGTGTCCTATCTGAAGCACCCTGTCAGCCCTTAACAAAATTGCCCATCAGGGATTAATGAAGTTGTATTGTATATAAACTCACAAAAAATTAAGCGTCCCTTTTTCAGGACCCTGTCTTTCACAGATAATTTGTAAAAATCCAAATAATTTAAAAGACCTTCCTTGTAAAGGGTTTAAACACTGTTTCCCATGCTTGTTTAATGAACCATAAACAATTAGTAAACATGCACCTGTTGAACGGTCTTTAAGACACTAACAGCTTACAGGCATTAGTCATTTAAGGTCACAGTTATGAAAACGTAGGACACTAAAGAGGCCTTTCTACGGACTCTGAAAAACACCAAACGAAAGATGCCCAAGGTCCCTGCTCATTTGCGTGAACGTGCCTTAGGCATGCTGCAAGGAGGCACACTGCCAATGTGGCCAGGCAATAAATTGCAATGTCCGAACTGTGAGAGGCCTAAGACAGTGCTACAGGGAGACAGGACGGACAGCTGATCGTCCTTGCAGTGGCAGACGATGTGTAACAACACCTGCACAGGAACGGTACATCTGAATATCACACCTGCCGGACAGGTACAGGATGGCAACAACAACTGCCCGAGTTACACCAGGAACACACAATCCCCCCATCAGTGCTCAGACTGTCCGCGATAGGCTGAGAGAGGCTGGACTGCAGGCTTGTAGGCCTGTTGTAAGGCAGGTCCTCACCAGACATCACTGGCAACATCATCGCCCATGGGCACAAACCCACCGTCGCTGGACCAGACCAGACAAAGTGCTCTTCACTGACAAGTCGCGGTTTTGTCTCACCAGGGCTGATGGTCCGATTCGCGTTTATTGTCGAAGGAATGAGCGTTACCCCGAGGACAGTACTCTGGAGCGGGATCAATTTGGAGGTGGAGGGTCCATCAGGGTCTGGGGCGATGTGTCACAGCATCATCGGACTGAGCTTGTTGTCATTGCAGGCAACCTCAACGCTGTGCGTTACAGGGAAGACATCCTCCTCCCTCATGTGGTACCCATACTGCTCATTCTGTGTGTGACTTCCTGCAAGACAGGGATGTCAGCGTTCTGCCATGGCCCGTGAAGAGCCCTGATCTCAATTCCATTTCGAATGTCTGGGACCTTTTGGATTGGAGGGAGAGGGCTAGGGCCATTCCCCCCAGAAATGTCTGGGAACTTGCAGGTGCCTTGGTGGAAGAGTGGGGTAACATCTCACAGCAAGAACTGGCAAATCTGGCGCAGTCTATGAGGCGATGCACTGCAACACTTAATGCAGCTGGTGGCCACACCAGATACTGATTGTTCCTTTAAATTTGACCCCCCCTTTGTTCTGGGACACATTATTCAATTTATGTTAGTCACATGTCTGTGGAACTTGTTCAGTTTATGTCTCAGATGTTGAATCTTGTTATGTTCATACAAATATTTACACATGTTAAGTTTGCTGAAGAGGACAGTTTAGGTCGTTACCCTTGAAACAACTTGCTTGGAATCATGCCAGCTTGGCAAAAAGTGTTTGGAGTGTAAAGACTGGAGGGACAGAATCAATTTGTTTTTTAAAGACTAACTCATGTATCCGTATCCTCATGTATCCGTTGTATCCATTAGAAATGTCCATTACAATTTTCCTCCAGTCCTGCATGTGTGTATTAGCACACATGCTTGTTTAGACGTCCAATTAGTGTTCATCTTGATTTCGCTGAAAGGAAACATCAGCCAACATCAGTAGCCAAAAGTGAAGTAGGGCTTTGCACGGCAGTTGTACTGGTAGCCCACTACCTATCTCACTTTATTATCACCTTCAACATAAACACACAAATATGCATTATCTATATTCATTAGGTGAGATATTTGACTGCCTGACAAAGTTGCATTGATATATTTTCCCTTTAGTCTCTTAACCTTTATTTGTATGATTAATATGGATTGCTGCACTTAATAGCATTTTTGTGGAAAGCACTGAAGCAGTGTTCAAACAGAGAAAAGCACACATCGCTGAGAAAATTGAGTGTCTTTGTCCAATCCAGTGCAGTTCAGCAAAGGGCATTAAAGAGAGCAAATAATACTGCAATATCTGTGAAGACAAGAATTTCCAAACGCGTTTAAAACCGAACTGCTCACTCTGCAATATGTATCCCCAAATGGCTTCCTGAACTCAGCACAAACTTTCAGGGAATATCACAATTACTATTTATATGCCAGAAGGATAGTGTCAGACTGTTCTTTGTTTGAACCTCTGAGGGTTGATGGTGTCTCTTCCCTTGACAGAAAAATCAGAATTTCTCACAGTTCATTATTTATATTGTATCTGGCACTTTGCCATACTGCTTTTTTTAAGATAGATATTCACTGTTGAAATGCTTGCTTTTCCCAATGCTAATCAATACACTACAACTGGCCAGATGGTTAATGCATTTGTTTCAGATTAAGCTTGTTGAGTTGAGTGCATGGCTCCAGATGTGAAGGGATTTAAACTGATATAAATCAGAGAAATCGGTATTGAGTCAGCCAGATGACGAGTGCTGTGAGCTGGTTTCTAGTGACCACTCTCTTCTGTCAGCAGCCATAGTGTTATTAGTATGTGGGGGGCCACATGGAGTCGGAGGTCAACGAAGTGTCATATCTGCCACCTTATGTACTGTAGCTTCACACTGATGCAAAAACTTGATATGGCTTTGCAACACAACAGAGGTGCCCAAAAGCTGTAATGTGGACAGGTTGTTTTGACTAAAATATTCTGCCCCAGTTGGGAGTTAATGTTTTTTAGGGAGGGGAGAGAGAGAATGGACTCGGTATAGAGGTAATGTTGATTAGGGAGGGGAGAGAGAGAATGGACTCGGTATGGAGGTAATGTTGATTAGGGAGGGGAGAGAGAGAATGGACTCGGTATGGAGGTAATGTTGATTAGGGAGGGGAGAAAGAGAATGGACTGTTTAGGGGGGTAATGTTGTTTTGGGAGGGGAGAGAGAAAATGGACTTGTCCATCTGGACAAAATAAACACTTATGTGAGAATGCTATTCATTGAGTACAGCTTAGCGTTCAACACCATAGTACCGTCAAAGCTCATCACTAAGCTAAGGACTCTGGGACTAAACACCTCCCTCTGCAACTGGATCCTGGACTTCCTGACGGGCCGCCCCCAGGTGGTGAGGGTAGGTAGCAACACATCTGCCACACTGATCCTCAACACTGGAGCTCCCCAGGGGTGCGTGAAGAGTCCCCTCCTGTACTCCCTGTTCACCCACGACTGCATGGCCAGGCACGACTCCAACACCATCATTAAGACGACACAACAGTGTCTGATCACCGACAACGACGAGACAGCCTATAGGGAGGAGGTCAGAGACCTGGCCGGGTGGTGCCAGAATAACAACCTATCACTCAACGTAACCAAGACTAAGGAGATGATTGTGAACTACAGGAAAAGGAGGACCGAGCACGCCCCCATTCTTATCGACGGGACTGTAGTGGAGCAGGTTGAGAGCTTCAAGTTCCTTGGTGTCAACATCAACAACAAACCAGAACGGTCTAAACACACCAAGAAAGTTGTGAAGAGGGCAGGACAAAGCCTATTCCCCCTCAGGAAACTAAAAAGATTTGGCATGGGTCCTGAGATCCTCAAAAGGTTCTACAGCTGCAACTTCGAGAGCATCCTGACTGGTTGCATCACTGCCTGGTACGGCAACTGCTCGGCCTCCGACCGCGAGGCACTACAGAGGGTAGTGCGTACGGCCCAGTACATCACTGGGGCTAAGCTGCCTGCCATCCGGGACCTCTACACCTGACGGTGTCAGAGGAAGGCTCGAAAAATTGTCAAAGACCCCTGGCACCCCAGTCATAGACTGTTCTCTCTACTACCACTTGGCAAGCAGTACCAGAGTGCCAAGTCTAGGACAAAAAGGCTTCTCAACAGTTTTTACCCCCAAGCCATAAGACTCCTGAAAAGGTAGACAAATGGCTACCTGGACAATTTGCATTGTGTGCCTCCCCCCAACCCCCCCCCCAAACCCTCCTTTTACGCTGCTGCTACTCTCTGTTTATCATATAAGAATAGTAACTTTAACTATACATTCATGAACATACTACCTCAATTTTGCCGATCAACCATTGCTCCCGAACATTGGCTAACCGGGCTATCTACATTGTGTCCCACCCACCACCCGCCAACCTCTCTTTTACACTGCTGCTACTCTCTGTTCATCATATATGCATAGTCACTTTAACCACATCTACATACTACCTCAATCAGCCTGACTAACCGGTGTCTGTATGTAGCCTCCTTACTTTTATAGCCCCGCTACTGTATATAGCCTGTCTATTTACTGTTGTTTTATTTCTTTACCTACCTATTGTTCACCTAATACCTTTTTTGCATTATCGGCTAGAGCCTGTAAGTAAGCATTTCACTGTAAGGTCTACACCTGTTGTATTCAGCACACTGTTATGAACTTGAGTGAAGACCCAAAAGCGGTTTTAACAGAAAACAGAGTTCTTTAATGAAAAAACAGGAATGGCATAAATCCTCTTCCAACGTTGTCAGCGGAACAAAAAGAACGTTAGTATAGTGCAGGATGCACCTGCCAGGCAGACTCCGACAGGACAGGACAAGGTGGAAGCAAACGAGACGACAGCTTGCTTCTGGCATCAAAAAACACAAACAAGAATCAGACACTGAAAGTAGCAGGAACAGAGAAAGAAATAGAGACCTAATCAGAGGGGGAAGAGAGAACAGGTGTGAAAGAGTGAATGAGCTAGTTAGAGGAGATGTAGAACAGCTGAAGAATGAGAGACAGAGAAGGTAACCTAAAAAGACCAGCAGAGAGAGAGAGTGAAGAGAAAGGACAGGAACAGACATAACAAGACATGACAGTACCCCCCCCACTCACCGAGCGCCTCCTGGCGCACTCGAGGAGGAAACCTGGCGGCAACGGAGGAAATCATCGATCAGCGAACGGTCCAGCACGTCCCGAGAGGGAACCCAACTCCTCTCCTCAGGACCGTACCCTCCCAATCCACTAGGTACTGATGACCACGGCCCCGAGGGCGCATGTCCAAAATCTTACGAACCCTGTAGATGGGTGCGCCTCGACAAGGATGGGGGGAGGGACGAGCGGGGGCGCGAAGAACGGGCTTAACACAGGAGACATGGAAGACCGGGTGAACGCGACGAAGATAGCGCGGGAGAAGAAGTCGCACTGCGACAGGATTAATGACCTGGGAAATACGGAACGGACCAATGAACCGCGGGGCCAACTTGCGAGAAGCTGTCTTAAGGGGAAGGTTCTGAGTGGAGAGCCATACTCTCTGACCGCAACAATATCTAGGACTCTTGGTCCTACGCTTATTAGCGGCCCTCACAGTCTGCGCCCTATTACGGCAAAGTGCCGACCTGACCCCCTTCCAGGTGCGCTCGCAACGCTGGACAAAAGCCTGAGCGGAGGGGACGCAGGACTCGGCGAGCTGAGATGAGAACAGCGGAGGCTGGTACCCGAGGCTACACTGAAAAGGGGATAGACCGGTAGCAGACGAGGGAAGCGAGTTGTGGGCGTACTCTGCCCAGGGGAGCTGTTCTGACCAAGACGCAGGGTTACGAAAAGAAAGACTGCGTAAAATGCGACCAACAGTCTGATTGGCCCATTCGGCTTGACCGTTAGACTGGGGATGAAAGCCGGACGAGAGACTGACGGAAGCCCCAATCAAACGGCAAAACTCCCTCCAAAATTGAGACGTGAACTGCGGGCCTCTGTCGGAAACGACGTCAGACGGAAGGCCATGAATTCGGAAAACATTCTCGATAATGATCTGAGCCGTCTCCTTAGCAGAAGGGAGCTTATCGAGAGGAATGAAATGAGCCGCCTTAGAGAATCTATCGACAACCGTAAGAATAACTGTCTTCCCCGCTGATGAAGGCAGTCCGGTGATAAAATCTAAAGCGATGTGAGACCACGGTCGAGAGGGAATGGGAAGCGGTCTGAGACGGCCGGCAGGAGGAGAGTTCCCAGATTTAGTCTGCGCGCAGACCGAACAAGCGGCGACAAATCGACGCGCGTCACGTTCCCGAGTGGGCCACCAGAAACGCTGGCGAATGGAAGCGAGCGTACCCCGAACGCCGGGGTGGCCGGCTAACTTGGCAGAGTGGGCCCACTGAAGAACGGCCGGACGAGTAGGAACGGGAACGAACAGAAGGTTCCTAGGACAAGCTCGCGGCGACGGAGTGTGAGCGAGTGCTTGCTTTACCTGCCTCTCAATTCCCCAGACAGTCAACCCGACAACACGCCCGTCAGGGAGAATCCCCTCGGGGTCGGTGGAGACCTCAGAAGAACTGAAGAGACGAGATAAAGCATCAGGCTTGGTGTTTTTTGAGCCCGGACGATAAGAAATAACAAACTCGAAACGAGCGAAAAACAGAGCCCAACGAGCCTGACGCGCATTAAGTCGTTTGGCTGAACGGATGTACTCAAGGTTCCTATGGTCAGTCCAAACGACAAAAGGAACGGTCGCCCCCTCCAACCACTGTCGCCATTCGCCTAGGGCTAAGCGGATGGCGAGCAGTTCGCGATTACCAACATCATAGTTACGTTCTGACGGCGATAAGCGATGAGAGAAAAACGCGCAAGGATGGACCTTGCCGTCAGAGAGAGAGCGCTGAGAAAGAATGGCTCCCACGCCCACCTCTGACGCGTCAACCTCAACAACAAACTGGCTAGAGATGTCAGGTGTAACAAGAATAGGAGCGGATGTAAAACGATTCTTAAGAAGATCAAAAGCTCCCTGGGCGGAAACGGACCACTTAAAGCACGTCTTAACAGAAGTAAGGGCTGTGAGGGGAGCTGCCACCTGACCGAAATTACGGATGAAACGACGATAGAAATTAGCGAAGCCCAGAAAGCGCTGCAGCTCGATGCGTGACTTAGGAACGGGCCAATCAATGACAGCCTGGACCTTAGCGGGATCCATCTTAATGCCCTCAGCGGAAATAACGGAACTGAGAAAAGGGACAGAGGCGGCATGAAAAATGCACTTCTCAGCCTTCACATAAAGACAGTTCTCCAAAAGGCGCTGGAGGACGCGTCGCACGTGCTGAACATGAATCGAGAGAGACGGAGAAAAATCAGGATATCATCCATGTAAACGAAAACAAAAATGTTCAGCATGTCTCTCAGGACGTCGTTAACTAGTGCCTGAAAGACAGCTGGAGCGTTAACGAGGCCGAAAGGAAGAACCCGGTATTCAAAGTGCCCTAACGGAGTGTTAAACGCCGTCTTCCACTCGTCCCCCTCCCTGATGCGCACGAGATGGTAGGCGTTACGAAGGTCCAATTTGGTGAAAAACCTGGCTCCCTGCAGGATCTCGAAGGCTGAAGACATAAGAGGAAGCGGATAACGATTCTTAACTGTTATGTCATTCAGCCCTCGATAATCCACGCATGGGCGCAGGGACCCGTCCTTCTTCTGAACAAAAAAACCCCGCTCCGGCGGGAGAGGAGGAGGAGACAATGGTACCGGCGTTGAGCGAAACCGACAAATAATCCTCGAGAGCCTTACGTTCGGGAGCCGACAGAGAGTATAATCTACCCCGGGGGAGTAGTTCCCGGAAGGAGATCAATACTACAGTCATACGACCGGTGTGGAGGGAGAGAAGTGGCCTTGGAACGACTGAACACCGTGCGCAGATCGTGATACTCCTCCGGCACCCCTGTCAAATCGCCAGGCTCCTCCTGTGAAGTAGAGACAGAGGAAACAGGAGGGATAGCAGACATTAAACAGGTTACATGACAAGAAACATTCCAGGATAGGATAGTATTACTAGACCAATTAATAGAAGGGTTATGGCGCACTAGCCAGGGATGACCCAAAACAACAGGTGTAAAAGGTGAACGAAAAATTAAAAAAGAAATGGTTTCGCTATGATTACCAGAGACAGTGAGGGTTAAAGGCAGCGTCTCACGCTGAATCTTGGGGAGAGAACTACCATCTAAAGCGAACAAGGCCGTGGGCTCCCCTAACTGTCTGAGAGGAATGTCATGTTCCCGAGCCCAGGTCTCGTCCATAAAACAGCCCTCCGCCCCAGAGTCTATCAAGGCACTGCAGGAAGCAGATGAACCGGGCCAGCGGAGATGGACCGGAAAAGTAGTGCGTGATCCAGAAGGAGAGGCCTGAGTAGTTGCGCTCACCAGTAGCCCTCCTCTTACTGATGAGCTCTGGCTTTTACTGGACATGAGGTGACAAAATGACCAGCGGAGCCGCAGTAGAGACAGAGGCGATTGGTGATTCTCCGTTCCTTCTCCTTGGCCGAGATGCGGATACCCCCAGCTGCATAGGCTCAGCATCCGAGCCGGCGGAGGAGGGTGGCAGTGATGCGGCAGGTGGCAGTGATGTGGAGAGGGGAGCAGCGGAGAACGCGAGCTCCTTTCCTCGAGCTCGGCGACGAAGATCAAACCGTCGCTCTATGCGAATAGCGAGAGCTATTAAGGAGTCCAGACTGGAAGGAACCTCCCGGGAGAGGATCTCGTCCTTAACCTCGACGAGGAGACCCTCCAGAAAACGAGCGAGCAAAGCCGGCTCGTTCCAGTCACTTGAGGCAGCGAGAGTGCGAAACTCAATAGAATAATCCGTTATGGATCGATTCCCCTGACATAGGGAAGACAGGGCCCTGGAAGCCTCCTCCCCAAAAACAGAACGGTCAAAAACCCGTATCATCTCCTCCTTAAAGTCTTGATACTGGTTAATACACTCAGCCCTCGCCTCCCAGACTGCCGTGCCCCACTCACGCGCCCGTCCGGTAAGGAGAGAAATGACGTAGGCGATGCGGGCTGCGCTCCTGGAGTAAGTGTTGGGCTGGAGAGAGAACACCACATCACACTGAGTGAGGAATGAGCGGCACTCAGTGGGCTCCCCAGAGTAACACGGCGGGTTGTTGATCCTGGGCTCCGGAGACTCGGAAACCCTGGAAGTGGGCGGTGGATCGAGGTGGAGTTGGTGAACCTGTCTTGTGAGGTCGGAGACTTGGACGGCCAGGGTCTCAACGGCATGTCGAGCAGCAGACAATTCCTCCTCGTGTCTGCCTAGCATCGCTCCCTGGATCTCGACGGCGGAGTGAAAAGGGTCCGGAGCCGCTGGGTCCATTCTTGGTCTGATTCTTCTGTTATGAACTTGAGTGAAGACCCAAAAGCGGTTTTAACAGAAAACAGAGTTCTTTAATGAAAAAACAGGAATGGCATAAATCCTCTTCCAACGTTGTCAGCGGAACAAAAAGAACGTTAGTATAGTGCAGGATGCACCTGCCAGGCAGACTCCGACAGGACAGGACAAGGTGGAAGCAAACGAGATGACAGCTTGCTTCTGGCATCAAAAAACACAAACAAGAATCAGACACTGAAAGTAGCAGGAACAGAGAAAGAAATAGAGACCTAATCAGAGGGGGAAGAGAGAACAGGTGTGAAAGAGTGAATGAGCTAGTTAGAGGAGATGTAGAACAGCTGAAGAATGAGAGACAGAGAAGGTAACCTAAAAAGACCAGCAGAGAGAGAGAGTGAAGAGAAAGGACAGGAACAGACATAACAAGACATGACACACACGTGACAAGTAAACTTTGATTTGATTTGATGTTGTTTAGGGAGGGGAGAGAGAGAATTGACTTGGTAGGGAGGTAATGTTGTTTAGGGAGGGGAGAGAGAGAATTGACTTGGTAGGGAGGTAATGTTGTTTAGGGAGGGAGAGAGAGAATTGACTTGGTTGGGAGGTAATGTTGTTTAGGGAGGGGAGAGAGAGAATTGACTTGGTAGGGAGGTAATGTTGTTTAGGGAGGGGAGAGAGAGAATTGACTTGGTAGGGAGGTAATGTTGTTTAGGGAGGGGAGAGAGAGAATTGACTTGGTAGGGAGGTAATGTTGTTTAGGGAGGGGAGAGAGAGAATTGACTTGGTAGGGAGGTAATGTTGTTTAGGGAGGGGAGAGAGAGAATTGACTTGGTAGGGAGGTAATGTTGTTTAGGGAGGGGAGAGAGAGAATTGACTTGGTAGGGAGGTAATGTTGTTTAGGGAGGGGAGAGAGAGAATGTATGAAAGCGTTATGAGCATTTTCATGGAAGAAACCTGATAATACATAGTAAATGTAAATCCGGGACACTCCAATTAGTATAATATATTACGTTTTGTATGGTATGTATTAATTTGTAGATGACCATTATCCATTTCGTATAATATGTTACAAATTACAATTCATATATGATATGTTATGAATTGCAACCCCTGGTAACGTCCCTGCCAACCACTAACATTCAGCATCCTAAAGATGTAGATTGAACTGATGTTTATCAGTAATTAAAGTGCAGTTCCCTTCCGAGAACTCTTCCACTAATGAATACAACATGCTCTTTATTAGTCACATTAGTAGACATTGTGCATTAACAACAAAGGTGTCCATAAATTAGGGAGAAAACACCCATGAAGGCATGATCCACATGCTGTAGCAGCTCATAATAACTATAAGGTCAAATGCCAGCAATTTGAGAGACATCTGCTCTTGGCACACTTGCTCTAAGTGGTTTTAATTGTGAAGTGAATTAAGACATAAAGTCAATGGCTGCGCCCTACTCTGCAGGACTGCTGGCAGTGTATTTGCATTAGCCTAATCACTCAATGCTTGAATGACAAAGGCTTCTTAATGAGCCCAGTGGCCAGTCAGTGAGCCTGGGGAATGGGCCTTTTTAGCCAAGATCCAGTCATTAGTGTTAAGGTTTGCATCCAAAAGGGCACCATATTCCCTATATAGTGCACTACTTTTGACCAGGGCCTTTAAGGCTCTGGTTAAAATAAGGGCACTATAGGGAATAGGGTGCCATTTGGGACAAATTCTTAGAGTCCATATGAGGAGAGCAGCATGCGCACAGCCTGCCAGTCAGCCATGCCGCTGCACAGAGACACATCATGTCTATTCCAATAACCTTTCTATGAATTAATAACACTCTTCCCCAATTGCCGGTGGTTTTATTTGCCCCACCCCCAAGTTTTCTAAGCAAAAAAACACTTATTTATTGTCTGTTTAAAAAAAAACTTTTTTAATCATTGTTGGACATAAAAGGCTGTACAAACACCAGGAAATCAGCTCCAAGTGATTTTCATTTTAAAAATCTGTTCCCATGTATTCAAACACATAATATAGAGACATGATTGTTTACAAATGTGCCATGTTTTTAAAATTATTATCTTTGTCAAAAATTATATCTGTTTGGGCTTCTTGGGGTCAGTTTGAAGTTACATTTTTCATTATGTTCCGGCTGAATCTAGTTGATGATCTCAGCTTTAAATGGAAACTTAGCTGGCTATACAACTTATGTCCAACTTCTCGTCTCTCATGATTGTTCAGCTTTACTCTCTCCTCTTTGCTCCCTCTCTCTGTCTCTGGGCAATTCCATGGTATGCCAAACAAAATGTGTGCCAAGCAAAAACAATTGATTTCAAAGTTTAACAAACCATACAACTTTATGCAAAATGACTACTTTTAACAATTTCCAATTAAAAATGTACAGAAACTAATTTCGTAGAATAACTTTGCAGATACAAACCTTGGTAACGGAATTATGTTAAAATCTCCCTTTGGTTTTTAAATTGACCGTTCTTTACTGGAAGAAGTTTGGATCCACTTAGACTCCTGGCTGCCCGTAAAAACTGAGCAATCGGGGGAGAAGGGCCTTGGTCAGGGAGGTGACCAAGAACACAATGGTCCCTCTGACAGAGCTCCAGAGCTCCTCTGTGGAGATGGGAGAACCTTCCAGAAGGACAACCATCTCTGCAGCCCTCTACCAATCAGACGTTTATGGTAGAGTGGCCAGACGGAAGTCACTCCTCAGTAAAATGCACATGACATCCCTCTCCGAGTTAGCCAAAAGGTACCTAAAGGACTCAGACAATGTGAAATAAGATTATCTGGTCTGATGAAACCAAGATTGAACTCTTTGTCCTGAATGTCAAGCGTCAAGTCTAGAAGAAATATGAAACCATCCCTACGGTGAAGCATGGTCGTGGCAGCATCATGCTGTGGGGATGTTTTTCAGTGGCAGGGAAACTTGTCAGGGTCAAGGGAAAGATGAACGGAGCAAAGTACAGAGAGATCCTTGATGAAAACCTACTCCAGAGCGCTCAGGACCTCAGACTGGGGCGAAGGTTAACCTTCCATCGGGACAACAAACTTAAGCAAACTGCCAAGACAACGCAGGAGTTGTTTCGGGACAATGTCCTTGAGTGGCCCAGCCAGAGCACGGACTTGAACCCGATCTAACATCTCTGGAGACCTGAAAATAGCTGTGCAGCGACGCTCCCCATCCAACCTGACAGAGCTTGAGAGGATTTTAAATTGTTATTTTCGGTTACTGGCCCAATGCTCTAACCACTTGGCTACCTGCCGCCCCACAATTTGCAGAGAATAATGGAAGAAACTCCCCTAATATTGGTCTGCCAGGCTCGACAACTCCATTGTGTCCTCCTCCCAGAGCGCTAAGAACCTTGGCGTGATCCTGGACAACACCCTGTCGTTCTCAACTAACATCAAGGCGGTGGCCCGTTCCTGTAGGTTCATGCTCTACAACATCCGCAGAGTACGACCCTGCCTCACACAGGAAGCGGCGCAGGTCCTAATCCAGGCACTTGTCATCTCCCGTCTGGATTACTGCAACTCGCCGTTGGCTGGGCTCCCTGCCTGTGCCATTAAACCCCTACAACTCATCCAGAACGCCGCAGCCCGTCTGGTGTTCAACCTTCCCAAGTTCTCTCACGTCACCCCGCTCCTCCGCTCTCTCCACTGGCTTCCAGTTGAAGCTCGCATCCGCTACAAGACCATGGTGCTTGCCTACGGAGCTGTGAGGGGAACGGCACCGCAGTACCTCCAGGCTCTGATCAGGCCCTACACCCAAACAAGGGCACTGCGTTCATCCACCTCTGGCCTGCTCGCTTCCCTACCACTGAGGAAGTACAGTTCCCGCTCAGCCCAGTCAAAACTGTTCGCTGCTCTGGCCCCCAATGGTGGAACAAACTCCCTCACGACGCCAGGACAGCGGAGTCAATCACCACCTTCCGGAGACACCTGAAACCCCACCTCTTCAAGGAATACCTAGGATAGGATAAAGTAATCCTTCTCACCCCCCTTAAATGATTTAGATGCACTATTGTTAAGTGGCTGTTCCACTGGATGTCAGAAGGTGAATTCACCAATTTGTAAGTCGCTCTGGATAAGAGCGTCTGCTAAATGACTTAAATGTAAATGTAAATGTTGTAGAGTCATACCAATTGTGTCGTACCCAAGAAGACTAAAGGCTGTAATCGCTGACAAAGGTGATTCAACATAGTACTGAGTAAAGGGTCTGAATACTTAGGTAAATGCAATATTTCAGTTTTTGTTTTATATAAATTTGCAAAAATGTCTATTTAACATTTTTTGTTTTGTCATTATGGGGTATTGCATGCAGATTGATGAGGGAAAAAAACTATTTAATCAATTTAAGAATAATGCTGTAACAAAATGTGGAAAAAGTCCAAGGGAATGAGTGCTTTCCGAACACACTGTTTGTGCGTTTTTGGTTATGGAATTACAAGGCACAAGGCAGTATCTGTTTGTGGGGTTTTGGTTATGGAATTACAAGGGACAAGGCAGTATCTGTTTGTGGGGTTTTGGTTATGGAATTACAAGGCACAAGGCAGTATCTGTTTGTGGGGTTTTGGTTATGGAATTACAAGGCACACAGCAGTATCTGTTTGTGGGGTTTTGGTTATGGAAATACAAGGGACAAGGCAGTATCTGTTTGTGGGGTTTTGGTTATGGAATTACAAGGCACAAGGCAGTATCTGTTTTTGGTTATGGAATTACAAGGCACAAGGCAGTATCTGTTTGTGGGGTTTTGGTCATGGAATTACAAGGCACAAGGCAGTATCTGTTTGTGGGGTTTTGGTTATGGAATTACAAAGCACAAGGCAGTATCTGTTTTTGGTTACGGAATTACAAGGCACACAGCAGTATCTGTTTGTGGGGTTTTGGTTATGGAATTACAAGGCACAAGGCAGTATCTGTTTGTGGGGTTTTGGTTATGGAATTACAAGGCACAAGGCAGTATCTGTTTGTGGTGTTTTGGTTATGGAATTACAAGGCACAAGGCAGTATCTGTTTTTGGTTACGGAATTACAAGGCACACAGCAGTATCTGTTTGTGGGGTTTTGGTTATGGAATTACAAGGCACAAGGCAGTATCTGTTTGTGGGGTTTTGGTTATGGAATTACAAGGCACAAGGCAGTATCTGTTTGTGGGGTTTTGGTTATGGAATTACAAGGCACAAGGCAGTATCTGTTTGTGGGGTTTTGGTTATGGAATTACAAGGCACAAGGCAGTATCTGTTTGTGGTGTTTTGGTTATGGAATTACAAGGCACAAGGCAGTATCTGTTTTTGGTTACGGAATTACAAGGCACACAGCAGTATCTGTTTGTGGGGTTTTGGTTATGGAATTACAAGGCACAAGGCAGTATCTGTTTGTGTTGTTTTGGTTATGGAATTACAAGGCACAAGGCAGTATCTGTTTGTGGGGTTTTGGTTATGGAATTACAGTAGTATTTGTAAAACTTACTGAAGGTAAACACTAAATGTTTGATGTACTTCTGTTTTGTTATGTTTCTGAAACCTATGAAGACTTTTTCTGGTAGATGTTTTGTAAGACCCCTTTTCCATCTGTTAATCCAGAAATCAAAGCCTTTAATTATGCCTAATTTTTAAGATGGAAAATGGTTGAAATATTTATCTATGCTCCTACATGTTGGTGCTCATGGGTCCTTTTCCATGGAAATATCACTCTCTCACTCAGTTGTGTTTGGCCTGTGGTATTGTAAATAACTATAATTTAGCATCATGACTGAGCCAGTGAATCCATGACTGAGCCCCGACCACTGAACACCAGCAAGTCATGCTTGCAAAAAAGCAGGTGACCAGTAAGTCAGGGTTGTTTTCCTTAGGCACAAAACGGAAGAAAACAAAATGAAACAAGGAGTGATAATCTGGGCTTGTTCAATAAGAAACGCTCATTTTCGGTTTCTGTCGCAAAACGTTGTAAAACGTTGTACGTTGCGTGCCTCAATGAACACCCCCAGGATACATAAGCAGTAGGAAACAGTTCACTGTCCATTTGTCCTGACCATGTTCTTTGTTCAGCATCTGCCGTTTGCCAGCAACATGAGAGCATATACAGCTGGTTGGTTCTCTCTCTCTCTCTCTGCTGTACAATATTTCTACTGACTCCCTCTGTATTGAAATGCCGCCCATCTTCACTATAAACTTGTTTTTAATCCCCTACGAAGCTGATAAACTAAAGAGGCAGGACATCTATAGGCTGTATAAATATATGAGGCCACTGTGTTTCTAATCGTTAAGTGTTTCCAAATCGGGGGTCCAGGTTTAGTACACAATGGCACATCTGTGTATGATAAATCATCACTGAAAGCATGTTGGTGTTACAGCTCATCTGCAATTGTGTGTATTTTTGTCTCTTCTGAGATAGGTGCAAAAATGGAGGAACATCTGTCCATTGGGCTCACAGCTGTGTGGTCTCTCACAATCAGACACATTTTTAGTGCAGCAGTGTACAGTAGAGGAGAGTACCAGAGGCCCTGGTTTCCTCTTCCGCAGTACCAGATGGTGGGGCTGGTGTGGTGAGCTCAGCCTCCACTCCTCTGGGGTCCCAAATACACTGCTGTGTCTATCTGGACCCTGGGCCAGCAGAATTATTCCAGCAATTTCAGTGATTATGTTCACGTTTTGCACTGGTTAATGCATGATGGTCGCACGTAGAACGAATGTCTGATTATTCAGAGAGATTCTTTAATCAGTGATTCACATTTCAAGGGACCACTGTTCAATATCCTACTTTCAAAGGGCAAGAATTAAACACAAGTAATTGTGACACTGCGGAGAAACAGCAGAGGGAAACAAAGAAATTAGAGAGCACACAAAGAATGAAGGTCATAACAAACTGTTCATGTCAAAGGCAATTATTCATCATTGTGTTGTATCCGAGGGTATTCTATTATCTGGGAGGCCTAAACACACATGCCCTGTGTAGCTGACGGAAAACGGTCGCATTGAAGTGGGTTGCAATTGAATATACATTACAGATCTCACGGACGACTCTTTTGGTTTTGCTGTTGGTAATGGTAAACACTCTCCTGTTTGCCTCTATCTCCCAGCTGCACCGTCAGAATTAAAGCGGTGTACCATAAGGTTTAGTTGTCAGGGAAGGACAGCAGGAACAGTTGTTAGTTGTTTGCATGCTGAGCCTGTATCTCTATAGCTGCATCACTTGCATTATTCATTGTGTGTTCTCAGATTGCTTTAAACAAGTCATATGTTTCCCATTCAATATGAAATCAGGAACGACTAACCTACACATCTGAAATTATACTCAAAAATCAGCCTGATGTTGTTTATTTTGTTTTTCCCTTTCTAATCCAGGCAAATGGAATGGTCGTAGATAAGATAAACCACATCAGCTTTAGAGAGTTAGCTAAACTATCATGTTATCCATCATGTTATCCATCTGTTCCCCTGATGGTTTTGTCTGAAAGCCTTTACACCTGCTGTTGTTCTCCTCAGGTAGGTTACTGACATGTCATCTCTAATTCACCAATCTGTCTTCATCACTCGGTTTAGAACATTGGAGAGCTGCAATTAGTAGATCAGTAGATTCTCTACATGGATCTGGCGTGCTTCTGTTGCTTCTCTCCACTGATTAATCCGTAACCCAAGATGCTCTTGTTTATGTAAACAAACACATTACAAGCTATCTCTTGATTAGCGGTAAAAGGCTCAGGGATGTTATTATTCCTTCCTCGCTGTCTCAAGACTAGGGTTGCAATGACGGGTATGTTACTGGAAACTTTTTTACCATTATTTTGTTAATTTCTTTTTTTTGGGGGGGGGGGTTGTACTTCAGATCATCACAGATGTCTGTAGTTCTATAGTATCTAAACATTATAAAATAAGATGATTTCAATATATATATAATGATAAAGCTATAAAACACGATCCTAAATATAAACCATTCACTTAGTGTTTAATACAAGGGTTTCTGCATGAAATATCAATATGTCAATGTTTTGGTGCAGTTGTGAAAAAGGTCAACAGTTGGAATGATTGCAGATTTAATTGAAAATAATGCCATTGTTGATGACATGGTTTTACATTAATTAGGCATTTTTATGGGGGGGGGGGGGTATGATATTTGTGCGTCTAACTTTCTCACTCACCATTATTCATGATTAATTCTGGTTTAAGTGAATTTGTCCCAAAACTTAAGGTCCCCTAAAATCGGGGGTCTATGTACAAAAAGTGTTGTAATATCTAAACGTTCACACGATATGGATGAAAATTAAAGCTGATAGTCTGCACTTTAACCTCACAGTCAATGTACAGTGCCTTGCGAAAGTATTCGGCCCCCTTGAACTTTGCGATCTTTTGCCACATTTCAGGCTTCAAACATAAAGATATAAAACTGTATTTTTTTGTGAAGAATCAACAACAAGTGGGACACAATCATGAAGTGGAACAACATTTATTGGATATTTCAAACTTTTTTAACAAATCAAAAACTGAAAAATTGGGCGTGCAAAATTATTCAGCCCCTTTACTTTCAGTGCAGCAAACTCTCTCCAGAAGTTCAGTGAGGATCTCTGAATGATCCAATGTTGACCTAAATGACTAATGATGATAAATACAATCCACCTGTGTGTAATCAAGTCTCCGTATAAATGCACCTGCACTGTGATAGTCTCAGAGGTCCGTTAAAAGCGCAGAGAGCATCATGAAGAACAAGGAACACACCAGGCAGGTCCGAGATACTGTTGTGAAGAAGTTTAAAGCCGGATTTGGATACAAAAAAGATTTCCCAAGCTTTAAACATCCCAAGGAGCACTGTGCAAGCGATAATATTGAAATGGAAGGAGTATCAGACCACTGCAAATCTACCAAGACCTGGCCGTCCCTCTAAACTTTCAGCTCATACAAGGAGAAGACTGATCAGAGATGCAGCCAAGAGGCCCATGATCAGTCTGGATGAACTGCAGAGATCTACAGCTGAGGTGGGAGACTCTGTCCATAGGACAACAATCAGTCGTATATTGCACAAATCTGGCCTTTATGGAAGAGTGGCAAGAAGAAAGCCATTTCTTAAAGATATCCATAAAAAGTGTTGTTTAAAGTTTGCCACAAGCCAACTGGGAGACACACCAAACATGTGGAAGAAGGTGCTCTGGTCAGATGAAACCAAAATTGAACTTTTTGGCAACAATGCAAAACGTTATGTTTGGCGTAAAAGCAACACAGCTCATAACCCTGAACATACCATCCCCACTGTCAAACATGGTGGTGGCAGCATCATGGTTTGGGCCTGCTTTTCTTCAGCAGGGACAGGGAAGATGGTTAAAATTGATGGGAAGATGGATGGAGCCAAATACAGGACCATTCTGGAAGAAAACCTGATGGAGTCTGCAAAAGACCTGAGACTGGGACGGAGATTTGTCTTCCAACAAGACAATGATCCAAAACATAAAGCAAAATCTACAATGGAATGGTTCAAAAATAAACATATCCAGGTGTTAGAATGGCCAAGTCAAAGTCCAGACCTGAATCCAATCGAGAATCTGTGGAAAGAACTGAAAACTGCTGTTCACAAATGCTCTCCATCCAACCTCACTGAGCTCGAGCTGTTTTGCAAGGAGGAATCGGAAAAAAAATTCAGTCTGTCGATGTGCAAAACTGATAGAGACATACCCCAAGCCACTTCATGATTGTGTCCCACTTGTTGTTGATTCTTCACAAAAAAATACAGTTTTATATCTTTATGTTTGAAGCCTGAAATGTGGCAAAAGGTCGCAAAGTTCAAGCGGGCCGAATACTTTCGCAAGGCACTGTACCATTTCAAATCCAAAGTGATTGAGTACAGAGGAAAAACAACAACAAAATGTCCCAATACTTTTAGAGCTCAATGTAGTAGTAGAAACTCATGGACTCAAATTGAAAAATACTTTATATGAATAACGTTTGTAAAAGTAATTCAAGTATGAATTACCAACGTAACCCTTCATTTACAATGACAACCTGTTAATTACCAAAATTACAGAAAATTACAGTAACTTTGGTAAATTAAAAGTGGCTTTGTAATCCTGCCCAAGACAAACTTGTGTTTCCTCAAATGTCATCAGCTTGGTTTACATCACCTTGGCTGCAGCTGCAAATGATTTATCTTCTCGTGGATTGGGGGGTTGGGTCTCTCCCCGAAGCAGTGGAAATGACTAGAGCAATCACATTTGTATTCAGCCTCCTAGATACAGTGACAATACGGGGGACCAGGCAGTTGGATCTGACGTGATTGTAATGCTGCAGGCAGAATGAACAACTCAGGCCGAGCCAGAGAAGAAGACAACTGTGCCGTAACAGTATGTATTTATTTGTGTGCCCTCCCAAATAGGCTAAATGCACTCTGTTCAAGGGTCTGCAGTTTCTGTTTTTATTAAGAAAATGTATTTCACCTTTATTTAACTAGGCAAGTCAGTTTAAGAACAAATTCTCATTTACAACTGCCATATGTTTTTAATCGAAGAGAGACGCAATAAATTCTCCCAGTTGTGTTTTCTTTAAACGAAGAGTGAAACACTGGTTAATGCACCCCAGAGTGGTACACCATTAGTCATTGTTGCTCTCCATTAGCAAAACGCCTTAAGAGGAAGACAAACATGCATAGTCAGTGTGTGACAGCTGATGTCTAACGTATTGTCTTAGTTCCACAACGTTTGATATGAATGGGGAAAAAGTAATTAAGGTTGGAATATTTTCATATGAGCATGCCACCAGCGTTGAAGTACTGGCGGTGGAGAGGAGAGACGAGTGACGCCTCTGAGAATGAATAATGAATGAAGTGTTGTTGGGACATTTGGGGCCGCTGTTAGGGACACATGCCTGAAATGAAAAACATGTTTTTTTTGTGAGGCTTGTAGCTGGATGATTCATTCGCCTATTGTCAGTTGTGTTGCTGGGGGTGATTACAAATTAAGGATCATGGGTGATGGGGTTTAGAAACACTGACATTTATAGAACTATAACATCTTCCCTACACTTTGATAGCGGTTATCCAAGATTTCATATGACGATTTCGCTCGCTGACGTCATGATAGCTTTCAGACTTACAAAATCAGGTATTATTATTTTATTAACCCATCCACCGTCTTCTGAGGACAAAGTACACGTTTATTTTGTTTTTACAGCTTTCATAATCTCATTTTGATACATATACATACCTTTGACATACTCCATTCTCTTTCTGACTTGTTTCCTGTGTGCTGAACTCATATCCTGGAGCTGAGACTACCTACTATGTCCAGGTATAGCAGTAGGGCAGTGAGGGAGAGAGATGAGTTTAGTGAAAAGACTGTCTCAAGCCTTAGACCACAGACCACAGTAATCTATAGTATCCTATGGCAGTGGTGTGCTTGTAATCACATTTCAAGGCCCCATTGATGCAAAGTGCAGTGTCCAGTTGATCTGGGTGGAGGGGGGGAGACAGAGTTCAGAGTGTTTGATGTCAGATTTAGTTAAATGTTACAGCTCTAACGGGAAGTTGGACTTGGCAATCATCACAGGGCATTCCAACCTCCATAGAAAAAAAATCTATTTGGCTCTGCGGTGACCCAAACCGAATGGAATCAAATCAAAAGAAATAGGCAGAGTCAATTGACACAGTGGGGAGGACAAGTATTTGATACACTGCCGATTTTGCAGGTTTTCCTACTTACAAAGCATGTGGAGGTCTGACATTTTTATCATAGGTGCACTTCAACTGTGAGAGAATCGAAAACAAAAATCCAGAAAATCACATTGTATGATTTTTAAGTAATTCATTAGCATTTTATTGCATGACATAAGTATTTGATACATCAGAAAAGCAGAACTTAATATTTGGTACAGAAACCTTTGTTTGCAATTACAGAGATCATATGTTTCCTGTAGTTCTTGACCAGGTTTGCACACACTGCAGCAGGGATTTTGGCCCACTCCTACATACAGACCTTCTCCAGATCCTTCAGGTTTCGGGGCTATCGCTGGGCAATACAGACTTTCAGCTCCCTCCAAAGATTTTCTATTGGGTTCAGGTCTGGAGACTGGCTAGGCAACTCCAGGACCTTGAGATGCTTCTTACTGAGCCACTCCTTAGTTGCTCTGGCTGTGTGTTTCGGGTCGTTGTCATGCTGGAAGACTCAGTCACGACCCATCTTCAATGCTCTTACTGAGGGAAGGAGGTTGTTGGCCAAGATCTTGCGATACACGGCCCCATCCATCCTCCCCTCAATACGGTGCAGTCGTCCTGTCCCCTTTGCAGAAAAGCATCCCCAAAGAATGATGTTTCCACCTCCATGCTTCACGGTTGGGATGGTGTTCTTGGGGTTGTACACATCCTTCTTCTTCCTCCAAACACGGTCGAGTGGAGTTTAGACCAAAAAGCTCTATTTTTGTCTCATCAGACCACATGACCTTCTTCCATTCCCCTTCTGGATCATCCAGATGGTCATTGGCAAACTTCAGACGGGCCTGGACATGCGCTGGCTTGAATAGGGGGACCTTGCGTGCGCTGCAGGATTTTAATCCATGACGGCGTAGTGTGTTACTAATGGTTTTCTTTGAGACTGTGGTCCCAGCTCTCTTCAGATCATTGACCAGGTTCTGCCGTGTAGATCTGGGCTGATCCCTCACCTTTCTCATGATCATTGATGCCCCACGAGGTGAGATCTTGCATGGAGCCCCTGACCGAGGGTGATTAACCGTCATCTTGAACTTCCTCCATTTTCTAATAATTGTGCCAACAGTTTTTGCCTTCTCGCCAAGCTGCTTGCCTATTGTCCTGTAGCCCATCCCAGCCTTGTGCAGGTCTACAATTTTATCCCTGATGTCCTTACACAGCTCTCTGGTCTTGGCCATTGTGGAGAGGTTGGAGTCTGTTTGATTGAGTGTGTGGACAGGTGTCTTTTATACAGGTAACGAGTTCAAACAGGTGCAGTTAATACAGGTAATGAGTGGAGAACAGGAGGGCTTCTTAAAGAAAAACTAACAGG
This sequence comes from Oncorhynchus masou masou, assembly GCF_036934945.1. Classification (NCBI taxonomy): domain Eukaryota; kingdom Metazoa; phylum Chordata; class Actinopteri; order Salmoniformes; family Salmonidae; genus Oncorhynchus; species Oncorhynchus masou. Next base: position 34,520,103 of record NC_088227.1, on the reverse strand, counting down.
TCTGTGAGAGATGGAATTCTTACTGGTTGGTAGGTGATCAAATACTTATGTCATGCAATAAAATGCAAATTAATTACTTAAAAATCATATCATACAATGTGATTTTCTGGATTTTTGTATTTGATTCTGTCTCTATGATAAAACTTACAGACCTCTACATGTTTTGTAAGTAGGAAAACCTGCAAAATCGGCGGTGTATCAAATACTTGTTCTCCCCACTGTACCTGCCATTCCATGTCCAAAAATTATATCTACACACCAATATTGTATGTGAACTGTGTGTCTATGAATTTTGTGAAATGACTGCTAGACTTTATTTAATGCTAAGAATGATGAAAAGATGCAAGGGAATACTTACAGCATTCAATCAAAACGAAGACTCATCAGCCTTGAGTGGTTAGCCCTAGCAGAAGCCTACAGTCAATCAATATGGAGACTCATCAGCCTTGAGTGGTTAGCCCTAGCAGAAGCCTACAGTCAATCAATATGGAGACTCATCAGCCTTGAGTGGTTAGCCCTAGCAGTAGCCTACAGTCAATCAATATGGAGACTCATCAGCCTTGAGTGGTTAGCCCTAGCAGTAGCCTAAAGTCAATCAATATGGAGACTCATCAGCCTTGAGTGGTTAGCCCTAGCAGAAGCCTACAGTCAATCAATATGGAGACTCATCAGCCTTGAGTGGTTAGCCCTAGCAGTAGCCTACAGTCAATCAATATGGAGACTCATCAGCCTTGAGTGGTTAGCCCTAGCAGAAGCCTACAGTCAATCAATATGGAGACTCATCAGCCTTGAGTGTATAGCACTAGCAGTAGCCTACAGTCAATCAATATGGAGACTCATCAGCCTTGAGTGGTTAGCCCTAGCAGTAGCCTATAGTCAATCAATATGGAGACTCATCAGCCTTGAGTGGTTAGCCCTAGCAGAAGCCTACAGTCAATCAATATGGAGACTCATCAGCCTTGAGTGTATAGCACTAGCAGTAGCCTACAGTCAATCAATATGGAGACTCATCAACCTTGAGTGGTTAGCCCTAGCAGTAGCCTACAGTCAATCAATATGGAGACTCATCAGCCTTGAGTGGTTAGCCCTAGCAGTAGCCTACAGTCAATCAATATGGAGACTCATCAGCCTTGAGTGGTTAGCCCTAGCAGAAGCCTACAGTCAATCAATATGGAGACTCATCAGCCCTGAGTGTATAGCCCTAGCAGTAGCCTACAGTCAATCAATAAGGAGACTCATCAGCCTTGAGTGTATAGCACTAGCAGTAGCCTACAGTCAATCAATTTGGAGACTCATCAGCCTTGAGTGGTTAGCCCTAGCAGTAGCCTACAGTCAATCAATATGGAGACTCATCAGCCTTGAGTGGTTAGCCCTAGCAGAAGCCTACAGTCAATCAATATGGAGACTCATCAGCCTTGAGTGTATAGCACTAGCAGTAGCCTACAGTCAATCAATATGGAGACTCATCAGCCTTGAGTGGTTAGCCCTAGCAGTAGCCTACAGTCAATCAATACATAGACTCATCAGCCTTGAGTGGTTAGCCCTAGCAGAAGCCTACAGTCAATCAATATGGAGACTCATCAGCCTTGAGTGGTTAGCCCTAGCAGTAGCCTACAGTCATTCAATACATAGACTCATCAGCCTTGAGTGGTTAGCCCTAGCAGTAGCCTACAGTCAATCAATAAGGAGATTCATCAGCCTTGAGTGGTTAGCCCTAGCAGTAGCCTACAGTCAATCAATATGGAGACTCATCAGCCTTGAGTGTATAGCCCTAGCAGTAGCCTACAGTCAATCAATATGGAGACTCATCAGCCTTGAGTGGTTAGCCCTAGCAGTAGCCTACAGTCAATCAATACATAGACTCATCAGCCTTGAGTGGTTAGCCCTAGCAGTAGCCTACAGTCAATCAATAGGGAGACTCCTCAGCCTTGAGTGGTTAGCCCTAGCAGTAGCCTACAGTCAATCAATAAGGAGACTCATCAGCCTTGAGTGTATAGCACTAGCAGTAGCCTACAGTCAATCAATATGGAGACTCATCAGCCTTGAGTGGTTAGCCCTAGCAGTAGCCTACAGTCAATCAATACATAGACTCATCAGCCTTGAGTGGTTAGCCCTAGCAGTAGCCTACAGTCAATCAATACATAGACTCATCAGCCTTGAGTGGTTAGCACTAGCAGTAGCCTACAGTCAATCAATAGGGAGACTCCTCAGTCTTGAGTGGTTAGCCCTAGCAGTAGCCTACAGTCAATCAATACATAGACTCATCAGCCTTGAGTGGTTAGCACTAGCAGTAGCCTACAGTCAATCAATAGGGAGACTCCTCAGCCTTGAGTGGTTAGCCCTAGCAGTAGCCTACAGTCAATCAATACATAGACTCATCAGCCTTGAGTGGTTAGCCCTAGCAGTAGCCTACATTCAATCAATATGGGGACTCAACAGCCTTGAGTGGTTAGCTCTAGCAGTAGCCTACAGTCAATCAGTTTTTTAAGATGGCGCTGAAGAGGATGGCTGACGTTTTACGGGCTCCTAACCAACTGTGCTATTTTTATTTTTTTTTGCGTTGTTTGTAACTTACACAATGTTGCTGCTACCGTCTCTTATGACCAAAAATAACCTCTGGACATCAGAACAGCGATTACTCACCACGAACTGGAAGAATCTTTTTCCTTTAACGAGTCTGACGAGAAGGATATACTGCTTTCCCGGGAACAGGCCCAAATCCCTGTCATTGCATGAAGAAAAGACAGAGGAAAAGGAGGCTCAGGTCAGGCTTCCTCCTGAGAATTTTTAGGCAAGCAAGTTAACTCCCACTGCCATCTGTTCTACTGACTAACATACAATCATTGGAAAATAAAATTGATGGCCTACGATTATGATTATTCTATCAACGGGACATTAAAACTGTAATATCTTATGTTTCTCCGAGTCGTGGCTGAACAACGACACAAATAATATAGAGCTGGCGGGATTTTCCATGCACCGGCAGAACAGTCTGGTAAGACGAAGGGTGGGGGTGTGTGTCTATTTGTCAATAACAGCTGGTGCGCGATGTCTAATATTAAAACTTCTTAGGGATCAAATCCCGTTGACGGGATCGATTTGACAACATCCGGTGAAATGGCAAAGCGCCAAATTCAAATTAAATTATTAGAAATATTTAACTGTCATACAATCACAAGTGCAATACACAAATTAAAGCTTTACTTCTTGTTAATCCGGCCACCATGTCAGATTTAAAAAAGGCTTTACGGCGAAAGCATACCATGCTATTATCTGAGGACAGCACCCCATCAAACAAACACAGACAATCAAATTTCATCCCGCCAGGCGCGACACAAAACTCAGAAATAACGATATAATTCATGCCTTACCTTTAACAAGCTTCTTCTGTTGGCACTCCAATATGTCCCATAAACATCACAAATGGTCATTTTGTTCGATTAATTCCGTTGTTAAAGCTCCAAAATGTCCATTTATTTGACGTGTTTGATCCAGAAAAACACCAGTTCCAACTCGCACAACATGATTACAAAATATCTAATAAATTACCTGTAATCTTGTCCAAACACTTCAAACAACTTTCCTAATACAACTTTAGGTATTTTTTTAACGCAATTAATCAATCAAATTTAAGATAAACTGCATTCAATAGCGGATAAAAACAAAGTGGAGCAAGCTTTCAGGTCGTGTCCCCCTAACAAACAGTACACTAGACTCGACCCTCGTTCTGAACAACCCTACTTCTTCATTTCTAAAAGGAAAAACATCAACCAATTTCTAAAGACTGTCGACATCTAGTGGAAGCAATAGTAACTGCAAGCATGTGCCTTAGAAATCTAGATCCCCATAGAAATCTCATTGAAAAGAGAGTGACCTCAAAAATATTTTTTCCTGGATGGTTTGTCCTCAGGGTTGCGCCTGCCAAATAAATTCTGTAATACTCACAGACATTATTCAAACAGTTTTAGAAACTTCAGAGTGTTTTTCTATCCAAATACTAATAATATGCATATCCTAGCTTCTGGGCCTGAGTAGCAGGCAGTTTACCGCCCCCTAGTCTAGTGAGGTTTAAATAAGTCTCGAGGTATTGCTCGCCTGAGATAGAGTACCTTATGATAAGCTGTAGACCACACTATCTACCAAGAGAGTTCTCATCTATATTATTCGTAGCCACCTATTTTCCACCACAGACCGATGCTGGCACTAAAACTGCACTCAACCAACTCTATAAGGCCATTAGCAAACAAGAAAATGCTCATCCAGAAGTGGCGCTCCTAGTGGTCAGGGAATTAATGCAGGAACACTTAAATAAGTTTTACCATTTTTTTACCAGCATGTCACAACCAGAGGGGAAAAAAATTCGAGACCACCTTTTCTCTACACATAGAGATGCGTACAAAGCTCTCCATTTGGCAAATCTGACCATAATTCTATCCTCCTGATTCCTGCTTACAAGCAAAACCTAAAGCAGGAAGTACCAGTGACTAGCTCAATACGGAAGTGGTCAGATAATGCAGATACGCTACAGGACTGTTTTGCTAGCACAGACTGGCATTGAGGAGTATACCACCTCAGTCATCGGCTTCATCAAAAAGTGCATCAACAACGTTGTCCCCACAGTGACTGTACGTACATATCCCAACCAGAAGCCATGGATTACAGGAAACATCCACATCGAGCTAAAGGCTAGACCGCCGCTTTTAAGGAGCAGGAGACTAATCCGGACGGTTATAAGAAATCCCACTCTGCCCTCAGACGAACCATCAAACAACCAAAGCGTCAATACAGGATTAGGATTGAATGCTACTACACCGGCTCTGACGCTCATAGGATGTGGGAGGGATTGAAAACTATTACAGACCACAAAGGGCTGCCCAGTGACACAAGCATACCAGAAGATTATTATTATAGTATTATGCTCGCTTCGAGGCAAGGAACACTGAAGCATGCATGAGAGCTCCAGCTGTTCTGGATGACTGTGTGATATCACTCTTGGTAGCCTATGTGAGCAAGACATTTGAACAGGTCAACATTCACAAAGCCGCTGGGCCAGACAGATTACCAGGACTTGTACTCAAAGCATGCGTGGAACCTGTTTCAAGCAGACCACCATAGTCCCTGTGCCCAAGGAAGTGAAGGTAACCTGCCTAAATGATTACCACCCCGTAGCACTCACGTCGGTAGCCATGAAGTGCTTTGAAAGGCTGGACATGGCTCACATCAACAGCATCCTTCCGGATACCCTAGACCCACTCAAATTCGCACACCGCCCCAACAGATCCAAAGATGACACAATCTCAATTCCACTCCACACTGCCCTTCCCACCTGGACAAAAGGAACACCTATGTGAGAAAGCTATTCATTGACTACAGCTCAGCGTTCATCACCATAGTGCACACAAAACTCATCACTAAGCATAGACCCTGGGACTAAACACCTAAAACTGCAACTGGATCCTGGACTTCCTGATGGGCTGCTCCCAGGTGGTAAGGGTAGGCAACAGCATGTCTGCCACCCTAATCCTTCACACTGGGGCCCCTCAGGGGTGTATACTTAGTCCCCTCCTGTATTCCTTGTTCACCCACAACTGCGTGGCCAAACACGACTCCAACACCATCATTAAGCTTGCTGAAGACACAACAGTGGTAGACCTGATCACCAATAACGATGAGACAGCCTATAGCGAGGAGGTCAGAGAACTGCTAGTGTGGTGCCAGGACAGCAACCTCTCCCTCAATGTGTGCTAGACAAAGGAGCTGATCGTGGACTCCAAGAAAAGGCGGGCCAAACAGGCCCCCATTAACATTGACAGGTATGTAGTGGAGCGGGTTGAGAGTTTTAAGTTCTTTGATGTCCACATCACCAACGAACTATCATGGTCCAAAACACTAAGACAGTTGTGAAGAAGGCACAACAAAACATTTTCCCACTCTGTCGACTGAAAAGATTTGGCATGGGTTCCCAGATCCTTAAAAATTTCTACAGCTGCACCATCAAGTCTATTCTGACCAGTTGCATCACCGCCCAGTATGGCAACTGCTCGGCATCTGACCGTAAGGCGCTAAAGAGGGTAATGCCAGCGGCCCAGTACATCACTGGGGCCAAGCTTCCTGCCACCTAGGACCTATATTATAGATGGTGTCAGAGGAAAGCCCATAAATTTGTCAGACTCCAGTCACAAGTCAAAGATTGTTTTCTCTGCTACCGCATTGCAAGCGGTACTGGAGCGCCAAGTCTAGGACCAAAAGGCTCCTTAACAGCTTCTACCCCCATCTAATCAAATGGCCACCGGACTATTTACATTGACACCCCCTCTCCATTTGTTTTGTACGCTGCTGCTACTCGCTGTTTATTATCTATGCATAGTCACTTCACCTACATGTACAAATTACCTAACTAACCTGTACCACCGTACACTGCAAGGCGTGTGTGATTTATTTTAGAATGCATTGTTTTGAATTATGATGACCAAACATTAAGGCCCGGGCAGGTTGTACATTTTGACGCCTCGCTCAATTAGACCGTGACACAATTTATGCATTTTAACGCTGCCGCTGTCGTCACACAAAACAATACATGTTTTGTAATTATTCACTTTTTTTCAAGCTCATTTGAATTGGAAGAGGTAGCTAAGGGTTGTGGCTTTACCACACATGCTAAATTAGACCAATTTATCCACTTATGAAAGCACAGCATCGCTATCAGCAAAGAGGATTGGAGATATGAACTATCCTGCTAGCATACAGTCACTGCTCTGCCTGTCTCGTATTTTCCACCAGCCTCACTCTGCTTCCTCCACCCGCCTTTTCACAGTGGTGGCCACCAGTGTCACCTAGGGCCACCAAAAGGCTAGTTCCGGCTCTGCCTGCATGTGTGGGTATGGGAGTGGGTACGCAGACCCACAAGTCACTGTGGCCCCTCATGATGAGTTCAGATTTTTTTGCAGCCCCCAGCCCCATCAATGTTGTTCATCCCTGCTCTAAATAATCATTCAAAACAACATCTAATTTCCCATTTTCTAGTTGAAGCACATCAAAATTATCCCTATCAATTCCAGACATGGTAGGCAATAATGACTGAGTCTGACCAGAGATGATAGAGAGCAACCAATGGAACTGAAAACAAAAATACCTGTCAAGTAAACTCCACTATGGATCAGTAGATTATATGGTGGCTGAGGTCGAGAAGAATAGCAAAAAGTGGGCTGTTGTTGTCTTGCCATGGCACAGCGAATGGGTTGTCACGACAACATTGATTTGACAGCGGATCTCCAGGTGTTGATGTGTGTGGTGGCTATTGTGTTGGTGGCTTTGACTTCATCACAGGAACAGATACCTTCTATAATGAAGGAAGGCTCTACCTGTGGGGTTTCACAACAGTAACCCCTGGATACACACTGGATATCCTTAAGATAGCAGAGAGAAGCAGATGGCATTCATGAGGTTTATTCTCCATAATTGAATACCAATCAAGAGAAATTACCCAAATTAATCAATCAATACAATAACAAAGAGCTATAGAAAAAAAAAAAAAAATAATACAGATTGTAAACTATATTTTCTCTATACTGTATAGGATTTTTGAACCATGTCATAATCCAGCTATGTTTTCCTACAAACTGATTGAATTTCCTCCCAAATATATGCATCCTACAGAATCATCCAAAGTCACTGATATATATGCTAGTGAGGACCTTCAAATATGTTGTCACCAACATCCGGACATTGGAACAACTTTCAGTACAGAATATTCAGTGAAAGGTAAACCTTGATTGTATAAAAAAATATTATAGTTCTAACTCGTGAATCCATTCTGTTATCAAATCTTAATAAGAGCATCTGCACATTGTATGTCTGTTGTGTAGAGAATGATCAAGGGAATCAGGTCTCTTAACATTAATCTCAAAATAAACATTTGATATTATAAATTGCTTGTTTTTACAGTTTTGTCGATAACACTAAAGTATCAAGGTTGTTGTTGTATAATCCAAAAGAAAAATTCTTCTCAATCCGTGGCTGAAAATAAGATGAAAACATTTAACCTTTCACTCCTACTTTATTCTTTTGACAGGGAGTCAATGATAAAACCATGGTCTCTTTATTTTGACAGTGTTACGCTCGTTGATGGAAGGATCAGACCAAGGTAGGCATACATCTTACTTTATTCAATGAATACTGAACAAAAAAAAATACAAACAAAACGTAAAGTTTAGTAGGGCTAAACAGCACAGTACCAAAACAAGATCCCCCAAACTACAGGTGGGAAAAAGCTGCCCAAGTACAATCCCCAATCAGAGACAACGATAGACTCTGATTGGGAACCATACCCGGCCAACAAAGAAATGGAAAACATAGATTGCCCACCCTAGTCACACCCTGACCTAACCAAATATAGAATTAAAAGGATCTCTAAGGTCAGGGCGTGACAGACAGGGAGTCAATGATAAGACCATGGTCTCTTTATTTTGACAGGGAGCCAATGATAAGACCATGGTCTCTTTATTGTGAAAGGGAATCAATGCTAAGACCTAAGTGGTATATATAAAGATCCAGTCCATTTAAAAAAATTGGAGGCCTCTTACACTTCAGTGTTGTGATGCAAAAATTCCTAGCAAAATTCTTAGCGCATAGAATTAAAATATATAAGTATTGTTAGATATTATTCATCCTAATCAGACAGGTTTTTTTTACATTGGAGATAATATGACAAGTAAGGGAAACAATGGAATACCATGAAATTTTCGGGACACCAAGCCTGGTTTTCATAGCTGAATTTGAAAATGCTTTTGATAAATTATGACCGGAGTTTATATATAAATGTCTAGAATATTTCAATTATTGGGAATCTCTTTTAAAATGGGTTAAAGTTATGTATAGTAACCCTAGGTGTAAAATAGTAAATAATGGCTACATCTCAGAAAGTTTAAATTATCTAGAGGAGTAAAACAAGGTTGTCCACTATCGGCATATAAATTTATTATTGACATCAAAATGTTAGCTGTTAAAATTAGATCCAACAATAATATTAAGGGATTGGAAATCCGTGGCTTAAAAACTAAGGTGTCATTTTACACTGATGATTCATGTTTTCTTTTTAAACCACAGTTATAATCTCTCCACGGTCTCATAGGTGATCTAGATACTTTTCTATCCTCTCTGGATTAAAGCCAAATTATATATATGTACTATATGTATTGGATTACTAAGAATTGCAAATTTTACATTACCGTGTAGTTTACCAATTAAATGGTCTGACGAAGATGTGGACATAATCAGTATACAAATCCCAAAAGAAAGAAATGTTCTCACTCCAATACATTTTTATAGAAAGTTAGCAAAAAAAGATCTTGCTACCATGGAAAGGAAAATACCTGTGTATTTGTGGAAGAATCACCCGGATTAACTCATATCACAGTTGACCTATTGGCTTATGGTTTTGCCTACACCTAGTGACCTGCTTTTTAAATTATATGAACACAAAATATTCCATTTTATTTTGAATGGCAAACCAGACAAAACTAAAAAAGGCCTATTTATATAACGAATATGAATTCGGAGGGCAGAAATGATTAAATATTAAAGCATTAGACCTCTCACTAAAGCCATCAGCCATACAAAATGTATACTTAAATTCAAACTGGTTCTCTAGTAAATTGGAAGGAGTGTCTCATCCTATGTTCAAGAATGGGCCTTTTCTCATTATTCAGATTACAACAGCTCACTTTCGGTTGTTTGAAAAGGAAATAATCTCCAAAATGTCATTATTTTTTAAACAAGCCTAAGAATGTTGGTTGTAATTTCAGTTTAATCTACCTGAAAAGACAGAACAAATATTGTGGTTAAACTCAAATATACTACTTGATTTTAAAAAAAAGCATTTTTGTAAGAAATTTGTGAAAGAGGTATAATTTAGTGAATGATATCATAAATACGACTGGTGGAGTTATGTCACACTTGCAGCTCACAGACATATGGAAATGTCTAATATAATCAAAATTACAACCAACTAATTGCAGCATTACCACAAAAATGGAAGAGGCAAGTAGAAGGGGAAAAAGGTAAGGAACTTGTATGTTGGCCCTGCATTAAAGAACATAAATGGTTATGGAAAAATGTGATAAATTAAAGCATATACCAATTTAATTTAAGGACCAAAAAACTGACAGCTGTGCCATATAAATTGCAAAATAGTTGGAAAGATATTTGATGTACCCATTCCAATGCGCATGGTTAATGAAATGATATGCAAAACAACACCGGATTAAAAACGTCAATTTTTTTAATTAAAATGAATGTACAAAATTATTGCAACCAATAGAATATTATAAATATGGCGGATACAATCTTCCCAGCTCTGCAGATTTTGCTGTGAGGAGGCAGAGTCATTAGATCATTTATTTTAGTATTGTCCATATGTAGCTCGTTTTTGTTCAGAGGCCTAGGAATGGCTGAAGAATTGCAACTTTTGCCTAGAACTAACACTGCAGATAGCAATACTGCGTGATTTGAAAAACCATCATCAATAATATAATATTTATTTTTAATTTAGAATCTGAAGTAACTATGAGAATAGAAAGGTCCAGCACTTTTGTGAAGCATCACAGCACAGTTGAAAAATATATGGCAAAACAAAATAGATGGGAGTGATTGAATGGAGCTGAAGGGTGGGACTAATAACAAGGTAACCAATGTAAAACATACGGGGTCTGTAAAATGTATATAGGTTCAGAAATATTGTGAAATAGCACAGTTACAAATAGAAATCAAACTGGATGGACATCAGAAATAGAGGAAGGACTTAAAACAAACAAAATAACTATTGTAAAATAGATTGTCTGTAAAATGTGTATAAGATGTATAAACTGAAGGTAGAAGCCTGAGTGTTATTGTTTACTAGTTTACTCCGATTGGGGGAAGGGTGGTGGGGTTTGGGGATAATAGGGGAATAGTAAAGGTATATTCTGAAAAAAGCATGTATATCTATATAGGTATGTGTATGTACAGTGCCTTGCAAAAGTATTCGGCCCCCTTGAACTTTGCAACCTTTTGCCACATTTCAGGCTTCAAACATAAAGATATAAAACTGTATTTTTTTGTGAAGAATCAACAACAAGTGGGACACAATCATGAAGTGGAACGACATTTATTGGATATTTCAAACTTTTTTAACAAATCAAAAACTGAAAAATTGGGCGTGCAAAATTATTATGTTATTATTATTATGTATTGCAGATCATTTCACCCGTAAGGTGCAGAAAAACTAAAAGCAGATCTCCCCAACTCCATGGAGATCGACGGGATCTCCATAGTTATCCATCCCTGAACCCCGGTCCAGTAGCAGATGCCTCTATAGGTTAACATTGAGGTAAAGTATGGCGGACGTTTATGCAAAGTTTATTCTTTCTAATGTTATTTTCTTTTGTAAGTGTCCAGAGAAAACATTGTGCTTGGATCTTGTTATTTTTTAAGTGGACTGAAACATAAGCCTGTTGAATGTCGATTAATTCGGTGCTTGTGACCCTGAGAGTGAACAGGGTGGGTGAATCAACCCGTCGTCTATAATGAGGTGCAAAAACGTTTTGTCTGATACATTGCTCCTAAAGACCTTGGGATGTTTGCAAACGAACACAAGACACGACAGCTGATTAAGGGGAGGGTCGACCGTTTTGATTGGCGACATGCTGGGCGCCACACCAGAATGAGGCATCTGCAAGGCATTATGGGACACTAATGCAATGAGATCATACAAATAAGGTTGATTGTGTGGGAGCAAGGATTAGCACACAGTCTGTTTTAGACTAAATCCAAAACAGGGGGAAGGAGGAAGGTAGGGTAGGACAAGGTAAACCTACATGGTAAACCTACATGTGAGTGAGTGAGTGAGTGAGTGAGTGAGTGAGTGAGTGAGTGAGTGAGTGAGTGAGTGAGTGAGTGAGTGAGTGAGTGAGTGAGTGAGTGAGTGAGTGAGTGAGTGAGTGAGTGAGTGAGTGAGTAAGATGCTGGCACAGAGGGAGAGAGGTGTTGGATTACAGAGCAACGTAGCTATGTTACAATTTGCTCCCTTCAAATACTGTCTGTGCTTCTTTGCCTGATTTGGCTCTGTACTCTAGGTCAGGTTGAGAGAGGTTACTGTTGGTCTGGCTCTGTGTTGTAGGTCAGGTTGAGAGAGGTTACTGTTGGTCTGGCTCTGTGCTGTAGGTCAGGTTGAGGGAGGTTACTGTTGGTCTGGCTCTGTACTCTAGGTCAGGTTGAGAGAGGTTACTGTTGGTCTGGCTCTGTATTGTAGGTCAGGTTGAGAGAGGTTACTGTTGGTCTGGCTCTGTGCTGTAGGTCAGGTTGAGAGAGGTTACTGTTGGTCTGGCTCTGTACTCTAGGTCAGGTTGAGAGAGGTTACTGTTGGTCTGGCTCTGTGTTGTAGGTCAGGTTGAGAGAGGTTACTGTTGGTCTGGCTCTGTACTCTAGGTCAGGTTGAGAGAGGTTACTGTTGGTCTGGCTCTGTACTCTAGGTCAGGTTGAGAGAGGTTACTGTTGGTCTGGCTCTGTGTTGTAGGTCAGGTTGAGAGAGGTTACTGTTGGTCTGGCTCTGTACTCTAGGTCAGGTTGAGGGAGGTTACTGTTGGTCTGGCTCTGTACTCTAGGTCAGGTTGAGAGAGGTTACTGTTGGTCTGGCTCTGTACTCTAGGTCAGGTTGAGAGAGGTTACTGTTGGTCTGGCTCTGTGTTGTAGGTCAGGTTGAGAGAGGTTACTGTTGGTCTGGCTCTGTGTTGTAGGTCAGGTTGAGAGAGGTTACTGTTGGTCTGGCTCTCTACTCTAGGTCAGGTTGAGAGAGGTTACTGTTGGTCTGGCTCTGTGTTGTAGGTCAGGTTGAGGGAGGTTACTGTTGGTCTGGCTCTGTGTTGTAGGTCAGGTTGAGAGAGGTTACTGTTGGTCTGGCTCTGTACTCTAGGTCAGGTTGAGAGAGGTTACTGTTGGTCTGGCTCTGTACTCTAGGTCAGGTTGAGAGAGGTTACTGTTGGTCTGGCTCTGTACTCTAGGTCAGGTTGAGAGAGGTTACTGTTGGTCTGGCTCTGTGTTGTAGGTCAGGTTGAGAGAGGTTACTGTTGGTCTGGCTCTGTGTTGTAGGTCAGGTTGAGAGAGGTTACTGTTGGTCTGGCTCTGTGTTGTAGGTCAGGTTGAGAGAGGTTACTGTTGGTCTGGCTCTGTGTTGTAGGTCAGGTTGAGGGAGGTTACTGTTGGTCTGGCTCTGTGTTGTAGGTCAGGTTGAGGGAGGTTACTGTTGGTCTGGCTCTGTACTCTAGGTCAGGTTGAGGGAGGTTACTGTTGGTCTGGCTCTGTGTTGTAGGTCAGGTTGAGGGAGGTTACTGTTGGTCTGGCTCTGTGTTGTAGGTCAGGTTGAGGGAGGTTACTGTTGGTCTGGCTCTGTACTCTAGGTCAGGTTGAGGGAGGTTACTGTTGGTCTGGCTCTGTGTTGTAGGTCAGGTTGAGGGAGGTTACTGTTGGTCTGGCTCTGTGTTGTAGGTCAGGTTGAGGGAGGTTACTGTTGGTCTGGCTCTGTACTCTAGGTCAGGTTGAGGGAGGTTACTGTTGGTCTGGCTCTGTGTTGTAGGTCAGGTTGAGGGAGGTTACTGTTGGTCTGGCTCTCTACTCTAGGTCAGGTTGAGGGAGGTTACTGTTGGTCTGGCTCTGTGTTGTAGGTCAGGTTGAGGGAGGTTACTGTTGGTCTGGCTCTGTGCTGTAGGTCAGGTTGAGGGAGGTTACTGTTGGTCTGGCTCTGTGCTGCAGGTCAGGTTGAGGGAGGTTACTGTTGGTCTGGCTCTGTGTTGTAGGTCAGGTTGAGGGAGGTTACTGTTGGTCTGGCTCTGTGCTGTAGGTCAGGTTGAGGGAGGTTACTGTTGGTCTGGCTCTGTTCTGTAGGTCAGGTTGAGGGAGGTTACTGTTGGTCTGGCTCTGTGCTGTAGGTCAGGTTGAGGGAGATTACTGTTGGTCTGGCTCTGTGCTGTAGGTCAGGTTGAGGGAGATTACTGTTGGTCTGGCTCTGTAGAATGCTGCCTTCTATTATCCACTGGCGATGAATGAAAAGAGGGCCACGGATTGTTTGAATGAAAAAAGGGCCACGGATAATGAATCCTAACCTGGTGTCATATTTTTAGCTTTACCTTCTTGAACTCTGTTTTTGACTCAAATACAAGACAGGTTTCAGTTGTAAGTGCCACCATTATGCAAACATGGTTTTCCCATTTTCCAAATACAGTAGGTATTGTGCTAGAGTTGATGAGAGCAGTGGTTCTCAGAGCTCTCCTGGAGGAGCCCCACCCATGCCATGTGTGTCTGATCTATTCCAGACAGAAGTAGCTCACCTGATTCACCTTGTCAAGTAATCATCAAGTCTTCGACTACCCTTGACTACTTGCATCAGGTGAGCTACTTGAGGAATACAGCAAAATTGTGAAACGTCTGGGGGTCCCTGAGTAGAGTTTTGAGAACCACTGCTTTAGACAACCTGTTGGGGTTCAACTACGATAATTCAGTCATACACTCTCCACCTGATCAAAATGAGTGACTATAGAGAAACATACTCTACTTGTGGAGTGATGTTAACGCAGATGCTTAAGATTAAATGACTATCCTACCATCAGTAACAGCAGTCCAATGACAGAGATGATGATGATGATGGGCCTTTTTTGTTTTAGCATGGGTCTGGAAAAGATGAGATGGAAACTCTGTAGGCCACAGTACTTTGTACTCAATGATTGTTATCGACTAAGATCTTGGAAGAGTGGATGAGGGTTATTGTGGATGTGTGGAGAAACATTTTACTTTTGAACAATATTGTCAAGCTCAGTACTCAAATCAAAATCACATTTTATTTGTCACATGCGCCGAATACAACAGGTGTAGACCTTACTGTGAAATGCTTACTTACAAGGCCTTAACCAACAATGCATTTCAATAAATAGAGTTAAGAAAATATAAACTAAAGTAAACAATAAAATAAAAAGTAACACAATAAAATAACCAGGCTTTATACAGGGGGTACCTGTACCAAGTCAGTGTGTGTGGATACAGGTTAGTTGAGGTAATTTGTACATGTAGGTAGGGGTAAAGTGACTGCATAGATAATAAACAGTGAGTAGCAGCAGTGTAAAAACAAAGGGGGGGGGGTAGAATCGGTTAAGAAACCGTTTGGACATAGACTTGGTTCTCCAGTACCGCTTGTCATACAGTAGCAGAGAGAACAGTCTATGACTTGGGTGAGTGGAGTCTTTGCACATTTTTTGGGACTTCCTCTGACACTGACCTTGGGGTCATGAATATTGTTGATTTATTGTTGTAAAAACATTTGACCGTTGACCATCGGAGCTAGAGCTGGAGCCAAGTTCTGATTCTCCACTCAGTTCATTAGTTCTTCACAACAGGCAAACTATGAGTAACAGATTGAAGGTAGTAGAACTCTTCAAAGAGCTGTTTCGGAGAAATCTAACTTTGTCTTTCTTTTGGCATTTTCTCTGCACAAAACACACACCGCATGCACGGACGCACACACGCAACACACACACACACACCTAACCATCTGTAGCTCTTTTCAAATATGGAGACTAAAGACGTATCGAGGCCAGTTGTTTCTCTGAATATCTTTATTTTAGCATTCTAAATAGACAACTTTCTCAAGGTAAAGTTTCTTCTTTTTATTTGTTTATTTATTCACAAATAAGTTGTCAGATCCAGAGCATACGCTGAAACAAGAGCATCAAACATCTTGAGACTATATTCTCCACAGGCAGCGATGTACTTTCTGTTAGAACTCATCCTCCTGGTGAACATTGTAGACCCAACAGCACTCTGGGTCGGCACTGCACAGATAGACACGGCAACAACAAGCACTCTGTTTGAAAGGGGTATTGGAGCCGAGTATCATTCTGCCCCACTGCGTTACAAATGTGTTAACACGATGGCGTTACAATGAAGGCACAGCTGTGATCAAGCAATTAACCAATTCTACATATCTTGTTTTTGTGGATGAAAAGAAAGGACAATATTTTTAATAAATTGTGATAATATATTCAACAGCAGACAATGCTGAAAAAAAATGGTTGAAATGTGCATTGGTAGAAAAGCTTTTGTAGAGACAAACTGAATTCTTTGCAGGTGTATTATTTGAAGGGACTGAATATTTCTAAGAGGTGTGAACTGTGAAAATGAGAACAGATTTTTTTTTAATTTAGTAAGTAAGTCTACTGTACAAGTTTAAAGTACATCATGATTTCTATATCCGAAACAAACTTGAGTGTATTGTAGTGGGCAGAGCCAGTGTTTAGTGTATTTACAGTTGGATAAAGAGAGCCCAGAGATTTGACAGATCTGGAGTCAGCTAGCATGACTCCTCATCCCTACAGGAGAATCTGTCTGTACAACACCGTTAGTTGTAGCAGAGTGACTTACCATCCCTACAGGAGAATCTGTCTGTACAACACTGTTAGTTGTAGCAGAGTGACTCACCATCCCTACAGGAGAATCTGTCTGTACAACACCGTTAGTTGTAGCAGAGTGACTTACCATCCCTACAGGAGAATCTGTCTTTACAACACCGTTAGTTGTAGCAGAGTGACTTACCATCCCTACAGGAGAATCTGTCTGTACAACACCGTTAGTTGTAGCAGAGTGACATACCATCCCTACAGGAGAATCTGTCTGTATAACACTGTTAGTTGTAGCAGAGTGACATACCATCCCTACAGGAGAATCTGTCTATACAACACCGTTAGTTGTAGCAGAGTGACTTACCATCCCTACAGGAGAATCTGTCTGTACAACACCGTTAGTTGTAGCAGAGTGACATACCATCCCTACAGGAGAATCTGTCTATACAACACCGTTAGTTGTAGCAGAGTGACTTACCATCCCTACAGGAGAATCTGTCTGTACAACACCGTTAGTTGTAGCAGAGTGACATACCATCCCTACAGGAGAATCTGTCTATACAACACCGTTAGTTGTAGCAGAGTGACTTACCATCCCTACAGGAGAATCTGTCTGTACAACACCGTTAGTTGTAGCAGAGTGACATACCATCCCTACAGGAGAATCTGTCTATACAACACCGTTAGTTGTAGCAGAGTGACATACCATCCCTACAGGAGAATCTGTCTGTATAACACCGTTAGTTGTAGCAGAGTGACATACCATCCCTACAGGAGAATCTGTCTATACAACACCGTTAGTTGTAGCAGAGTGACTCACCATCCCTACAGGAGAATCTGTCTGTACAACACCGTTAGTTGTAGCAGAGTGACATACCATCCCTACAGGAGAATCTGTCTGTATAACACCGTTAGTTGTAGCAGAGTGACATACCATCCCTACAGGAGAATCTGTCTGTATAACACCGTTAGTTGTAGCAGAGTGACTCACCATCCCTACAGGAGAATCTGTCTATACAACACCGTTAGTTGTAGCAGAGTGACTTACCATCCCTACAGGAGAATCTGTCTATACAACACCGTTAGTTGTAGCAGAGTGACATACCATCCCTACAGGAGAATCTGTCTATACAACACCGTTAGTTGTAGCAGAGTGACTCCTCTGTTTATACAAAGAAGTGCTCTGTTTGGTGAAAACATTATGGTGACACTGTTAGATAATGCAAATACAGGCAAACAAACAAAATCATTACAGTCCGTCATCTACAAATTTTAGGAGAGAACAGGTTCACATCATTTGAGAACAATAGCTTTAGTCAGTGCCAATCAGTCTGGGTTCTCTACTCTCGAAATCGATATCTCAAATCCAGTCCACTGTCAGCAGAGTCCTCCTAAGGAGCCAACGCTGGCCTCTCTACACAGCTTGTGTGGGTGTGCGCGTTTATGTGTACATGTGTATGTACGTGCGTCTGTGCGTGCCCAACACTCATGCACGTTTTGACACGGTGATTTGACACAGGCTGCCGCCAGCGTGAAAAGACCAGTTCTTTCTGAAGTATGTTTTTGTTTCATCTGGGTGGGATTAAAGTGTTGAAGATGGGGATGTAGATAATCCTGCACCTAGGCCCAGTGGGTTTCCCAGGATTATTCTAACCTCCTTCAAAGCTGCAAAAGGGGATTAGTTGGTGAAAGGTTGAAAAGGTCATCCTCAGGGGAGTACAGTAGTGTCTCGCGGTACAGTAGCCCGAGAGGTGCCCCCGCTCCGCCACCAGGGATTCCATTTATCATCCCATTAGCACGGGATAAGGAGATGGCTTTCCACACGGAAGTTAATTAACATTGAGTAATTGTTCTGTTCAGCAAAATTCCTTGTCACTCACACACCTAGTGTCAGGCCAGTCATACATGTCAGCCCATTCATACGTGTCAGTCCAGTCATACGTGTCAGTCCAGTCATACGTGTCAGTCCAGTCATACGTGTCAGTCAGCCCAGTCATATGTGTCAGTCCAGTCATACGTGTCAGTCCAGTCATACGTGTCAGTCCAGTCATACGTGTCATCCCAGTCATACGTGTCAGTCCAGTCATACGTGTCATCCCAGTCATACGTGTCAGCCAAGTCATAGGTGTCATCCCAGTCATACGTGTCAGTCCAGTCATACGTGTCAGTCCAGTCATACGTGTCAGTCAGCCCAGTCATACGTGTCAGTCCAGTCATACGTGTCAGTCCAGTCATACGTGTCATCCCAGTCATACGTGTCATCCCAGTCATACGTGTCAGTCCAGTCATACGTGTCAGTCAGTCCAGTCATACTTGTCAGGCCAGTCATACGTGTCAGTCCAGTCATACGTGTCAGTCCAGTCATACGTGTCATCCCAGTCATACGTGTCAGTCCAGTCATACGTGTCAGTCAGCCCAGTCATATGTGTCAGTCCAGTCATACGTGTCAGTCAGCCCAGTCATATGTGTCAGTCCAGTCATACGTGTCATCCCAGTCATACGTGTCAGTCCAGTCATACGTGTCAGTCCAGTCATACGTGTCAGTCCAGTCAT
Source organism: Oncorhynchus masou masou (assembly GCF_036934945.1). NCBI lineage: Eukaryota > Metazoa > Chordata > Actinopteri > Salmoniformes > Salmonidae > Oncorhynchus > Oncorhynchus masou. The sequence continues at coordinate 34,501,132 of NC_088227.1, read as the reverse complement.
ACGTGTCATCCCAGTCATACGTGTCAGTCCAGTCATACGTGTCATCCCAGTCATACGTGTCAGCCAAGTCATAGGTGTCATCCCAGTCATACGTGTCAGTCCAGTCATACGTGTCAGTCCAGTCATACGTGTCAGTCAGCCCAGTCATACGTGTCAGTCCAGTCATACGTGTCAGTCCAGTCATACGTGTCATCCCAGTCATACGTGTCATCCCAGTCATACGTGTCAGTCCAGTCATACGTGTCAGTCCAGTCATACGTGTCATCCCAGTCATACGTGTCATCCCAGTCATACGTGTCAGTCCAGTCATGCGTGTCATCCCAGTCATACGTGTCATCCCAGTCATACGTGTCATCCCAGTCATACGTGTCAGTCCAGTCATACGTGTCAGTCCAGTCATACGTGTCAGTCCAGTCATACGTGTCATCCCAGTCATACGTGTCAGTCCAGTCATACGTGTCATCCCAGTCATACGTGTCATCCCAGTCATACGTGTCATCCCAGTCATACGTGTCATCCCAGTCATTTGTGTCAGCCCAGTCATACGTGTCAGTCCAGTCATACGTGTCAGTCCAGTCATACGTGTCATCCCAGTCATACGTGTCAGTCCAGTCATACGGGAGGGCGATACAAGGCAATGATACAGAAATGTATAATCCACTATTCTTGTCACTTACTTGTACAGTAATCAGAAACTAATCCAGGGCGAGCACTATAAAATAATTCTTATTGTTAACTGGTTTTATTTGTTATACCTAGTACTGTAATTCATTCGCATTGTGCAGTATTGGTACAAAAACAAAGAGCTTTCAGCAGCTGATACTTGTCCAAATGATTGATTACAAAAAGTTTGATAAATTGATCATTGTTGTCATACATTTTTACCATTACACGTCTTCTGTAACAGAAGCGCCAGACAGAGGTTGGAAACTGGATTGCATTGAAATAAGTAGGCCTCACTCACATCTGTCAAGTTCAACTTAGGAGAGTGGTGGTTGCCCTGTCAATTAAACCACCATCGTTCATCATTCGGTGATGGCAGCTGGCAGCGCTTATGAACACGAAAGTCGTTTGAATTATTCCTTTCCCACCAATGTGTCACTGCTATGAACCCAACTGTCATCCCTGTCTCCAAACAGTTGGAAGAGGGCTGTGAATGAAGTTGGCAATGAAGTTTGCATAATCTTAAATTTGACTGTGATATTTGATATGAGCTAAGCTTTTTACTGTTTCATTGACTTGCAGAATTGCATTTCTATTTTATGGGTTGATCTAAAATGTCTACTCTTTGGCCACAAATGTTTGGCTTTTGAGTCAGTCGGTCAGATATATCTTTTCTGACTGACATTTCTGATTCTTTTTGTACTCAAAATGTAAGAGGTTATTTGACCATATAAACATGAACATTGTGTTTATAGCAGAGATGCAGAAACGTTCAAGTCTCAAACCTCATTAACGGCCTACCTGTGCTTCTCAAGCTCAAGATTAAATATCATATTCAGATGTATTAATCAACAAGGAGGCAGTCATTAGACTGGCATTACACTTGCATTAAAGCAGCATGGATTCACTGTCATCAAAGCAACATGGACTCCTATAATCTCTAACAGAGGAACTAACTGAAGGGGCCATCGAGGAAAAACAGACTGCAACAATGGACTAATGTCACTGTCAGTATAATTCAATTTCATCAGTTGTCTGCAATTGTGTGAGTATAAAAACGTCGCAATAGGTTTTGCAGTCTTCTCTAGTACTGTCAAAATAATAGATGAAGGTCATTTTGGTCCACTTTGATATAATTACCTTGCCAAGATAACCTCTGGGCCCTTCTAATCAATTCAGACAACTTTGGTAATGCTTTGAGGTCAAATTGAGTATTCCATAAATTAGCCATGAATTGCCATTGTACTTTAGTGCATGTAGTTCTGGGCATTTCCATGTAAAAAGGACCCATGAGCACCAACATGTGAAGTCCATAGGAGCATATCAAATTTGGTGTCAAATGTAAGCTAGGAGTCTATATTCTTTGTGAAATTAAGGCATAGATACATTTTTCAACCATTTTTTATCTTATAAATTCGGCATAAATATAGGCTTTGATATCTGGATGAACAGATGGAAACATCAAACGGAAAAAGTCTTAAAAAGGATCATAAATACATCAAAACATAATAATGTTGATGTAAAGACCCCTGCCAACTAATATCAACACTCATTTGGTTTTGGAGAACGGGTTTACATTCAGTAAGTTTAAAAATCATTGCCCTGTAATTCCGTTACCAAAAACCCGCATATCTTGAAGATATTTTCTAATTTCTTTCTGAATTCCTGCAACTGAATTGGCTACGATGGGAAATCATAATCATTAAGAGTCTATTGAAACCCTGGAACATCAGTCTAAGTAACATAGTAATGAAATCCATCAGTTAGAGACATCCATTGTTTGCATGGGCTGCATCCCAATCCACCACATCCACCTCTTTCGGCCTTCCGCATTTGCGGTGGGACTCATCTGAAGTCAGTAATGCTGATGTGCCAACTTCTGTCTGTAGCGTCCGAACCGTTTGGGCTACAAATTGTAGAAAGGGGAGACTCAAAATCACGATGGTGTTCTCTGTTTTGGTCTATGACCCCTACAAGTGTCACAAGACTTGTCTGAAGGTATCCCATACAAATGAATGGATGTACGGAGGTAGTTTTGTGCCAACAAAAATAAGGGGTTGAATGTGTCCCCCTCAAACAAACTTTCTAACAGTATATCTCCTAGATATAGGACACACTTCAAAACCTTATTCCTTATGGTTTATGTTTTGGATTGTCTGTTTTGCCATTTATGAATGTTACTCAATGTGTTTCTATGGGCTATAGTGGTAAAGGCCAAATTCAATATTTTACCAAATAATTATTTATATATTTTATACCTAAATGGGTCCTAAAAATCTAAATCAAACAGATACTGTCATACTGTTATGTTCAGCTCATTACTGTTTTCTCTCTCTCTCTCTCTCTCTCTCTCTCTCTCTCTCTCTCTCTCTCTCTCTCGCTCTCGCTCTCCCTCGCTCCCTCCATTTACTCTAACCAGCATCATTGCTCACTGAGCACCAACCAACACCGGATGTCCATGGACGTTGAACAGTAGTTGAAATGTGGTTAGTCCACCCTGGCCTTGATGTTAACATCCACAGACCGGACGGGACCAAATCTTAACCTATCATAGATGTATGTTTCACAAGTTCGGATTGTACAGTACTGTAAAGTGAGTAGAGTACAGTAAAAAAAAGTATAGTAAAGTACAATATATTGTACTGTACTATACAGTACGCTACTGTACTCTACTGCGATGTCCAAACTTGTGAAACATGAGAATGATATTCATATCCATAATTGTGCATTTTTTTGTAGTACAGATCAGGAATCCATGATGTAATTTTGTTATCGTGATTCCATTACCGGGTGTAAATCCTATTCCCTTTCTGTAGTTGAACAGCCAAAATCATTTTTTTTCAAATTCAAGATGTCATGTCATAGCTGACACCCCATTCTTTCTGCAGACATCTTTGAGTCTTCATTGGGAGCAGATATTTATGAGCGTTTTTGGGAAAACATGGTTGTATAAAAACCAGAGGGAAATTTTAATGTAATTCCTTACCAAAGTTTGCTTCTGCACAGTTCCTCCACTAATTTAGTTTTTGAGATTTTTCTGTGGAAATTGTTGCATGTTGAAATTGATGTTTTTTGTTCTCCTTAGCTATCATACTCTAATTCCACTGATTTCAAAACTCGGTCCTCCAGAAAGTGGAGAGCAACACCTATGCAATTCTACTGCGTGAAATATATATATATTTTGAAATACAAGCTGTGTTAAACAGGATTACCTACACATACTGACCAGCTCTAATGGACAGAAGCGTCCTACACGGCAGACCAATCCGAACTCATCTCTGTGCATGAATGAATGAATGAATGAGATTGCATTTTCATGTCAAATCGCCAATTGGCAACCCATACCTTATGGGATTAATTGGCACATTAACAAACATTACAATAATTCACTATGGTAATTAAATGATCTGTCACACCCTGACCATAGTTTATTTGTATGTTCCTATGTTTTGGTTGGTCAGGGTGTGATCTGAGTGGGCATTCTATGTTGGACGTCTTGTTTGTCTATTTCTATGTCTGGCCTGATATGGCTCTCAATCAGAGGCAGGTGTTAGTCATTGTCTCTGATTGGGAACCATATTTAGGTAGCCTGGGTTTCACTGTGTGTTTGTGGGTGATTGTTCCTGTCTCTGTGTTTTGCACCAGATAGGGCTGTTTTCGTACGTTTGTTATTTTGTTAGTTTCATCGTGTATAGTTTCCTTATTAAATAATATGAATCACAACTACGCTGCATATTGGTCTGCTCCTCCTTCCCACAACGAAAGCCGTGACATGATCATTATTTTTCCCGCAATCTCTGCATTACGCATCACATAAAGAGTGAAAAAAATACAGTATAAATGTGATACTGTACGTCAAAACAAGTCTTTGAAAGGGAACCACTACAAATGTGAATGTTTTGTCATAATACTTTCATACAGTAAGGTTGGCATTAACATGATCTGGAACTTTATAAAGCATGTTATGATTATGGCACCATAAAAGAGACATTCCTTTTCAACATGTCACCATGTACCACTGATATGAAACCAACCACAGTGTTACACATAGAAGTGTTAGAAGTAGAACGTGACACACAAGCTTATTTCAGTTAACATCCCCACTGAATTACACGCCTACCATAAACATATTTTGTCAGTATATTTTCATGGGGTGACACACTGCATTATAAACCGTATTCTCAAACCTTACTTTTCACCCAGGAAATACATTTTAAAAAGAGTGTATTGTTATGTGTCATTTGGTTTATTGGGATGAGTTTTTAAGGCAGGTAGTGGCAAGCTGTTTCACTCATTCATTTCTTTTTTCATTACATTATTCATTACAATACATTATTTTCTTCTTGACTCAAAAGAGGGTTTTTATTTTTGCTATATTTCTGCACAAGTGTCTTAGCTATCTCTATTCAAATTGAAAACTAACACTTTCCACCTGAAAGAGAAATAGATGTTGTGATGTGTCAGCTATGAATACTAATACCATGGGTCCTTTTACAGTTGGACCAAGAAAGGGATTCAAATAAAAAAGAATCAAGTGTTCCGATGAGAAGAAGGGCTGAGGAATACACTGCAGTCATTTAAATAGGAGAACGGAGAGATCAGGGCCTGTGGCTCAAAGCTGCCAGGCAGAGATGCCCGTGTCATATCATTGACATGACAGTTGATAGAATATTATCCCTGACAACAGTGGAATATTGGAGCAGTGCAGATGGCCTAAGATGGGAGGTGGTCAGAGTAAGAGACAGGGATGGTGGTCAGGTATATTAAAGAAGGTGCTAATGAAATGTTGATGTTTTGGTTTCTTGTGGTAAAATATTTGAAAGCTGTCAAGGGTTTAAAAGCTATTTGACAGATTAAAAAAAGAAACAGACACGCACACGCACACTCCCCTATGTATGTATTTTGGCAGTGGCCCTAAAATGTCAAATGTGGCTGTGTACTCCAGCATTTTGGATTTGAGATCAAATGTTTTATATGAGGTGACATCTTGACGTTGGAGGAATTTCTAAAACTGAATGAACAGTATTATTATCAATGAATGAAAACCCAGGCTTTTGACCAAACTATAGAGCCAAATGTAACATTTTAGCATTACTAACCAAATACATAGAAACAACTTCATTACAATCCACCAGACCCACAGTAGGTTTAATGTAACACAGAGACGACTCAAACGTATTATAGAATATAATTTATGAGCTCAGCCAAATCCTACTATACCCATGACACCAGTATACGTTGAAGTTGACATTGTCTGCCGCAGATCAGCCCCCCCCCCAACTCACTCACTCCTGGGTCAAAGTTGAGCGTCATTTAGAGTTTAGCCATGCGAATGAGAACGTTTTTTTCTCCACTGTCTGCCTCCAAACCAGATTATAAAAAGACCAACTGTTGAAAAGAGCAACTAATTCCTGCCTGTGGCTAAAAGCACATTAATTCACACAGGAGTATAAAAAAGATGGTTCACACAACTGCCTCTGCAGCGTGGCTTTGTGTGTGTACTTTGTGTGTGTACTTTGTGTGTGTGCTGAATCACTGCATTCACAATTGAAGCCTTGGGTATCTTTGGAAGGTTATGATGTACTTGTTTTATGTTAACTGCCAGTTACATAATAATGAATCAAAGGAAAAAGTACCCAATCGTCATACAGAGTGAAAGTTAAGATTCCTTAATAGAAAATGCCTCAAGTAAAAGTGAAAGTCACCCAGTAAAATACTACTTGAGTAAAAGTCTAAAAGTACTTGGTTTAAATATACTTAAATGTCAAAAGTAATTGTAATTGCTGAAATATACACTACCGGTCAAAAGTTTTAGAATACTCACTCAAGGATTTTTCTTTATTTGTACTATATTTTCCTACAATTGTGAAGACATCAAAACTATGAAATTGCACATATGAAATCATGTAGTAACCAAAACAAGTGTTGAACAAAAGAAAAAAAAAATATAATTGAGATTCTTTAATAGCCACCCTTTGCCTTGATGTCCGCTTTGCACACTCTTAGCATTCTTTCAACCAGCTTCACCTGGAATGCTTTTCAAACGGTCTTGAAGGAGTTCCCACATATGCTGAGCACTTGCTGGCTGCTTTTTCTTGACTCTGCAGTCCGTCTCATCCCAAACCATCTCAATTTGGTTAAGGTTGGGGGATTGTGGAGGCCAGGTCATCTGATGCAGCACTCCATCACTCTTCTTTGTCAAATAGCCCTTACACAGCCTGGAGGTGTGTTGGGTCATTGTCCTGTTGAAAAACAAATGATTGTCCAATTAAGCTCAAACCAGATGGGATGGCGTATTGCTGCAGAATGCTATGGTAGCCTTGCTGGTTAAGTGTGCCTTGAATTCTAAATAAATCCCAGACAGTGTCACCAGCAAAGCATCTCCACACCATAACACCTCCTCCTCCATACTTCATGGTGGGAAATACACATGCAGAGATCATCCGTTCACCCACATCTCACAAAGACACGGCGGTTGGAACCAAAAATCTCTAATTTGGACTCATCAGACCAAAGGACAGATTTCCACCAGTCTGATGTCCATTGCTCGTGTTTCTTGGTCCAAGCAAGTCTCTTCTTAATACTGGTGTCCTTTAGTAGTAATTTCCTTAAAGCAATTCAACCATGAAGGCCTGATTCACACAGTCTACTCTGAACAGTTGATGTTGAGATGTGTCTGTTACTTAAACTATGTGAAGCATTCATTTGGGCTGCAATTGCTGAGGCTGGTAATGCTAATGAACTCATCCTCTGCAACAGAGGTGACTCTTGGTCTTCCTTTCCTGTGGCGACTGCACCTGAAGAAACTTTCAAAGTTCTTGAAATTTTCCGTATTGACTGATGTTTGTATCTTAAAAGTAATGATGGACTGTTGTTTCTCTTTGCTTATTTGAGCTGTTCTTGCCATAAAATGGACTTGGTCTTTTATCAAATAGGGCTATCTTCTGTATAACAACCTTACCTTGTCACAACACAGCTGATTGTTTCAAACGCATTAAGAAGGAACGGAATTCCACAAATGAACTTTTAAGGCACACCTGTTAATTGAAATGCATTCCAGGTAACTGCCTCATGAAGTTGGTTGAGAGAGTGGCAAAGGGTGGCTATTTGAAGAATTTCAAATATAAAATATATTTATGTTTAACACTTTTTTTTGGTTACTACATGACTCCATATGTGTTATTTCATAGTTTGATGTCTTCACTATTATTCTACATTGTAGAAAATAATAAACATAAAGAAAAGCCCTTGAATGAGTAGGTGTTCTAATTCTTTTGACCAGTAGTGTACTTAAGTATCAAAACAGAAAGTATAAATCATTCAAATTCCTTATATTAAGCAAACCAGACGGCACTGTTTTCTTTTTTTAAATGTACGGATAGCCAGGGGGCTATCGCCAACACTCAGACATAATTTACAAACACAGCGTGTGTGTTTAGTGAGTCTGCCAGATCAGAGGCAGAAGGGATGACCAGGGATGTTCTCTTGATAAGTGTGTGAATTGGACCATTTTCCTGTCTTGCTAAGCATTGAAAATGTATCAAGTACTTTTGGATGTCAGGGAAAATGTATGGAATAAAAAGTAAATTATATTCCTTAGGAATGTAGTAAAGTAAAAGTTGTTCCAGGAAACAGGAAGTTTTAAGAAACTTCCAACTTCCAGGTGGACAATAGCAAATGGACTATAATTTGAGAGGACAATGCTAACTGGTAGATTTATTAGATTACATAAGGACATTAGATTCCAAAAAAAGTCATGACTGTCCACAAATCTTACCACCGGGCAGGAGTTAGAGTTGTGATGTTGTCCTGGCAGGGGATGTCATCTTGGATCACTGTGTGGGAGTAAGACTGTCACTCTTTCAAGGAACAAGGTTTTCAAGGGATCCCTCTCCTCCACTCCCTCTCCCCTGGCTTATTTTATTTCACATTTATTTAACCAGGTAGGCCAGTTGAGAACAAGTTATCATTTACAACTGCGACCTGGCCAAGATAAAGAAAAGCAGTGTGACAAAAACAACAGAATTACACAAACAAACGTACAGTCAATAACACAATAGAAAAATCTATGTACAGTGTGTGCAAATTTAGAAGATTAGGGAGGTAAGGCAATAAATAGGCCATAGAGGCGAAATAACTAGAGCCAAGGCTGTTGTTCACATGGAGGCTGTGAGGTGCTAAGATCCCATGCTGGCCCTCCCTTTCCATCACCTTCACAGGAATCAACCAGGTGTTCCCCATCAATCTGATCTGGCAAGGCATCCCAGCCCACACTCACCACAGTGTAATTATTTAATCCACTGAACCAATTTTCATTAGTTCACTATTGGAGACAAGGGTCCAACACGGAGAGCACCAGACGAGCCCTTCAGTCCAGAGTTGGCCAACAGTGACAGTACACTGTTCGGGAAGTACAGGGCCAGCAGCCAAAGCACATACCATTTCCTAATCAGAGATTTGCGCAGAAACAGGACATGAATTGTGCTTTCAGTGAAGTATTATTTGTTTTTTACTTGGCAGATGTTCTGACTCTGTCCCTGGTTGGCTGGGGATAATACTATTATTATTCATAATAACAATAATTAGGTGGGTGCTTATATTTGTCCCATTTCACAGATGTGCAAGTGTGTACTATACTCAAGTGAATTGGAAGTGTTTTTTTTGTTGCATATCCCAACTACCCCTTAGACCCTTCTGGCGAGTGGAGTCATGGCCAGGGTCTGCCATTATCTATAGCAACCCTGGGGCAATTATGTGTTTAACACCTTGTCGGCATGGCAATTCGAACTAGCAACCTTTCGGTTACTCTTGTAATGGAAAAATGTACCTGTGAATGAAAATGACACATCATTCGGTCTCACGTTTACTGTGCAACAGTTTTCACAAGTTTAAGTAGGTTAAAGGCCTAAGATGTACAGCCGATGTATGTGGAGATTATTGTGAGAGTTGTCATAGTAACCAACTTGTTGGACACGTTTTAACCCTATACTATAGCTGTATCTGTTGGTCCTTATCCCAATTTCCTGTTCTTTCAACTTTTCGTGGTACAGCCTATTAAAAAGTGCCCTCGGATGTACAAGGTTACAATATTTTGGAATTGGATACTGTGAAGACTTGGGTGAATTTTGGGTCATCATCGAGGCACGCTTCTGCAGTGTTCCAAAGAGATCCGCTTAGTCTCCGGCCGCTTGCTTCCTTTATCAACTATCTCAGAGCCGGAGCTTCCTTCCCCGGGGAAACGCAGCCATCCTAGCATAATTACTCACTTAGAAGAGGAGCACTACACTCTGAAACTGTGTCCAGCTATCCGCTGAGGTCCTCCTATGGCTGGCTATCCTGAGGGGATTCAGCCCTATCCGTTGTGACCTGTCGTCGCACTCCGTGGCCCACTTCGCCTACCAAAGTTCACTTCTGAGGTTTCACTAAAAAGTTACCCACATGAACCGAAGCAAGATGAAAATTGATGTTGATTGTGAAAGAAGGACTGTGGGGCGAGTCTGCAAAACCCCTCCATCTAAAAAGTCCAACACTCTAAGCTAAGTGAGATATTGACAAGTTTTAGATGCACCTCAACTCATTAATTTGGAGGGACTCTTAATCAGAAAAGTAATCGCTTCCTTTAAACTCAATGTTTTCAAACAGTGTTTGACAACTCTATGTTGATAAACACACTCCTGAGAAATTTGAGTGAAACATGAATAACTGTTCTTTATACACAATTCATCATGTCAAAATAGCACAAGTGCAAATGAAAAAGTTACAGTGTATCTGCCGTGTGTGCCAGGTATTGTAGCCCAAGTGAGGAATGTTTTCTGTCGCTGTTTCAATTATTGCTTTATTAAATTATGTACATGTGGCCTCCCGAGTGGTGCAGCGGTCTTAGGCACTGCATCTGTGTCACTACAGATTCTGGTGCGATTCCAGGCTGTGTTGCAGACGGCCACGACCGGGAGACCCAGGAAGTGGTGCACAATTGGCCCAGCATCGTCCGGGTTTAGTTAGGGTTTGGCTGATCGGGATGTCCTTATCCCATTGTGCTCTAGCGACTCCTGTGGTGGACCGGGCGCATGCATGCTGACACGATCGCCAGGTGTACGGTGTTTCCTCTGACACATTGGTGCGTCTGACTTCCGGGTTCAGTGGGTATTGTGTCAAGAAGCAATGCGGCTTGGTGTGGTTGTGTTTCGGAGGACACATGGCTCTCGACCTTCGCCTCTCCCGAGTCTGTATGGGAGTTATAGCGATGAGACAAATTATCATTACTGAACCATATTATCACCAGGGACATAACAGCTGTTGTATGTCTCCCAACATAGCCATGTGCAGGGTTAAATTGGATAACTCAAAGGCCAAGAGGGAGGGAGAGACGGAAAGAGAGAGAGTGACTATGACATAATGCTTTTTCATTTCCCAATGATTTGCTGTGAGCCTCACAGAACATGGTTTAACTGGTTCAAAAAATTAGCCTAGAATTCATAGCCCACATGGTCTACGTATACTGTGCAGAGCTCCCTGTTCCTCTGTGGTCGGGAGGTAAGGTGGGTGACATCACTTGCTGTAGTCGGCAGCCATTTCATATCATTAGTTCAAATACATACAGTACCAGTCAAAGTATGGACACACCTACTCATTCAAGGGTTTTTATTTATTTTTTACTATTTTCTACATTGTAGAACAATAGTGAAAACCTCAAAACTATGAAATTACACATATGGAAACATGTACTAACCAAAAAAAGTATTAAACAAATAAATATATTTGAGTTTTGAGATTCTTTAAAGTAGTGACCCTTTGCCTTGATGACATCTTTACACATTCTTGGCATTCACTCAAACAGCTTCATGAGGTAGTCACCTGGAATACACTTCAATTAACAGGTGTGCCTTGTTAAAATTAATTAATTTCCTTCTTAATGTGTTTGAGCCAATCAGCTGTGTTGTGACAAGGTAGGGGAGGTATACAGAAGATGGCCCTATTTAGTAAAAGACCAAGTCCTTATATTATGGCAAGAACAGCTCAAACAAGCAAAGAGAAACGACTGTCATTACTTTAAGACATGAAGTCCAGTCAATACGGAACATTTTAAGAACTTTTCTTCAAGTGCAGTCGCAAAAAACATCAAACTCTATGATGACACTGGCTCTCATGAGGACCGCCACAGGAAAGGAAGACAGATAGTTACCTCTGCTGCAGAGTATAAGTTCATTAGAGTTAACAGCCTCAGAAATTGTAGCCCAGATAAATGCTTCAGAGTTCATGTAACAGACACATCTCAACATCAACTGTGCAGAGGAGACTGTGTGAATCAGGCCTTCATGGTCAAATTGCTTTAAAGAAATCACTACTAAAGGACACCAGTATTAAGAAGAGACTTGCTTGGACCAAGAAACATGAGCAATGGACATCAGACGGGTGGAAACCTGTACTTTGGTGTGTTGAGTCCAAAATTTGGTTCCAACCTCAGTGTGTTTGTCAGACACAGAATAGGTGAACGGATGATCTCCGCATTTGTGGTTCCCACCATGAATCATGGAGGAGGAGGTTTGATGGTGTGGGGGTGCTTTGCTAGTGACACTGTCATGATTAATTTAGAATTCAAGGCATACAACCAGCATGGCTAAATTTTGATTTGTTTAGAATTTTTTGGTTTCTACGTGATTCCATGTGTGCTATTTCACATTTGTGATGTCTTCACTATTATTCTACAATGTAGGAAATAGTAAAAAATAAAGAAAAACCCTTGTGTAGGTGTGTCCAAACTTTTGACTGGTACTGTATACCCTGGCAGGGGAATACTGAGACATACACTACACTGCCTAGAAGGCCAGCATCCTGGAGTCGCCTCTTCACTGTTGACTTTGAGACGGGTGTTTTGTGGGTACTATTTAATGAAGCTGCCAGTTGAGGACTTGTGAGGCATCTGTTTCTCAAACTAGACACTCTAATGTACTTGTCCTCTTTCTCAGTTGTGCCCTGGGGCCCCCACTTCTTTCTATTCTTGTTCGAGACAGTTTGCACTGTTCTGTGAAGGGGGTAGTACACGGCGTTGTACGAGATCTTCAGTTTTTTGGCAATTTCACACGTGGAATAGCCTTCATTTCACAGAACAAGAAAAGTGACGAGTTTCAGAAGAAAGTACTTTGTTTCTGGCCATTTTGAGCCTGTAATCGAACCCACAAATGATGATGCTCCAGATACTAAACTAGTCTAAAGAAGACCAGATTTATTGCTTCTTAAAATCAGAACTACAGTTTTCAGATGTGCTAACATAATTGCAAAAGGGTTTTCTAATGCTCAATTAGACTTTTAACCTCTCTAGGGTATGTGGGACGCTAGCGTCCCACCTGGCCAACATCCAGTGAGATTGCAGAGCGCCAAATTCAAATACAGAAATACTCTTTATAAAAATTCAGAAAAGATACAACTATTAAACATAGGTTTAAAGATGAACTTCTTGTGAATCCAACCAGAACATAGAACATAGCCCAGCAGACAAATCATTACAAACAGTAACCAGCCAAGTAGAAGAGTTATACAAGCCAGTAATAGAGATAAAATGAATCACTTACCTTTGATGATCTTCATATGTTTGCACTCAGAAGACATTCATTTATTCAATAAATGTTCCTTTTGTTCGATAGTCTCTCTTTATATTTGTAAACCTCCATTTTGTTCACGCGTTTTCTTCAGTAATCCACAGGCTACAGTGACTTGCGAAAGTATTCGGCCCCGTTGAACTTTGTGAACTTTTGCAACATTTCAGGCTTCAAACATAAAGATATAAAACTGTATTTTTTTATGAAGAATCAACAACAAGTGGGACACAATCATGAAGTGGAACGACATTTATTGGATATTTCAAACTTTTTTAACAAATCAAAAACTGAAAAATTGGGCGTGCAAAATTATTCAGCCCCGTTACTTTCAGTGCAGCAAACTCTCTCCAGAAGTTCAGTGAGGATCTCTGAATGATCCAATGTTGACCTAAATGACTAATGATGATACATACAATCCACCTGTGTGTAATCAAGTCTCCGAAATAAATGCACCTGCACTGTGATAGTCTCAGAGGTCCGTTAAAAGCGCAGAGAACATCATGAAAAACAAGGAACACACCAGGCAGGTCCAAGATACTGTTGTGAAGAAGTTTAAAGCCGAATTTGGATACAAAAAGATTTTCCAAGCTTTAATCATCCCAAGGAGCACTGTGCAAGCGATAATATTGAAATGGAAGGAGTATCAGACCACTGCAAATCTACCAAGACCTGGCCGTCCCTCTAAACTTTCAGCTCATACAAGGAGAAGACTGATCAGAGATGCAGCCAAGAGGCCCATGATCACTCTGGATGAACTGCAGAGATCTACAGCTGAGGTGGGAGACTCTGTCCATAGGACAACAATCAGTCGTATATTGCACAAATCTGGCCTTTATGGAAGAGTGGCAAGAAGAAAGCCATTTCTTAAAGATATCCATAAAAAGTGTTGTTTAGAAGTTTGCCACAAGCCACCTGGGAGACACACCAAACATGTGGAAGAAGGTGCTCTGGTCAGATGAAACCAAAATTGAACTTTTTGGCAACAATGCAAAACATTATGTTTGGCGTAAAAGCAACACAGCTCATCACCCTGACCACATCATCCCCACTGTCAAACATGGTGGTGGCAGTATCATGGTTTGGGCCTGCTTTTCTTCAGCAGGGACAGGGAAGATGGTTAAAATTGATGGGAAGATGGATGGAGCCAAATACAGGACCATTCTGGAAGAAAACCTGATGGGGTCTGCAAAAGACCTGAGACTGGGACGGAGATTTGTCTTCCAACAAGACAATGATCCAAAACATAAAGTAAAATCTACAATGGAATGGTTCAAAAATAAACATATCCAGGTGTTAGAATGGCCAAGTCAAAGTCCAGACCTGAATCCAATCGAGAATCTGTGGAAAGAACTGAAAACTGCTGTTCACAGAAGCTCTCCATCCAACCTCACTGAGCTCAAGCTGTTTTGAAGGAGAAATGGGAAAAAAATTCAGTCTCTCGATGTGCAAAACTTATAGAGACATACCCCAAGCGACTTACAGCTGTAATCGCAGCAAAAGGTGGCGCTGCAAGTTATTAACTTAAGGGGGCTGAATAATTTTGCACGCCCAATTTTTCAGTTTTTGATTTGTTAAAAAAGTTTGAAATATCCAATAAATGTCGTTCCACTTCATGATTGTGTCCCACTTGTTGTTGATTCTTCACAAAAAAATACAGTTTTATATCTTTATGTTTGAATCCTGAAATGTGGCAAAAGGTCGCAAAGTTCAAGGGGGCCAAATACTTTCGCAAGGCACTGTAAAACACAGTCATAACAGGCAGACAAAAAAACTAATTAAATCCGTAAAGTTCATAGAAACATGTCAAAAGATGTTTATATTCAATCCTCAAGTTGTTTTTAGCCTAAATCATGGATAATATTTCAACCGGACAATAACGTTGTCAATATAAAAGGTAAACAAGAAAGGCACTCTCTTGGTCACACTCATGAAAAAGCTCTTTGACACGGCAGAGCTTTTTTTTTTCATTCAGACTGCTCTTACTCCCTCATTTTTCAGAATACAACCCGAAACAATTTCTAAAGACTGTTGACATCTAGTGGAAGGACTAGGAACTGCAATTTGAGTCCTAAGTCAATGGATACTGTAATGGCATTGAATCGAAAACTACAACCAAAAACAAATTCTACTTCCTGAATGGATTTTTCTCAGGTTTTCACCTGCCAAATCAGTCCAGACATTATTTTAACAGTTTTGGAAACTTTAGGGTGTTTTCTATCCAAATCTACTAATTATATGCATATCCTATATTCTGGGGCTAATTTGGGCATGCTTTTCATCCAAAATTCCAAATGCTGCCCCCTACACTAGAGAAGTTAAAATGATAAACTTGGATTAGCTAACACATCATGCCATTGGAACACAAGAGTGATAGTTGCTGATAATGGGTCTCTGCACAACTATATAGATATTCCTTTTTTTTATTTATCTGCCGTTTACAGGTAGAATAGTCATTTACAACATTAACAATGTCTACACTGTATTTCTGATCAATTTGATGTTATTTTAATGGACGAAAAGGGTGCTTTTCTTTAAAAAACAAGGACGTTTCTAAGTGACTACAAACTTTTGAATGGTAGTGTATACTGAGTTACAGCCTAATGTTTTCAGAGTTACAGGCTAATCTATTCAGTGTTGCAAAATTACAGGCTAATTTATTCAGTGTTACAGAGTTACAGGCTAATGTATTCAGCGCTACATGCTAATGTATTCAGAGTTACAGGCTAATCTATTCAGTGTTGCAGAGTTACAGGCTAATGCATCCTGAGTTAGACTAATGTATTCAGTGTTAGACTAATGTATTCACAGTGTTACAGGGTTACAGACTAATGCATCCTGAGTTAGACTAATGTATTCAGTGTTAGACTAATGAATTCACAGTGTTACAGGGTTACAGACTAATGTATCCTGAGTTACAGACTAATGTATTCAGTGTTACAGGCTAATGTATTCGAAGTTACAGAGTTACAGGCTAATGTATCCTGAGTTACAGACTAATGTATTCAGTGTTAGACTAATGTATTCACAGTGTTACAGGGTTACAGACTAATGTGTCCTGAGTTACAGACTAATGTATTCAGTGTTACAGGCTAATGTATTCACAGTGTTACAGGGTTACAGACTAATGTATCCTGAGTTACAGACAAATGCATTCAGTGTTACAGGCTAATGTATTCGAAGTTACAGAGTTACAGGCTAATGTATCCTGAGTTACAGACTAATCTATTCAGTGTTGCAGAGTTACAGGCTAATGCATCCTGAGTTAGACTAATGTATTCAGTGTTAGACTAATGTATTCACAGTGTTACAGGGTTACAGACTAATGCATCCTGAGTTAGACTAATGTATTCAGTGTTAGACTAATGTATTCACAGTGTTACAGGGTTACAGACTAATGTATCCTGAGTTACAGACTAATGTATTCAGTGTTACAGGCTAATGTATTCGAAGTTACAGAGTTACAGGCTAATATATCCTGAGTTACAGACTAATGTATTCAGTGTTACAGGCTAATGTATTCACAGTGTTACAGGGTTACAGACTAATGTATCCTGAGTTACAGACTAATGTATTCAGTGTTACAGGCTAATGTATTCACAGTGTTACAGGGTTACAGACTAATGTATCCTGAGTTACAGACTAATGTATTCAGTGTTACAGGCTAATGTATTCACAGTGTTACAGGGTTACAGACTAATGTATCCTGAGTTACAGACTAATGTATTCAGTGTTACAGGCTAATGTATTCGAAGTTACAGAGTTACAGGCTAATGTATCCTGAGTTACAGACTAATGTATTCAGTGTTACAGGCTAATGTATTCACAGTGTTACAGGGTTACAGACTAATGTATCCTGAGTTACAGACTAATGTATTCAGTGTTACAGGCTAATGTATTCACAGTGTTACAGGGTTACAGACTAATGTATCCTGAGTTACAGACAAATGCATTCAGTGTTACAGGCTAATGTATTCGAAGTTACAGAGTTACAGGCTAATGTATCCTGAGTTACAGACTAATCTATTCAGTGTTGCAGAGTTACAGGCTAATGCATCCTGAGTTAGACTAATGTATTCAGTGTTAGACTAATGTATTCACAGTGTTACAGGGTTACAGACTAATGTATCCTGAGTTACAGACAAATGCATTCAGTGTTTCAGGCTAATGTATTCAAAGTTACAGAGTTACAGGCTAATGTATCCTGAGTTACAGACTAATGTGTTCAGTGCTGCTCACAACCTTAGCTCACTGCAGTGTTCAGCTTGGTAATTCAACTTGGTGTTCCTGATTGGGAAAGTTGTTGCCTTGTTTTGTGATGTTTTTATTTTGCTCATGTCCTCCCACACTGAAATCTGTGGTTGTTTTCATGCCCAGGAAGATTCTTCTTTTCAGTCCTCCTAATTTGGCTCTCGCTCTCCTTCATTTGAATTTCAAATTCTCTCTCCCCTTGTCATTCTCTCTCTTTCTCTGTTCATCTTTCTCTCTCTCCATCTCTTCATCTCCTTCACTCTCTCCCACCCTCTCTTTCTCCCTCCTTCTCTTCAAACAAACAGTGAAAATGTAGAACCACTTACATGTAATCAGCCCATCGTGGCTGAGCAGTTATCATAGGCAGTAGGTAGCAGTAGTTGGCTCAGAACAAGCCTCCTCTCCTGTGTTTACTGTGATGTCATTGTGTTCTGTTGACTGTGATGTCATTTCCTTTCCTCTTTACCATGATAATGAGGTGACAAGGACCAGAGCTTTGGTCTCAGTTGTGCCATGTTCCCAGGCCCCTCATTGTTCCCTGTGACTCTGTTCTCTGTATTCTCACAAGCCTGGTTGGCCCGACCTGCTCCTTCCTTGCTACTTCCCACTACAGCACTGCTTCCTCCAAAAAAATCAGCTTTTCCTAAAACCTGCTTTTCTGAATGCCAACACTCAGCTTTGGCTTGGCTTGTTTCCCAGCTGGGATTTTATGCAACACATCCTGCCACATTCTGGCAGCCACATAAAAAAATGATGCCAAGGTGAATTTATTAGTTTATTTTCATTTGTGTTTTTTTTATACATTACATTTCTACCCCCTCCTCTTTCAGAACTGTTCATCCCCTGGCCCAGTTATAAGGTATGGCATCGCCTATTTTTTCTCCTCTCCTCGCAATCAAACCCTGATTCCACACAACACTGATTCAATGAGGCCTTGCAGCATAGAAGATGGAGGGAATACTTTCACTATTCTACCTTTCAGCTTGAATCACGTATCACGGAATGAGGGAGCAGAAGTCCAGGTTTCTCAGTTCCATTCCACAGCCTTCCTCGGCATTAAGAATTAGTTACAGCTCTAGAGAGACCCATTTGAATTTCTTAAATATAATAATGTATACATTAGTGTTAATTAGGATGTTTAACATCAAAGGCTAAGTGATGTGGCAGCCTCCATAATCCCCAAATTGCACATTAAGGTATACGTCTATGTGAAATGGTTATAACACCTATATTTCTAACTGTCTCAAATCCATTAAGTGAGTTAATCTGTGAATAACTTTGCTCTGGATAATGTCTTCCTCCTCCACAGCAGAGCAACATTATGTGGCTAAACACCCATACGACTCACTAGTGAAACATAGTACAGTTGAGAGGAAAGGTTGATGGATTGACAGTCATCTCCTATTATTTCAAACCGTTAACTCATGACAATCCCTCCTCATCCTGCTACTGTTAAAAGTCTTGTTGAGAGCACGATGGATACCCACAGAAGATTCAATGAAACTTTGGTAAGAGCTTTAGCGTGCTCTCCCTTTCCCGGGCGATCTCTGTTCCTAATGTAACTGACCTTGCTCTCTCACAAAGAATAATCTGAGAGCGCCTTTCCACCAGTCACTAGCGCTACCTCTACCACTTTACCTAGTGTGAGACTGAGGCTCTGTGTAAGCATGTTTTCAATCATCGCATTAGGGACTTCTCTAGTGCATCCTACTCTGCTTCACTGCTCCTGACCACATGGTCTCATTCTATACCTGCATCAATAAAGCCACTGGACCAAACTCCTAAATCCTCAAAGGGCAATGGGTTGTGTTTCTAGTGTAAAGGAGAGGCCGGACTATCATATTACTCAAACCATCAGCGACTCAAGTACTTTCTGTTTGACCCAGTTTTAACCAAGGCAGTTGCCTCGAGTAGCTGACGGTTTTGTTCTGTTAAAGATGGTCGTACATGCTATGATGTCATGCTAGTGCCATGGGGTTAACCCAGGAAACTCACATGAATAATATGGAGGGCAAAGAAACTACAGATCCAGACATTTGTGCTCAGATTCAAATCATTTCCCTTACTGTATGGTACAGGTAGCCTAGTGGTTATAGTGTTTGGCCAGTAACTGGAAAGTTGCCGGCTCGAATCTCTGAGCTGAAAAGAAAAGTTTAAAAAAATATGTGGTTGTTCTGCATCTGAGCATGGCAGTTAACCCACTGTTCCATAGGCGCCCGAAGACATGGATGTCTATTAAGGCAGTCCCCCGCACCTCTCTGATTCAGAGGGGCTGGGTTAAATGCGGAAGACACATTTCAGTTGAATACATTCAGTTGGACAACTGACTTGGTATTCCCCTTTCCCTAATTTTACTACGCTATAGCAGGTGAGATAGCTCTAAAGACAGAATATCAGCACACATGGAGGCCCAGTCAGCAGCAGCTTTCCATTACTATAAAACAAATGATTGAACAATGAATTGCTCTCCTGACAGATGAGGATGGTAGAATACAGGAGTGGTGGTCTACGCTGTTTATGCTTCTGTTCTGCTGTTGTGAATCGATATTCCTGTCATTCCTGACCTTCATAGAGGAGTGTTCTGGTGAACGTTCTGAATGGGGAATGTTGTCAGCTCCAGACCGGTGCTCGGTTGGCAGTTTGATCCTAATGAATGGAGTGCTCAGCTGGAGCAGGAGGGAGCGGGTGAGAGCGAGAAGGAAGCCAAGATGGTGAGAGATTTGTGGGAAACACTACAAGGCTGTGACCAGGGCACTCCATGAACTTCTCAAATAATTGCTTTTGCACTCTACTTGAAAGGGCACTGTGGGCTCTTCCAAACAACAGGAGGGAGGAAAGAAAAATCACAACACTTTCTTAAACAAAAGTTCCTCTGTAACAGTGAGAAAAAAATATGGATTCACATGTACATAGAGGCGCTATCAATTTGGTCAACAATTATTTTGTTGCATTTCCAGTGAGATCATGTGATCGAGATTCTAATGAGCATTTGAGACCATCTTGGCTCCTGAGTGGCGCAGTAGTCTAAGACACTGCATCTCAGTGTAAGAGGTGCCACGGAAGTACCTGGTTCGAATCCAGGCTGCATCACATCCGGCCGTGAATGGGAGTCCCATAGAACGGCGCACAATTGGCCCAGCATCGTCCGGGTTTGGCCGGGGTAGGATGTCATTGTAAATAAGAATTTGTTCATAACTGACTTGCCTAGTTAAATAAAGGTACAAAAATATAGAAATTCCAACTGAATGTGCCATAGATGTGAATAAGGAAGGCGATACTCTACCACACAAGGCACTTCAAGGTGCAGCACCCGAGGTTTGAGTTCAGACCTGAGCTGCTCTTTTAGACATCAAAGCATACAGTAGAAGTGAATGTACTGTTCTGGAACATGTAGATACTGTATGCATTCAGATGCCACTAGCCCCTATTATATAATATGTCCAATGTGGAGACATACAGTACATTACCTTACACTTACACATCAGGATGTTATTTTTGTGCTAGTTTGCTGTACCTGCACCACACATGCTAGTCATTTTCTTTCATAGCTTGTTCTCTGTATTCTTTTTAAATAGGGAGCTAATTTGTTTTCGGCACTTTAAATGCTGATCAAAGAAGAATAATTCTCATGTCTCTCTCTTGTCCCTCTGCAGCAGACATATGGTGAGCAATATGTTTGGAACATCGAATCGCAGTAAAATCACAGTGTCGAATCGCAATACATATAGAATCATGAGAACAGCAAGACATATCGTATCAGCACCTAAGTATGGTTATAATACTGTATTGTGAGGTAGGGCGATTCCCAGCCCTACTAGGGAGTGGGTTTAATCACTATGTAGGTGACATACGCAGCTCTACATCTATGATTTATATCTTCTCATGTACTAAATAAATGTTTAAACAAGTATAAGAACATCGCACATTTCTTCCACTGGCCATGGAAATGTAAGGTTTTAAAACATTTAGATGTTGAAAATATGAACGTGATGAAACTGTACTGTATCCAAGTAAAAACAAAGGCATTTTCTATTGTTTTCTTTCTTCTTTGAAAGATCAATGTGTCTGGTGCAAAGATATCTAGTTGAGTTGAGTTCAATTTGTATATTGCATTTTGTTTCTTTCCTTATTCTACCCGATCTAATACTAATATAGCATGTTTTAATGGTTTGGTGTTCCCTGGGATGAAACATGCATTAACACGAGGTTAATAACGAGGTTATGGGCAGGTGAAACTATGGTCTTCACCAAGGGCCCGATTCTGACCGAGGAAATGACTTATTTCCTACTGCACACCTTTCCTACGCACTTGTCAGTAGTTGGTATTCAGACTCACCTTATGAAGGTTAGGAATGTATGAAACAGGTTTGGAGAGCCTTCACGCACAAAATACATTGATGAATCGAAAAATACAGTGATTTGAAAATTGCCACATTCAGTACTTTATTAACTCATGGTAATGTTGGAATATTAATGTACATAGCATTCTAATAGGGAGAACAGTGTCCCATAGTAGTCTATACCCTCGTCTGTTGCCTGCACTCACCATGGAACTGTGTGATGACATAGAAAGGTATTGCGCCCTGTGTCAGGTTCAAACTGTTACAGCTTGGTCTGCTCTCCGCTCCATAGTGATTTAACTAGCCTACATGTCTTATTATACTATCAACTGTTACAGCTTGGTCTGCTCTCCGCTCCATAGTGATTTAACTAGCCTACATGTCTTATTATACTATCAACTGTTACAGCTTGGTCTGCTCTCCGCTCCATAGTGATTTAACTAGCCTACATGTCTTATTATACTATCAACTGTTACAGCTTGGTCTGCTCTCCGCTCCATAGTGATTTAACTAGCCTACATGTCTTATTATACTATCAACTGTTACAGCTTGGTCTGCTCTCCGCTCCATAGTGATTTAACTAGCCTACATGTCTTATTATACTATCAACTGTTACAGCTTGGTCTGCTCTCCGCTCCCTAGTGATTTAACTAGACTACATGTCTTATTATACTATCAACTGTTACAGCTTGGTCTGCTCTCCGCTCCATAGTGATTTAACTAGCCTACATGTCTTATTATACTATCAACTGTTACAGCTTGGTCTGCTCTCCGCTCCATAGTGATTTAACTAGCCTACATGTCTTATTATACTATCAACTGTTACAGCTTGGTCTGCTCTCCGCTCCATAGTGATTTAACTAGCCTACATGTCTTATTATACTATCAACTGTTACAGCTTGGTCTGCTCTCCGCTCCATAGTGATTTAACTAGCCTACATGTCTTATTATACTATCAACTGTTACAGCTTGGTCTGCTCTCCGCTCCATAGTGATTTAACTAGACTACATGTCTTATTATACTATCAACTGTTACAGCTTGGTCTGCTCTCCGCTCCATAGTGATTTAACTAGCCTACATGTCTTATTATACTATCAACTGTTACAGCTTGGTCTGCTCTCCGCTCCATAGAGATTTAACTAGCCTACATGTCTTATTATACTATCAACTGTTACAGCTTGGTCTGCTCTCCGCTCCATAGTGATTTAACTAGCCTACATGTCTTATTATACTACCAACTGTTACAGCTTGGTCTGCTCTCCGCTCCATAGTGATTTAACTAGCCTACATGTCTTATTATACTATCAACTGTTACAGCTTGGTCTGCTCTCTGCTCCATAGTGATTTAACTAGCCTACATGTCTTATTATAATATCAACTGTTACTAATGATTCTCAGCAACAACCACATGACCGTGACGACATGTACAGAGGATGCAAATGGAAGTCAACAAAACAATGGAAGTTAATGGAATGATCACGTAGGCTATACCAACTGAAGGGAACTAACAGTAAATTGGAATTTGAATATGTTGTTATTCGACCAACTGACGACATAACCTGATAGTGGCTAATACTTAACACGATAGACATAGGAAACAGAGAAAGTCGAGGTTGCCAATAATCAATACATTCCTGCAATTTAAAAAGCCGTACATTTTAAAATCTGTATAATGGCACAGCATTTCATAAACTTTACTGTGGGTAAGATATGTTGATATGCTTCAGGTTTGCTGCCATATGACTGGTTTCACATTTGTTAAAACAAATGTAATTTATAGTTACAATTCCCTTATCCAAATTGATTACTCAATTACCTACCTCTTATGAAGTTACATAAACCCTAGACCCACTCCAATTTGCAGACCCCCCAAACAGATCCACAGATGATGCAATTTCTATTGCACTCCACACTGCCCTTTCCCACCTGGACAAAAGGAACACTTATGTGAGAATATTATTCATTGACTACAGCTCAGCGTTCAACACCATAGTACCTTCAAAGCTCATCACTAAGCTAAGGATCCTGGGACTAAACACCTACCTGTGCAACTGTATACTGGACTTCCTGACGGGCCACCCCCAGGTGGTGAAGGTAGGTAGCAACACATCTGCCACGCTGATCCTCAACACTGGAGCCCCCAAGGGGTGCATGCTCAGTCCCCTCCTGTTCACCCACAACTGCATGGACAGGCACAACTCCAACACCATCATTAAGTTTGCAGACGACACAACATTGGTAGGCCTGTTCACCGACAACGACGAGGCAGCCTATAGGGAGGAGGTCAGAGACCTGGCCGGGTGGTGCCAGAATAGCAAACTATCCCTCAACGTAACCAAGATGAGCACGCCCCCATTCTCTTCAACGGGGCTGTAGTGGAGCAGGTTGAGAGCTTCAAGTTCCTTGGTGTCCACATCAACAACAAACTAGAATGGTCCAAACACACCAAGGCGGTCGTGAAGACGACAAAGCCTATTCCCCCTCAGGACACTAAAAAGATGTGGCATGGGTCCTGAGATCCTCAAAAGGTTCTACAGCTGCAACATTGAGAGCATCCTGACTGGTTGCATCACTGCCTGGTACGGCAAGTGCCTGGCCTCCGACCGCAAGGCACTACAGAGGGCAGTGCATATGGCCCAGTACATCACCGGGGCTAAGCTGCCTGCCATCCAGGACCTCTACACCAGGCGGTGTCAGAGGAAGGCCCTAAAAATTGTCAAAGACCCCAGCCATACATTGTTCTCTCTACTACCACATGGAAAGCAGCACCGGAGAGCCAAGTCTAGGACAAAAAGGCTTCTCAACAGTTTTTACCCCCAAGCCATAACACTCCTGAACAGGTAATTAAATGGCTACACAGACTATTTGCATTGTGTGCCAACCCCCAGCCCCTCTTTTACGCTTCTGCAACTCTGTTTATCATATATGCAGTCACTTTAACTATACATTCATGTACATACAGTGCCTTGTGAAAGTATTCGGCCCCCTTGAACTTTGCGACCTTTTGCCACATTTCAGGCTTCAAACATAAAGATATAAAACTGCATTTGTTTGTGAAGAATCAACAACAAGTGGGACACAATCATGAAGTGGAACAACATTTATTGGATATTTCAAACTTTTTTAACAAATCAAAAACTTAAAAATTGGGCGTGCAAAATTATTCAGCCCCTTTACTTTCAGTGCAGCAAACTCTCTCCAGAAGTTCAGTGAGGATCTCTGAATGATCCAATGTTGACCTAAATGACTAATGATGATAGATACAATCCACCTGTGTGTAATCAGGTCTCCGTATAAATGCACCTGCACTGTGATAGTCTCAGAGGTCCGTTAAAAGCGCAGAGAGCATCATGAAGAACAAGGAATACACCAGGCAGGTCCGAGATACTGTTGTGAAGAAGTTTAAAGCCGGATTTGGATACAAAAAGATTTCCCAAGCTTTAAACATCCCAAGGAGCACTGTGCAAGCGATAATATTGAAATGGAAGGAGTATCAGACCACTGCAAATCTACCAAGACCTGGCCGTCCCTCTAAACTTTCAGCTCATACAAGGAGAAGACTGATCAGAGATGCAGCCAAGAGGCCCATGATCACTCTGGATGAACTGCAGAGATCTACAGCTGAGGTTGGAGACTCTGTCCATAGGACAACAATCAGTTGTATATTGCACAAATCTGGCCTTTATGGAAGAGTGGCAAGAAGAAAGCCATTTCTTAAAGATATCCATAAAAAGTGTTGTTTAAAGTTTGCCACAAGCCACCTGGGAGACACACCAAACATGTGGAAGAAGGTGCTCTGGTCAGATGAAACCAATTTGAACTTTTTGGCAACAATTCAAAATGTTATGTTTGGCATAAAAGCAACACAGCTCATCACCCTGAACACACCATACCCACTGTCAAATATGGTGGTGGCAGCATCATGGTTTGGGCCTGCTTTTCTTCAGCAGGGACAGGGAAGATGGTTAAAATTGATGGGAAGATGGATGGAGCCAAATACAGGACCATTCTGGAAGAAAACCTGATGGAGTCTGCAAAAGGCCTGAGACTGGGACGGAGATTTGTCTTCCAACAAGACAATGATCCAAAACATAAAGCAAAATCTACAATGGAATGGTTCAAAAATAAACATATCCAGGTGTTAGAATGACCAAGTCAAAGTCCAGACCTGAATCCAATCGAGAATCTGTGGAAAGAACTGAAAACTGCTGTTCACAAATCCTCTCCATCCAACCTCACTGAGCTCGAGCTGTTTTGCAAGGAGGAATGGGAAACAATTTCAGTCTCTCGATGTGCAAAACTCATAGAGACATACCCCAAGCGACTTACAGCTGTAATCGCAGCAAAAGGTGGCGCTACAAAGTATTAACTTAAGGGGGCTGAATAATTTTGCACGCCCAATTTTTCAGTTTTTGATTTGTTAAAAAAGTTTGAAATATCCAATAAATGTCGTTCCACTTCATGATTGTGTCCCACTTGTTGTTGATTCTTCACAAAAAAATACAGTTTTATATCTTTATGTTTGAAGCCTGAAATGTGGCAAAAGTTCACAAAGTTCAAGGGGGCCGAATACTTTCGCAAGGCACTGTACTACCTCAATTGGCCCGAACAACCAGTGCTCCCACACATTGGCTAACCGGGCTATCTGCATTTATGTCCCATCACCCACCAACCCCTCTTTTACGCTACTGCTACTCTCTGTCCATCATATATGCATAGTCACTTTAACCATATCTACATGTACATACTACCTCAAATCAGCCTGACCAACCGGTGTCTGTATGTAGCCTCGCTACTTTCACTGTAAGGTCTACACCTGTTGTATTCGGCGCACGTGACAAATAAACTTTGATTTCATTTAAAATTACACTGCATGGAGGATGGTGTTATTTTTAATCAGATAAAAAATAATTATTTTAAATAGATGCTTTTCCCACTTGGAACCCATATGAGGTTAATGACGATGATGTTAGTATGATGATGGTAGTCTCATGTTTCACTAGGGTATTGCATTTGTGAGATGAATTATGATCTGGAAATGTTGGAGAGAAGGACTAACAAGCAAGCCAATCAGGGATGTTTCAAAGTCAGACCATATCAATCTTTCTCCACCTCCTTCCTCTAACACCCCCATCCCCCCCTAAACACACCCCTTCCCACCTCACCAACAACACTGGTGCCCTGCTACCAATCCATCATGTCTGTCTCTCTCTCTCTCGCCGCTGACAAAGCCTGTCTTGCCGGGGAAGGCAGGCAGGCGGCAGCGGGCCCCGATGAAAAACGATGTGTACATCCGAGCTCTGTCAGTAAAGTAGGTCAGCCTGTTCCTGGCCACACAGGTCAGACCGTCTCACTGGTTGAGTTCCTGATAGCCCTGATAATGAATGAACCTGCCTGTTTTAACACTGTAAGAGATTGATACCGCACACTGAATGATGTAACGCCCCAGCAAACGATACCATATGGCTGGCATGTGGCTGGAATAAGGTGTTTCCTCATCATTCTACCTCCGTATTGTTGTACATAACACCATATGGAATGGTGTCATGTACAATCTACTCTTGAGCATAAAATCAATTATTCTGTTGCGTTTTATTTGTAGAGTGCAATTCCTCTCACTGGCTTCAAATTGTCAGTCTCTCAGTTTTTCTATGTCATTGTCTCCATCTTGATTGTGTTGTTGATATGAATTCAGAAGTTATCCTATATGGTAGTTTACTTTCCTAAGGCAAATCAAGTGTACTTGCTTCATGTTATCCAATCAAAATATCTCCTCGATTAACTGTATGTGTTTTGCACCAATATGACAAAGCTCTCATCATTTTTTAAATCCACAATCTGTTAATGCAGTATCACATTAGATGGCTTCAACACATGCAGATAAAATAGTTTTCCATGATGTCAAAATAACACCACAAATATAACTTTATTGAGTATTGCAATTATTGAGTGTTACTGTAAATGCATTCCATGATTTATTATCCAGTCTTTATTTACATAGCAGTAATTCCTTATTCCAAGATGTTCATGTTGTTTGCACCCATTATTAATCATGTTTTCTAAGTGGATCATTTTGGAAAATCATTTTTGATAGGCTAATGAAATACTATCTACCAATTAGAACACACTGATCCACCTTGATTACATTGTTGCCTAGGTTTAACACCATCAACGACTTCAAAAACAGCCACAACGGTTTAATCTAATTGAAAGTGACAACACGTCTGAGACAAAGCCATTCTGAGCCATAATGGGTATCTTGTCTCCGTTACACCCTGTTAGAGTCCCACTCTACTGAGGTTACAGGAGCAACTCAGCCAAACCAAATTCTTTACAATCATTGATCAGTCTGTTCCCAGGATTGTTTACTCGGATTGGTGCACTTAGGTGAATAGAGTGGAAGACAAACGACATAACCGATTTACAGTAGTTGCTAAGCTGAGAAACAACCATTGTCCATGAAATAAAAGTTCATGTTAATCCTGGACAGGAGAGGAGACTATTAACAGCAGGTACTGGCATCCAGAGCGTCCAAGAGGAGCTGCTTCAGTTACCTCCTGTCACTTTGACATCTCCTGTGTAACTGAACAAAGGAAAAACACCACAAAGAAAAGCCACTCTCTCGCCAGACCATGTTTCCTTTCACTTTTCCTGTCATTGTACTTGTGTATTGATGCAGTTTATGCATGTATCTGGGGCCATAAAGCCAGAGAGAGCCAGAGCGGCCCCAGGGAATAAAGTCCACTCCGGATCAGGGACAGCGGGGGTGATTGGAGCTCTGCTTGGTGTAGGCCGCATGGTTCACTCTGGCTAGGCCTCTTTGTGATTGTTCCCGGAGGAAAATGGATTTAATCCCACTCATCACAAAGACATGCCTATGCACACACTGGAATGCACAGTGCAGGCTCACATGCAAAACACACACACACACACCAATGAAGAGATGAAAGGTCTCTTCTCCTTAACAAGCATCCCTGTTTCACACTAAATAGGACAGACAATACAGCTACTGCTATGACTACAGAAATCCCAATTTACTGTAACAATTAGAACAATCTATGACTGTCATTGTTTTTGAAAATCACTTTCAATATGTCATGTAATTTATCATTCGGGTGACTTTCTGATATTTTAAATCATTTCTGTTCAATCATCCATAAATTCTCTCTGGCTAAAACTGTTGGTGCCCATCACAGAAATCACGAATGTTGAAACACAGAGCTGAGTGACAAGTCACATCTGCTCGAAAGCTCATTAAGAACTATCAATTGAAAAACCAGCCATCTGGTAGAAGGGCACAAGAGAGAGCAGGGGCGAAGCTACAAATGAGGACACCGAGGTGGGCCCTCATTGATTTTGTTAGTCACTCTCACTCAGATGTCATATTTAAATGGCATAAGTCATGGCCAAATGTGTAGACTTGAAGGAAATTAGCTTTTAAAACGACAAAAAAATAAAATGGGAGAGGAAGTGTTGATCAGTTTAATAAGAATAAAAGTTGATCCAGAATGCTGGAGAGGAGTGAGTTCAGGAGAGCTGGAGCAAGCTGGCAGCCTTAAGGCCCTCCAAGATCAGGGGCCCTCCCAGTCTCGACCTCTATTCACTTTTCGCTCTAATACTTTAACATGCCTACTGGGACACACACACACACACCTAATGGTTGTTGTGATTTGTTACTCTGAAAGGTGAAAATAAATCTGCTATTTCATGTTAACATCTGAGGTAAACAGACAGAGACAGCAATTAGGAGACAATCAACATGGAAGAAAACTGCTAGTTAACACTTCTTAGGGCTGAGATCCCGCTAACGGGATCGATATGACAACAGCCAGTGAAAGTGCAGAGCGCCAAATTCAAAACAGAAATCCCATAATTAAAATTCCTCAAACATAGAAGTATTACACACCATTTTAAAGATACACTTCTTGTTAATGCCACCACAGTGTACGATTTCAAATAGGCTTTACGGCGAAAGCACCACAAATGATTATGTTAAGTCAGAGCCAAGTCACAGAAAAATACAGCCGTTTTTCCAGCCAAAGATCAGAAATAGAGATAGAATTAATCACTAACCTTTGATGATCTTCATCAGATGACACTCAAAGGACTTCATCTTACACAATACATGTATGTTTTGTTCGATAAAATTCATATTTATATCAAAAAATCTCAGTATACATTGGCGCGTTTTCAGTAGTTTCAAAAACATCCTGTGATTTTGCAGAGAGCCACATCAATTTACAGAAATTCTCATAATAAATGTTGATGAAAATACAAGTGTTATGCATGGAAATTTAGATAGACTTCTGAATGCAACCGCTGTATCAGATTTCAAAAAAGCTTTACGGAAAAAGCAACCCATGCAATAACCTGAGTACAGCGCTCAGTGACCAAACAAGCCAAAAAGATATCCGCCATATTGTGCAGTCAACAGAAGTCAGAAATATTATAAATATTCACTTACCTTTGATGATCTTCATCAGAATGCACTCCCAGGAATCCCAGTTCCACAATAAATGTTTGTTTTGTTCGATAATGTCCATCATTTATGTCCAAATAGCTACTTTTGTTAGCGTGTTTTGTAAACAAATCCAAACTCACGAAGTGTCAAAAAGTTCCGTTACAGTCCGTAGAAACATTTCAAACGATATATAGAATTAATCTTTAGGATGTTTTTAACATAAATCTTCAATAATGTTCCAACCGGAGAACTCCTTTGTCTTCATAAATGCAATGGAACGTGAGCTAACTCTGAACGAGCGTCATGAGCTTGTGGCACTCTGCCAGACCACTGACTCAAAGAGCCCTTATGAGCCGTTCCTTTACAGTAGAAGCCTCAAAAAAGTTTAAAGATGATTGACATCTAGTGGAAGCCTTAGGAAGTGCAACATGACCAATATCCTACTGTATCTTCAATAGGGAATGAGTTGAAAAATGACCAACCTCAGATTTCCCACTTCCTGGTTGGATTTTTTCTCAGGTTTTTGCCTGCCATATGAGTTCTGTTATACTCACAGACATCATTAAAACATTTTTAGAATCTTCAGAGTGTTTTCTATCCACATATACCAATACTATGCATATATTATCAACTGGGACTGAGTAGCAGGCAGTTTACTCTGGGCACCTTATTCATCCAAGCTACTCAATACTGCCCACAGTCATAAGAAGTTAAGCACTATGGACACTGTCCGTACTGTGAGACGCCTACGACAGCGCTGCAGGGAGACAGGACGGACAGCTGATCATCTTCGCTGTGGCATATCATGTGTAATAACACCTGCACAGGATGAGTACATCTGAACATCAGATCTGCGGGACAGGTACAGGATGGCAACAACAACTGCCCGAGTTACACCAGGAACGCACAATCCCTCCATCAGTGCTCAGACTGTCCGCATTAGGCTGAGAGAGGCTGGACTGACGGCTTGTAGGCCTGTTGTAAGGCAGGTCCTCACCAGACATCACTGGCAACAACGTTGCCTATGGACACAAACCCAGACAGGACAGGTAAAAACAGGACAGGACAGACAGGACAGACTAGACAGACTAAACAGGCTAGACAGACTAAACAGACTAAACAGACTAAACAGACAGGACAGACTAGACAGGACAGGCAAAAAGTGCTCTTCACTGACGAGTGGCGGTTTTGTCTCACCAGGGGTGATGGTCGGATTCGTGTTCATCGTCGAAGGAATGAGTGTTACACCGAGGCCTGTACTCTGAAGAGGGGTCAATTTGGAGGTGGAGGGTCCGTCATGGTCTGAGGCGGTGTGTCACAGCATCATCGGACTGAGCTTGTTGTCATTGCAGGCAATCTCAACGCTGTGTGTTACAGGGAAGACATCCTCCTCCCTCATATGGGACCCAACCTGCAGGCTCATCCTGACATGACATTTACATTACATTTACATTTAAGTCATTTAGCAGACGCTCTTATCCAGAGCGACTTACAAATTGGTGAATTCACAATTCACCTTCTGACATCCAGTGGAACAGCCACTTTACAATAGTGCATCTAAATCATTTAAGGGGGGGGTGAGAAGGATTACTTTATCCTATCCTAGGTATTCCTTGAAGAGGTGGGGTTTCAGGTGTCTCCGGAAGGTGGTGATTGACTCCGCTGTCCTGGCGTCGTGAGGGAGTTTGTTCCACCATTGGGGGGCCAGAGCAGCGAACAGTTTTGACTGGGCTGAGCGGGAACTGTACTTCCTCAGTGGTAGGGAGGCGAGCAGGCCAGAGGTGGATGAACGCAGTGCCCTTGTTTGGGTGTAGGGCCTGATCAGAGCCTGGAGGTACTGCGGTGCCGTTCCCCTCACAGCTCCGTAGGCAAGCACCATGGTCTTGTAGCGAATGCGAGCTTCAACTGGAAGCCAGTGGAGAGAGCGGAGGAGCGGGGTGACGTGAGAGAACTTGGGAAGGTTGAACACCAGACGGGCTGCGGCGTTCTGGATGAGTTGTAGGGGTTTAATGGCACAGGCAGGGAGCCCAGCCAACAGCGAGTTGCAGTAATCCAGACGGGAGATGACAAGTGCCTCAATGACCCTGCAGCATTACAATGTCACCAGCCATATTGCTTGTTCTGTGAGTGATTTCCTGCAAGACAGGAATGTCAGTGTTCTGCCATGGCCAGCGAAGAGCTCGCATCTCAATACCTAGGGCCATTACCCCCAGAAATGTCCAGAAACTTGCAGGTGCCTTGGTGAAAGAGTGGGGTAACAAGAACTGGTACATCTGGTGCAGTACATGAGGAGGAGATGCACTGCAGTACTTAATGTAGCTGGTGAACACACCAGATACTGACTGTTACTTTATTCCATTTCTGTTAGTCGCATGTCTGTGTTCAGTTTATGTCTCAGTTGTTCATACAAATATTTATACATGCTAAGTTTGCTGAAAATAAACACAGTTTACAGATAGATAGACAGTGGTGGTTCAGCACCATGGACAGCTACACAGCGCACTCCAGCAGGACATTGCCATGGTTCAGCACCATGGACAGTGCCACATTTTACAATTTACGTCAACCTGGTGTAATTTAGCACCATGGACAGCAAGAAGGAGGGAGAGGGAAAGGAGGACAGCAAGTGAAGGCGGCCCATAATAATAACTTAAATCAGCACCATGGACAGCATTGTGTGATTCAATTCACATTATGGACAGGCTGGTGTGATTCAGCACCATGGACAGCATTCGATTTATCCAAATGTCAGGCTGGTGTGATTCAGCATCAGGAACAGCGTTAGATTTACCCCCAATGACAGGCTGGTGTGATTCAGCACCACGGACAGTGTTAAAATTAACCAGGATAGCAGGCTCTAGACATTCAGCACCATGGACAGCTACACAGAGAACACTAGCAGGCGGAGCGGCTCAATACATTACAAATTCACACCTCTCAATTGGCCATATGTACGTCTTTGTATGTATTTGTGTTGGCAGAGACAATGACATTAGTGAAACTAGCTCAAAGAAGGCATGCTGCTGTTTTCACTGGTGATTTTCATTTTATTTTTCATTCCACCTTTATTTCTAACCAGGTAGTTCAGTTGAGAAGAAGTTCTCATTTACAACTGTGACCTGGCCAAGATAAAGCAAAGCAGTGTGACTTAAACAACACAGAGTTACACAAACAAACATACAGTCAAAAACACAATAGAAAAATATATGTACAGCGCATGCAAATGTAGAAGAATAGGGAGGTAAGGCAATAAATTGTCCATAGAGATAAAAACAAATTTAGCATTAACACTGGACTGATTGATGTCCAGATGATGATGTGCAAGTAGAGATACTGGTGTGCAAAAGAGCAAGAGGATAAATAACAATATGCGGATGAGGTAGTTGGGTGTGCTATTTACAGATTGGCTGTGTACAGGTACAGTAATCGGTAAGCTGCTCAGACAGCTGATGCTTAAAGTTAGAGAGGGAGATATAAGACTCCAGCTTCAGTGATTTTTCAATTCATTCCAGTCATTGGCAGCAGAGAACTGGAAGGAAAGGCGGGCAAAGGAAGTGTTGGGTTTGGGGATGACCAGTGAAATATACCTGCTGGAATGCGTGCAAGGGGTGGGTGTTGCTATGGTGACCAGTGAGCTGAGATAAGGCAGAGCCTTACCTAGCAAAGGCTTAGATGACCTGGAGCCAGTGGGTTTGGTGACAAATATGTAGTGAGGGTCAGCCAACGAGAGTATACAGGTCGCAGTGGTGGGTAGTATATGGGGCTTTGGTGACAAAATGGATGGCACTGTGATAGCAAACTGGATGTTGTCTAAGTAGAGTGTTAGAGGCTATTTTTTTTTAAATGATCGGTAGGGTAGTCAGTTTTACGAGGGTATGTTTGGCAGAATGAGTGAAGGAGGCTTTGTTGCCTCCTACGGAGCCGATTCTAGATTTCATTTTGGATTGGAGATGCTTAATGTGAGTCTGGAAGGAGAGTTTACATTCTAAGCAGACACCTAGTTATTTGTAGTTGTCCACATATTCTAAGTCAGAATCGTCCAGAGGAGTGATGCTAGTCAGGCGAACGGGTGCAGGTAGTGATCGGTTGAAGAGCATGCATTGAGGTTTACTAGCATTTAAAAGCAGTTGGAGGCCACAGAAGGAGTGTTGTATGGCATTGAAGCTCGTTTGGAGGTTTGTTTACACAGTGTCCAAAGAAGGGCCAGATGTATACAGAATGGTGTCGTCTGCGTAGAGGTGGATCAGAGAATTACCAGCAGCAAGAGCGACATCATTGATATACACAGATAAAAGAGTCAGCCTGAGAATTTAACCCTGTGGTACCCCCATAGAGACTGCCAGAGGTCTGGACAACAGGTCCTCCGATTTGACACACTGAACTCTCTCTGAGAAGTAGTTGGTAAACCAGGCGAGGCAGTCATTTGAAAACCCAAGGTTATTGAGTTTGCCGATAAGAATGCGGTGATTGATATAGTCGAAAGCCTTGGCCAGGTCGATGAAGACGGCTGCACAGTACTGTCTTTTATCGATGGTGGTTATGATGTCGTTTAGGACCTTGAGCGTGGCTGAGGTGCATCCATGACCAGCTCGGATATCAGATTGCATAGTGGCAAAGGTACGGTGGGATTCGTAATGGTCGGTGATCTTTTTGTTAACTTGGCTTTCGAAGATTTTAGAAGGGCAGGGCAGGATGGATATACAGTAGGTCTGTAACAGTTTGGGTCTTAGCGAATGGGGATTCAAAGATCCTATTTGCCAATGTCATGATGAAAGGAGCCAAAAGCATGTGCTGTAGAGTGGACAACTTTTAAAGTGCCTCACTGTGTAGCTTTGTAATAGGTAGCCATTTTTTGATTTCCCTCAAAATCTCAAGCTGATGTTCCTTCGCAAACATGCGCTCTCATTCCAAGTGACTGAACAGATTCATTCCCTACAAGGGTTTACACTTCAAACACACCGGCAGCGTTATTGCGCACAGTTTTACGCAGCATCATCTGGATATGTGTGCAACAAAGTTCAACATTCACCTTCTGCTACCATTTCTGTCAAGCCATCTACGCGTACAGTTTGACGCATATGTTCAATTAATCCTACGTATACACCACACCGATCGCACTGCAACTGCCTCTGCAATGCAATGCTTCAAGGCAAACCCAACGTTTCATTAGAAATGAATGTAATTCTGCTGTATTAAAATGCAATGATGCTGTCGGTGTGATCGAAGCATTAGAGCAGTAGAACACTATAGTTAGTTAGACCCAGAGGAACGGTTAGTTTACGAAAGCTCTATAGCTCTAAAAAAAATAAGCCTGTCACCCCCGGACCTCATGGGTCCATTTCTAACTCAAGATTTGAAAAAACTATGGTCCAAATCAGATGTTAGGTACTATACTTATTGAATATTATCTAAATCCTAAAAATGTCAAATGTCCAATTTGGGTGCAATCAATTGTTAATTTCTCAGAGATTAAATTATACTTTAACTAAATAATACTTCCGGAATGCTTATCTGTTTCTAACTATTCAACATTCTGAGATGGCTTGCTGAAATGAAATGGAACGACCCCTTGTCG
Source organism: Oncorhynchus masou masou (assembly GCF_036934945.1). Lineage (NCBI taxonomy): Eukaryota > Metazoa > Chordata > Actinopteri > Salmoniformes > Salmonidae > Oncorhynchus > Oncorhynchus masou. The sequence continues at coordinate 34,465,248 of NC_088227.1, read as the reverse complement.
TCATCCAGTGTGACCCCGCCACATTTATCTGGTCCAGATCTAGACTGACTGTGCAGTTGTGTAATACTGTAGGACAGTGTTAGCTGTAACAAATTCCTGGGGTTTTCATCTCAGATTTTTTAATGAGGGTGTGTGTACCACTAATCCACAACACTACTGGAGGACCTCCAAGGCTCGAGCCAAGGCCAAGTGAGGCCGCTGTGTAATCCTACCCAGATAACATGCCCTTCCATCTCATTTCCTACCATTATCAGCCCACTGGACTCCTGCAAGCATTTTTAATCCCATTTGCATATCCTCTGAATACCACTTTTAACCCTAAAAGCGTCAACATATTTTTTGGTTAAAAGCGCTGACTGGGATAATTTTTCTTCTATTCAGAATATGTTTATATTTTTCCCTCTATCAACACACAAGTAATTTAATATACCCATGTCATATCCTCTGAAGACCCCTTTTAACCCTTAACACTTGAGGGACCAAAATTAAAATCTTACTTAAAAAGGAAATATGAAAAGCATGTACATAACCATAATATCAATTGAAAGGAAGCAGATTGTAGATTATGGGGAAATTATTAGACCAAAAGATGAGGACAGAACAGTTCAGCTGACACAAGACTGAATGCATACATTACACTCGATTTTATGTGCCATTTACATTCTGTACTTTTCACAATATTTGTTGATAACAAAATCTGAAAATACTCTGGATACATTAAGTAACATGATAAGAATATTAATGGAAATGTGGGGTGGGGAGAGGACTAACTGGTGTCTCCAAGTGGCCTCACACCTCTAAAGAGTGGGCACAGTTCCTATGTCATTTCAATACCTTTTCATAGCTCAAAGAAGAGTCTTCAACGATAAGGTCCTTTTTTAGCTCTCCTAGCTGTGCCATTGAGGAACTATAGTATTTGCATTTGTAGTTTTGTTTGGAACACAACCCTACAACCCCAGCATCATACAACTACTGTTGTTGTTTACGCAATCCAAAACAGCCCATTATAAATCGCAATCTGGGTCAGGTGGGCATACTTTAAAAGCATGTTCTATTGCCAACATGGCTAGCTAAGTTATAAAATACGATATTACAGTGATAGGCTTTCACAATGCAAGGAGAAAGAGTCATGAGTGCATTCAGGTACATGTGCCTCGGCTAATTATCTTCACAATTTCTAAGCTCATTCTGTTCAGAACAACCCAGGACATGACGCCATGTCATCTTGTAACTACATCAAACATAGTGACCATAAACATTGACACTGTATATGACATGAGTTCAGTTTTATGATATGGAAATGTGTAATGCACATTTGGACGGGTGGGTGGCTTGCATGTATGACATCAAAGCGGTATTTATTATAATACTTAACATCTATGGAAGACCAGACCTGCAATAACAGAATTCTATGAATAAATATATAAATGCACACAAATAGAGAAATGTATCAATAAATCCACACATAAATAAATTAGCAAGGAAAAACAAAAATACGAACGAAAATGTATTAATTTTCTCTTCATCATCTGTATGTACTTAATTATTTATCTAGAGATGATCTAATTACTCAAACTGTAATTCATTTTATTCATGTATTTACTTCTAAAATTTCTTCCTCCAATATGATAATGAGGGGATGTCAAACGTCTGTGAGTGGTATCTACCACACCATTGGTTGATCAATGTCATGGCGCGTTGCTCAATTGCTTTTGCCTGCTATGTGAAGATACTCACCCACAATAACAATTTGTCACAATAGTAGAATTTGTGTTTCGCCTTCAAAATAAAGGTTCTGCATTGAAACTGATGCAAACAGATACAAATAGTGGAATCATGTCATATTCTGAATAGATAATGCTTAACATGTTTGGATTATATAAATTCAACAAAATACTATAATTTGTTTTCAAAATCTGTTGAAATTGCACTGTGGATGAATTAGACTTCAGAATTGCATATGGGGCATACTGTATGCATCGTACAGCCTTGTCTAAGGATCTAGGGTCCATGAAATATTCACAACTGTGAAGAGTTTACACAAATATTAGCATCGTAGCTCTTATTGCTGGACTTTGACAACACTATGAAATGAGCCACATTAGCTCACCAGTCAACCTACTGTGTATTGAACATTCATATTGCAACACATTGCCTTACCTATGGATCTTGGGTCCATGAAATTGGGTAACAGCCTACTCAGTGACACCCACAGAACATAACTGTAGAGTGTACACAAACATTGTGGCTAATCTTTATCATGCTTCATATAGGTTGTTCTGGCAGTGTTGGCCGTTGCTAATAAACAATCCCTCTCCAGATAATCTGCTTCTCCGTGTGGAGGCATCAAAAGACTTGGATCGGCTAGCTGCCATTAACTAGCCAACTATCTTGAAACTGCTGGGGGAACGCTGGCCAGCTAACATCAGCTGACTACCACCCACAACGAGCTAAGTGGACTCAAGCTAGGTTTCTAGAAAAGAGCAACAAGCTATATAATTGGTAGCTATATTTTAAAGACTAGCTAATCACTATTCTAACAGTTTTTGTCAAGCTACTTCGTTCCTCTGTTATTTTTTGGTGACCTAAAGTTGGCCAGAAAAATGCCCCTCCTAATTATACTTCAAATAGATTGCGTTGTTTTCATATAATTTGACTGATTAGTGGGCTTTTGCACATTTACATGGGTGTTTCATTAGCTAGTTAGCTAAGTTACTGACAGACTAAGTTAATTCTTATTCATGTTTTTGTTGCATTTCAGGTGGAGTGGCATTGCTGACAGGCCAGCATGCTAACAGGCCAGCATGCTAACAGGCCAGACCTCATACTCACAAAGAATCTCAAAATAGAAGTATTGATTTCAGGATCAGTTTTGCCTTCACACCGAGTTCAATTTTATATATACACAGTTGAAGTCAGAAGTTCACCTTAGCCAAATACATTTCAACTCTTTTGTTCACAATTCCTGACATTTAATCCTAGTAAAAATTCCCTGTCTTAGGTCAGTTAGGATCACCACTTTATTTTAAGTGAAATGTCAGAATAATAGTAGAGAGAATGATTTATTTCTGCTATTATTTCTTTCTTCACATTCCCAGTGGTTCAGAAGTTTACATACACTAAATTAGTATTTGGTAGCATTGCCTTTAAATTGTTTAACTTGAGTCAAATGGTTTGGGTAGCCTTCCACAAGCTTCCCACAATCAGTTGGGTGAATTTTGGCCCAATCCTCCTGACAGAGCTGATGTAACTGAGTCAGGTTTATAGGCCTCCTTGCTCGCACACACTTCCTTCGTTCTACCCACAAACTTTCTACAAGATTGAGGTCAGGGCTTTGTGATGACCACTCCAATACCTTGACTTTGTTGTCCTTAATTAAGCCATTTTGCCACAACTTTGGAAGACCCATTTGTGACCAAGCTTTAACTTCCTGACTGATGTCTTGAGATGTTGCTTCAATACATCCACAACATTTTCCCTCCTAATGACGCCATCTATTTTGTGAAGTGCACCGGTCTATCCTAAAGCAAAGCACCCCCACAACATGATGCTGCCACCCCTGTCCTTCTTCACGGTTGGGATGGTGTTCTTCTGCTTGCAAGCCTCCCCCTTTTTCCTCCAAACATAACGATGGTCTTTATGGCCAAACAATTATATTTTAGTTTCATCAGACCAGAAGACATTTTTCCAAAATGTATGGTCTTTGTTCCCATGAGCAATTGCAAACCGTAGTTTTGGAGCAGTTGCTTCTTCCATGTTGAGCGGCCTTTCAGATTATGTCGATATAGGACTCAGGCTTTGTACCTGTTTCCTCCAGCATCTTCACAAGCTGTTGTTCTGGGATTTATTTACACTTCTCGCACTAAAGTACGTTAATCTCTAGGATGCAGCCGTCATACCGCTCCTTACTGAGCGGTATGACGGCTGCATTGTCCCATGGTGTTTATACTTGCATACTATTGTTTGTACAGATGAACGTGGTACTTTCTGGTGTTTGGAAATTGCTCCCAAGAATGAACCAGACTTGTGGAGATGTACATTTTGTTTCTGAGATCTTGGCTGATTTCTTTTGATTTTCCAATGATATCAAGCAAAGAGGCACTGAGTTTGAAGGTAGGCCTTGAAATCAGAAGCTTCTAAAGCCATGATACCATTTTCTGGAATTTTCCAAGATGTTTAAAAGGCACAGTCAACTTAGTGTATGTAAACTGGAATTATGATACATTTAATTATAAGTTTGTATACATACATACATACATACATACATACATACATACATACATACATACATACATACATACATACATACATACATACATACATACATACATACATACATATATACATACATTTGAAATATATTTTCCTTTATTACTTTCTAACCCCACCACCCCTCCCCTAATTGGAGTAAACTAACCAACAACCATGCTTAGGCTTCTACTTTCAGCCCATACGTGCTATGTAAACTTTACAGGCAAAGTCTATTTTACAATAGTAAAATGGTCTTTATTCTTACTCCTTCCTCTAACTTCAACCTCACCCATCTATTTCTTTCACAACCGTTCTGAATCTATATATGTTTTACAGACACAGTTTGTTTGACACTAGTTAACTTGTTATTAGTTGTTATTGTTCCCAACCTTCAGCTCCGTTCAACCCCTCTCATCTATCTCTTAACACCATCCATATTGGGTTTCTATTTGCCATATTTTTCAACTGTTTAGTGATGTTTCACAAAAAGTTCTGAACCTTTCTATTCTCAGAATTTTTACAGATTTTAAATAAAAATTAAAATTTTTTGCTATAACTATTATTATATTATTGATTGATTGACTATGACTTTTCAGATCACCCACTGCTCTCTGCAGAGTTAGCTCCAGATAAATGTTGCAATTCTTCAGTCATTCATGGACCTGTGACCAAAAACAAGCTGCATATGGACAGTACAAAAATAAACGATCTGATTCTGTCTCTTCATAGCAAAATTTGCAGAGCTGGGAAGATTGTATCCCCATTATATATATATAAAACATTCTATTGGTTGCAATAATTTTGTATAATAAATTAAAATTGAAAAAATGGTTTTGAATCCGGCATCATTTTGTGTATCAGTTCATAAACCATGTGCCATGGAATTGGTACATCGAAAATCTCTTCTCAACTATTTTGCAATCTATAGGGAAGAGCTGTCAATTTTTTGGTCCTTAAATGAAACTGGTATACGTTTTTATTTATCTCAATTGTCTTTAACCAATTATGGTCTTTAATGCAGGGCTGCCAGACAGGTTCCCTACTTTTTTCCCCTTCGGCTTTCCTCTTCCATTTTTGTGGTAATTAGTTGGTTTTAGTTTTGGGTAGAGCAGACATATACATATATATTTGTTAGCTGTACGTTTGACTGTACGTTTGTATATTATTATTTTTTACAACATTTAACTAGGCAATTCATTTAAGAACACATTTTCATTTACAATGACAGCCTAGGAACAGTGGGTTAACTGCCTTGTTCAGGGGCAGAATGACAGATTTTTAACTTGTCAGCTCGGGGAGTTGATCGAGCAACCTTTCAGTTACTGGCCCAACACCCTAACCACTGGGCTACCTGCCGCCCTAGTTATATGACCCTAAGCATACTGCTAAAGCAACACTCGAGTGGTTTAAGGGGAAACATGTAAATGTCTTGGAATAGCCTGGTCAACACCCAGACCTCAATCCAATTGAGAATCTGTGGTATGACTTAAATATTGCTGTACATCAGCGGAACCCATCCAACTTGAAGGAGCTGGAGCAGTTTTGCCTTGAAGAATGGGCAAAAATCCCAGTGGCTACATGTGCCAAGCTAATAGAGACATACCCCAAAGAGACTTAAAGCTGTAATTGCTGAAAAAGGTGGATCTTTCTTGTTTAACAAGAAAAAATATTTTGCATCTTCAAAGTGGTAGGCATGTTGTGTAAATCAAATGATACAACCCTCACAAAATCCATTTTAATTCCAGGTTGTAAGGCAACAAAATAGGAAAAATGCCAAGGGGGGTGAATACATTCGCAAGCCACTGTATATGTCACTATCTTTGATTCCTTCCCCAGGCATTATTTTTTTGTTTGAGTTTCATGTCAGTGTGCTGTTAGTGGTGCTTGTTTTGAATTATGTTCTGTTTATTTTATTAAAACACTCACTCCCTGAACTTGCTTCCCGACTCTCAGCGCACATCATTACAGAATAACGCCTCACCTAAGCAAAGCATCAGGGTTTTTGTTTTGTGTTGGAGGGCGGGTCTGGGTGTCCGAACCACAGCCGGTTTCTCCGGTTCCCATGCCTCAGCTGGCTCGACGGGGTTCCATACCCCAGCGGGATCAATAGGCTCCCATACCTCAGCTGGCTCGACGGGGTTCCATACCCCAGCGGGATCAATAGGCTCCCATGCCTCAGCTGGCTCGACGGGGTTCCATACCCCAGCGGGATCAATAGGCTCCCAAGCCTCAGCTGGCTCAATACCAGGCAGTGATGCAACCGGGTAGGATGCTTTCGACGGTGCAGCTGTAGAACCTTCTGAGGATCTGGCGACCCATGCCAAAACTTTTCAGTCTCCTGAGGGGGAAAGGCTTTGTCGTGTCCTCTTCACGACTGTCTTGGTATGTTTGGACCATGATTGTTCATTGGTGATGTGGACACCAAGGAACTTGAAACTCTCGACTCTTTCCACTACAGCCCCATCGATATCTTGATTTGGATCTCTTTTAGTCCCCATTTGGACTCATCTTCCAAGAGTCCTTAAACATTCAAATACAATTTATAATACGAACACATTTCCACATATAACACACTATTACAAACATACATAATATACTAACATAATGACCCAATAAATACTCAATCTAAAATTATCTTATCGATGGATGACCAATCAAGAACATTGCACATGACTGCAACAGAAGAATCATATCTCCACCTTAAAACAATCCTTGCTGCTTTGTTCTGTGCACTCTGCAGCCTCCTAACTTCACTTGATGATGCATTTCCCGAGACCACAGAATAGTAGTTCACCTGACTCTCAAATAATGCTTGTGTTATTTGCTGAAGAATTTTTCCTGGTAAATATTTAGCTATCCTTCTGATTACGCATGCTGTTTTAATATTTCTTTTTACAAAGATTAGTTTGAGACGACCATGATAAGCAATTGTCTAGCTGCACGCCCAATAGTTTGGTTTCTGCCATTTCTTCAATTTGTACTCCTCCCATACTTAATTCTATAGTGAAACAGACCATCATAACTCTGGTTTTCTTGGTGTTTAAAACAGGTTTGTTTTGGCAAACTCACTCCCTAATATTCTCCAAATCTCCTTGTAAAGCCTGCTGTACCAGTTGAACCGATTGTCTTGCTGCATAAATTGTAGTATCATCTGCAAATATAGTACCTTGAGTTTCAGCTAAGGCATAGGGAAGGTCGTATTAAATAGAGGCCCAAGGCAGCTGCCCTGCGGTATTCCACAGTTTAACACGAGGGGAAGAAAATGAACCATTGATATAGGTGGACTGTTTCCTGACTGTACCCAATTCAATGCTACCTCCTTAAAACCATAATGCATTCATTTTGTCAAAATGATTTCATGATCCACTAAATCAAATGCTGCACTGAAATCTAAAAATAGTACACCCACAAACTTGCCATTATCCATAGCATTGAGCCACTGGTCAGTCATGTGGTAGTGAAATGTTTTTTGCAATAAGCATGCTGATTGGCTGTAATTAGAGCATTCTTTTTCATGTACTCCCATATTTGTCGACTCACAATACCCTCAAATATCTTACTGAGTGTAGGGAGTATACTAATTGGTCAACTATTGGCAGGAGTAATTGGTTCTTTGCAGTCTTTTGGAATAGGACACAGTTTCGCATGATTCCATACATTTGCAAACATCCCATTTTCCAGTGACCAATTAAATATGTGGGTGAACAGGGAGTACAGGAGGGGACTAAGTACAAGCCCCTGAGGGGCCCCAGTGTGAAGGATCAGCGTGGCAGACGTGTTGTTGCCTAATCTTACCACCTGGGGTCGGCCCATCAGGAAGTCCAGGATCCAGTTGCAGAGGGAGGTGTTTAATCTCAGAGACGTTAGCTTAGTGATGAGCTTTGTGGAAACTATGGTGTTGAACGCTGAGCTGTAGTCAATGAACAGCATTCTCACATAGGTGTTATTTTTTTCAATGTGGGAAAGAGCAGTGTGGAGTACGATTGAGATAGCATTATCTGTAGATCTGTTGGGGCAGTGTGTGAATTGGAGTGGGTCTAGAGTATCCAAGAGGATGCTGTTGATGCTTTTAAAGCACTTCATGGCTACCAACGTGAGTGCTACGGGGCGGTAATCATTTAGGCAGGTTACCTTCACTTCCTTGGACACTGGGACTATGGTGGTCTGCTTGAAACATGTAGGTATTACAGACTCGGTCAGGGAGAGGTTGAAAATGTCAGTGAAGACACTTGGTCCATGCATGCTTTGAGTACACGTCCTAGTGATCCGTCTGGCCCAGCTTTGTGAATGTTGACCTGTTTTCTTCACATCGGCTATCGAGAGCGTTATCACACAGTCATCCCAAATAGCTGGTGCTCTTGTGCACGCTTCAGTCTTGCTTGCCTAGAAGCAAGTATAAAAGGTATTTAGCTCGTCTAGTAGGCTCGCGTCACTGGGCAGCTCGCGCCTTGGTTTCCCTTTGTAGTCCGTAATAGTTTTCGAGCCCTGCAACATCCGACGAGCCTCAGAGCCAGTGTAGTAGGATTCAATCTTAATCCTGTATTGATGCGTTGCTTGTTTGATGGTTCGTCTGATGGCATAGCAGGATTTCTTATAAGCATCTGGATTTGTCTCCCGCTCCTTGAAAGTGGCAGCTCTAGCCTTTAGATCGATGCGGATGTTGCCTGTAATCCATGGCTTCAGGTTGGGATATATACATACTGTTACTGTGGGGATGACGTCGTCGATGCACTAATTGATGGTTAGCCTATTCCAATCTAGCCTATTCCAGTCTGTGCTAGCAAAACAGGCCTGTAGTGTAGCATCCGCGTCATCTGACCACTTCCGTATTGAGCGAGTCACTGGTACTTCCTGCTTTAGTTTTTGCTTGTAAGTAGGAATCAGGAGGATATAATTATGGTCAGATTTGCCAAATGGAGGGTGGGGAAAGAGCTTTGTATGCATCTCAAATCAAATCAAATTTTATTTGTCACGTACACATGGTTAGCAGATGTTAATGCGAGTGTAGCGAAATGCTTGTGCTTCTAGTTCCGACAATGCAGTAATAACCAACAAGTAATCTAACTAACAATACCTAAACTACTATCTTATACACAGTGTAAGGGGATAAAGAATATGTACATAAGGATATATGAATGAGTGATGGTACAGAGCAGCATAGGCAAGATACAGTAGATGGTATCGAGTACAGTATATACATATGAGATGAGTATGTAAACAAAGTGGCATAGTTAAAGTGGCTAGTGATACATGTATTACATAAGGATGCAGTCGATGATATAGAGTACAGTATATACGTATGCATATGAGATGAATAATGTAGGGTAAGTAACATTATATAAGGTAGTATTGTTTAAAGTGGCTAGTGATATATTTACATCATTTCCCATCAATTCCCATTGTTAAAGTGGCTGGAGTTGAGTCAGTGTCAGTGTGTTGGCAGCAGCCACTCATGTTAGTGGTGGCTGTTTAACAGTCTGATGGCCTTGAGATAGAAGCTGTTTTTCAGTCTCTCGGTCCCAGCTTTGATGCACCTGTACTGACCTCGCATTCTGGATGATAGCGGGGTGAACAGGCAGTGGCTCGGGTGGTTGATGTCCTTGATGATCTTTATGGCCTTCCTGTAACATCGGGTGGTGTAGGTGTCCTGGAGGGCAGGTAGTTTGCCCCCGGTGATGCGTTGTGCAGACCTCACTACCCTCTGGAGAGCCTTACGGTTGAGGGCGGAGCAGTTGCCGTACCAGGTGGTGATACAGCCCGCCAGGATGCTCTCGATTGTGCATCTGTAGAAGTTTGTGAGTGCTTTTGGTGACAAGCCGAATTTCTTCAGCCTCCTGAGGTTGAAGAGGCGCTGCTGCGCCTTCTTCACGATGCTGTCTGTGTGAGTGGACCAATTCAGTTTGTCTGTGATGTGTATGCCGAGGAACTTAAAACTTGCTACTCTCTCCACTACTGTTCCATCGATGTGGATAGGGGGTGTTCCCTCTGCTGTTTCCTGAAGTCCACAATCATCTCCTTAGTTTTGTTGACGTTGAGTGTGAGGTTATTTTCCTGACACCACACACCGAGGGCTCTCACCTCCTCCCTGTAGGCCGTCTCGTCGTTGTTGGTAATCAAGCCTACCACTGTTGTGTCGTCCGCAAACTTGATGATTGAGTTGGAGGCGTGCGTGGCCACGCAGTCGTGGGTGAACAGGGAGTACAGGAGAGGGCTCAGAACGCACCCTTGTGGGGCCCCAGTGTTGAGGATCAGCGGGGAGGAGATGTTGTTACCTACCCTCACCACCTGGGGGCGGCCCGTCAGGAAGTCCATTACCCAGTTGCACAGGGCGGGGTCGAGACCCAGGGTCTCGAGCTTGATGACGAGCTTGGAGGGTACTATGGTGTTGAATGCCGAGCTGTAGTCGATGAACAGCATTCTCACATAGGTATTCCTCTTGTCCAGATGGGTTAGGGCAGTGTGCAGTGTGGTTGAGATTGCATCGTCTGTGGACCTATTTGGGCGGTAAGCAAATTGGAGTGGGTCTAGGGTGTCAGGTAGGGTGGAGGTGATATGATCCTTGACTAGTCTCTCAAAGCACTTCATGATGACGGAAGTGAGTGCTAGTCGTTTAGCTCAGGCGGTAGTCGTTTAGCTCAGTTACCTTCGCTTTCTTGGGAACAGAAACAATGGTGGCCCTCTTGAAGCATGTGGGAACAGCAGACTGGTATAGGGATTGATTGAATATGTCCGTAAACACACCAGCCAGCTGGTCTGCGCATGCTCTGAGGGCGCGGCTGGGGATGCCGTCTGGGCCTGCAGCCTTGCGAGGGTTAACACGTTTAAATGTTTTACTCACCTTGGCTGCAGTGAAGGAGATTAGTCTGCCTGGGAGCAAGACATCCTGGTCCGTGACTGGGCTGGATTTCTTCCTGTAGTCCGTGATTGACTGTAGACCCTGCCACATGCCTCTTGTGTCTGAGCCGTTGAATTGAGATTCTACTTTGTCTCTGTACTGACGCTTAGCTTGTTTGATAGCCTTGCGGAGGGAATAGCTGCACTGTTTGTACTCGGTCATGTTACCAGACACCTTGCCCTGATTAAAAGCAGTGGTTCGCGCTTTCAGTTTCACGCGAATGCTGCCATCAATCCACAGTTTCTGGTTAGGGAATGTTTTAATCGTTGCTATGGGAACGACATCTTCAACGCACGTTCTAATGAACTCGCACACCGAATCAGCGTATTCGTCAATGTTGTTATCTGATAGTCACTTTAACCATGTCAACATGTACATACTACCTCAATCAGCCTAACTAACCGGTGTCTGTATGTGGCCTCGCTACTTGTATAGCCCCGCTACTGTATATAGCCTCACTACTGTTATTTTTCACTGTCTTTTTACTGTTGTTTTTTATTTCTTTACTTATCTATTGTTCACCAAATACCGTTTTTTTTACTTAAACATGTCACTGTTCTTTAGAGCCTGTAAGTAAGAATTTCACTGTTTTATTCGGCGCACGTGACAAACATTGATTTTATTTGATTAAGTGTGATTCCAGGCTGTATCACAACCGACCATGATTGGGAGTCCCATAGTGCGGGCACAATTGGCCCAGCGTTGTCCGGGTTAGGGTTTGGCCATCATTGTAAATAAGAATTTGTTCTTAATTAATTGACTTGCCTATTTAAATAAAGGTTAAATAAAAATGAATAAATACAATTAAGTATCCACTATTGGTTTATAAATGGTCTAGCTAACGTGAGCTAGCCAACATGCATTGCTTCTGACACATGCCACGATATTGCTTGCTTTACATCTGACAGATATTCATCTATTGTTGCTAGCTAGATAATAATGATTTATGATAATTACAGTTTAGTTCATTATCTAGCTAGCTAAGTGTTAAACTGAGAGTCTGGCTGTAAAACACAGCTAGCTAGCCACCTCAACTTTATTGTAGCCAAACTAGCTAATGTTAGCTTCCCATGCTTTTCTGGCCAACTGGACATTACTCTCGTCCATCCCGGTCGACTCCTTCTTGCCTACTCATATCTCTTGGTCTTTTTCTAGGTTCAACACTATATGGCTGTAGTCTGATGCCTTATTTTCAAAAGCAACCCACTCGTAACACAGCCACATGGTGCAGTCAATGGCTCAGTGTTCCAAAACTGTTCACCTCTTTCTACATCATCAAGCAAGGACAATATTCCATTTAAACATTTTTGTGTGCTTTTATGGTGGGCGTGTGGCACAGCAGCATACCATAGATTGTATCTCCATTTTCCCCAAAATAAGTGACATAGTTACTGTATATGTGCTACACATTATTGTTTGAGCAGTGTAAAAACATTGGCCTTAAAATCTTGTACACCATTCTGCCATATTGTACACAGGCAAATGCAATCGATGGTGTGTTAGATACCACCCACCTACGTTTGCTTGACACCCCCTCATTATCATATTTGAGCAAGAAATATATAAATAAACAAATGAAGAAATAATATAAAGGAATAAAATGGAAGAAAGTGGGATAAATTATTTAAATAACTATGTATTTATTTGTGTGTGCGTTCATTCATTCGTCCATTTATTAATTTATCTATTCATGTGGCCATTTATTTCATTCTAATTCTGGCAAGTTTGATCCTCCATAAACATCTCATCTTTAAAAATACAGTCTTTATTTACTGCATTTCCTCTCTCAGACAACACAATTAGTGGGAGGGATGGGGGCTACTTCTTGTCGATGAAGGTGCTTAAATTCTGAATGGATGTCAGTCAAAACTCATTGAGCTCTGATGTTTTCAACCCTTATGCAGGTGGGCGTGTAAATGGTTAACCCTAAAAGCGCCAACATTTTCTGTTGTTGTTTGAACGCACTAACTGGGGTAATTTTTCTAGCATACAGAAAATATTATTTTTCATTACTTCATATTAACACAGAAACCATAGTGTTGAAAATGTTTTTTTTTGTTTAATTGTCCGTAACCAGCTGTTTGACAAAGTCCACTAAAAAATGATTGTTGAAAAATGAGGACGTTTTTGACCCCAGTTGCACTTTTAGGGTTACAGAGGCTGATAGGGGTGCCAGCAGAAAAAACAACAGGTAAAAGAAAGTGTGAACAGATTTCTAACATCAAAGGCCCAGAGTTTGCAGAAGAAGGTAACTTGGTGTGGTGTACTGATCGTGATCCAAGAAGCATCCACGTTGGGGCCTGCTGCTTAGGAACAGAGTTGGTGTTGTGACCACTGCATTTTAGAAGGCTGTATCCTGTTGCCTTGGCTCACCGCCACCGATGTGAGCTGATAGGTCACGGCAGGCCTTGAAGAGACTGGGTAAATATATTGTGTCCGGAGAAGGATCAGGTGGCGAGGCAATAGCGACAGAGGATTACACAGAGGTCAGGGCAGAGAGGGAGCTCAGGGTACCCAGGGAGTGTCTGGATCTGTGCATTAGAGTGGCTTAGACTGTGTCTGATCCGGATTCATGCTGTGGGTTGGGATTTGCTTAACAACATGCTTGGCTGCCTTATCAGATGTCTGGAACATTATTGCAGTTAATGTACAGAGTTTTTAGTAAAGAGGATTTCGGACTTGGGGAACACGTAAAATAGTGACCTGTTGATATTTAAGGTCCATTATGTCATTTTTTGTACAACCGGACTGATTTTAGACATACTGTTCATTTCTGTCATGGATTTGTCATTCTTGTTGAAAGCAGTCTGTTAAGCTATAGATTTAGATAGTTCTATGTGCAATATATTTTTCTGCTTCACCATAAATTTTGTGTTTGCTTCTTTAATTTTCAGTTTGTACATCAGCTTTAAACAGCTGAAAATATGATATTTGGGTTATTAAAAATATATTTCACAGCAGATTAGATGGTACAATGGTTCTCTGTTGCATCAACTGAAATCCAACAAACATTCAAAAATTATAGAAATCAACAAATGTAAGAGTTATTACCAAATACTGGTGACATGGGCCTGGATGGTGACACGTCTTCAAGCTGTCTGACTGCTACAAAGTTTCTAGGAAACCAGGCCTGGATGGTGACACATCTTCAAGCTGCTTGACTGCTACAAAGGTTCCAGGAAACCAGTCCTGGATGGTGACAACGCTCGAACCACTAGGCTACCTGCCGCTTCAGAATCTAATTGATCATTAGAAAACCTTTTTGAAATAATGTTAGCACAGCTGAAAACTGTTGTTCTGATTAAAGAAACAATAAAACTGACCTTCTTTAGACTTGGGTATCTGGAGCATCAGCATTTGTGTGTTTGATTACTGGCTCAAAATGGCCAGAAACAGAACTTTCTTCTGAAACTCGTTAGTCTATTCTTGGAAATAAAGGCTATTCCATGCGAGAAATTGCCAAGAAACTGAAGATCTCGTACATTGCTGTGTAGTACTCCCTTCACAGAACAGAGCACACTAACCAGAATAGAAAGAGGAGTGTATTAAAAAAATCTGCCGTTTCCAGCTACAATAGTAATTTACAACATTAACAATGTCTACACTGTATTTCTGATCGATTTTATGTTATTTTAATGGAGAAAAAAAAAGATTTTCTTTCAAAAACAAGGACATTTCTAAGTGACCCCAAACGTTTGAACGTTAGTGTACATATTTAGTGTTAGAGAAAATGTGCAAGTTCTCGCTTGATCAAACCGTCTACACCCATCAACGTGAATGTCTCACAAAGCTCTAGCTTGGCTTCCTGAACTCGTTAGGAACTCACCTTTGACCTCATATCATTAAAAAGAAAGTGTTTTTTGTTTTAAATCTATTCATTATTTTAGATTACTGGCTATAAATCAATCTAAGAATGTGCTACAGTGACAAAACTCTCTGCTGCTGCATTACAATGTAAGGATTTCATGCATATGTGTTGTTAATGGCTGTTATGTAGGCTTCTGCCAGGAATTTATGGACAGTCGGAATAGCAAATTAAATGGTAGGAGGGACATCCCAGGTTCAAGTGGTGTCAGATGTCACATATGCAGAAGAGACATACTCCTGTGTCCGTGTGTCACGTTAGTCATAACGAGGAGACCAAGGCGCAGCGTGATATGAATACATTCCTCTTTAATGAAAGAGAACACTGAACAAATTATACAAAACAACAAAATGAACGTGAAGCTTTATATAACGAGTGCTGACATGCAACTAACCATAGACAATAGCCCACGAAACCAAAATGTAAAATGGCAACCTAAATAGGATCCCCAATCAGAGACAAAGATAAACAGCTGTCTCTGATTGAGAACCAATTCAGGCCACCATAGACCTACATTTACCTAGACAATACCAAAACCCCATAGATAAAAAGAAAAATCCTAGACAAGACAAAAACACACATACCACCCTCGTCACACCCTGACCTAACCAAAATAATAAAGAAATCAAAGATAACTAAGGTCAGGGTGTGACAGTACCCCCCCCAAAGGTGCGGACTCCCGGCCGCAAACCTAAATGGGAGGGTCTGGGTGGGCATCTAACCTCGTTGGTGGCCCTGGACGCAACCCCCCTTCTTTACTCTGAGTCCGCTCTTGTAGCACAGACCCGTGGATCATCGTCGGAGGCTCTGGACTGCGGATCCTCGCTGTAGGCCCCGGGCTGGGGACCCTCACTGCATGGATCATCGCCGGATGTTCTGGACTTGGGACCGTCGCTGGAGACCCCGGGCTGGGGACTGTCACTGGAGGCCCCGGGCTCGGGACCGTCGCCGGAGGTTCCGGGCTGGGTACTGTCGCCAGACGCTCTGGACTGCCAAGGCGCACTGTAGACCTGGTGCGTGGTGTTGGCACTGGTGGTATTGGACTGGTGACACACACCTCAGGGCGAGTGCGGGGAGGAGGCACAGGATACACTGGACAGTGGAGACGCATTGGAGATCCAGAACATAAAGCTGGCTCAATACGTCCTGGCTGGATGCCCACTCTAGCCCGTCAAATGCGAGGAGCTGGAATAGAGCACACCGGGCTAGAATAGCACACTGGAGACACCAGTTACACACTCCCACGGTAAGCACGAGGAGTTGGCTCAGGTCTCCTACCTCACTCATCCAATCTCCTCGTGTGACTCCCCCAAAAAAAGTATTGGTGATGCCTCTCGGACTTCCGTGCTAGCCGTGTACCCTCATATCGTCGCTGTTCCTCTATTCTCCGGTATTTCTCCTCCTTAGAACAGCGATACTCCCCAGGCTGCGTCCAGGGTCCTGCTCCATCTACTATTTCCTCCCATGTCCAGGATCCTTTTCTGTCCAAAATCTCTTCCCAAGTCCATAACGTCTGCTCCTCCTTTTCACACTGCTTGGTCCTGTTATGGTGGGTTATTCTGTCACATTTGTTATAACGAGAAGACCAAGGCGCAGCGTGATATGAATACATTCCTATTTAATGAAAGAGAACACTGAACAAATTATACAAACCGACCGTGACGCTATCTATAACGAGTGCTGACATGCAACTAACCATAGACAATAACCCACAAAACCAAAATGGAAAATGGCAACCTAAATAGCATCCCCAATCAGAGACAACAATAAACAGCTGCCTCTGATTGGGAACCAATTCAGGCCACCATAGACCTACATTTACTTAGACAATACCAAAACCCCATAGATGTACAAAACTCCCTAGACAAGTGAAACACATACCACCCTCTTCACACCCAGACCTAACAAAAATAATAAAGAAAACAAAGAAAGCTGAGGTCAGGGCGTGACACAGTGAGAATCCGGGCTAGCGCTCAATGCAAGACATTTCACTCTACCGTGTCTACATATCTATTGTACTATGAATTGTTCAGCGTCATAATAAATCAATCTGGGTTGTGTTGCCTGTGATAAGAACCAGTCCCTTTGCATTACATTTTCAATTCCAGTTAGGCTTTTCTAACTTGCTTTCATTAAAAATAACTTTAAGTTAAGCCACAATACAGCATCAAACAATTATCATTCGACAGTGACCAAAATGTAAGATTAGAAACCATAGAATTTGTGTTGCACATCAAACCCCTTTCCCAAAGCTGTGTATAATGCAACAGAGAGAGAGGGATTTCTAAATCGTGTACTGAGCCCTGAGGCAAAAAGAAAATCTCTGTCTTTAAATTAGACAATTTGAGTGTAAAGGCAGGTGTTTGTTTACAGTTGACAGCGCATGCTGTGGGAAGTAAACCCCCCAAGCAGAACATAAATATTTTATATATTTACAAAAACAAATATATGGGGGATTGGAAATGATGCAGAAAATTACATTGATGGAAGCCAGAATCTATGTGTAATATTAAAGCTCCCCGCCTATTTATGTTTTTAATTACAAAAAAATAACTTGTGATTTCATCTTAGAAAGGTGCTCTTCTCCTCCAACAGTAGAGCTACAGACTATAATAATAAAGGCATGTGGTTACACAACACTTGTGGAGATTATTTAAGAACCAACACCATTTGCTATGCTGTAAATCTCTCAGAAGTACAGTAGCTATCTTCGTGTAAGTGTTCTGTTGTTTTTTGATTTTGGCATTCATTAATGTCAGTCAACACCACACGTTCGCATAGACATACATAATACATGCACAAAAACATAAAGCATAGACATGCATGTAATAGCATATATGTATTGTAAATGCTAAGTAATTGTACCTCATTTGGATCTAGATGACAGATGCAGGCAGTCACAGGTCATGACATCAACTGATCCCAATACTCTGACTGATTCTCCTTAGCTGCCTGACTTCAACGCTGATCAACATTTTAATCTGAGGGACACATTTGCATTATTATTACCAGGAAAATATGAATGAGATGTTAAAGTAAACATCCGTTTGAATAAAAATTGTAATCCCTGTTACAGTATACAAATGCATTTAACAATATTACTCCATGGGACATGGATTCAAATGCATGAAGCATTCTGTCAAAGGAAACACGTTTCTTGATTGCTTATATTTTCTCTGGATGAGAGAAAACATGCTGCTGTCTTATCTTAAATTACTTAGGGATTGGTGTCCCTTCCATGGGATGGTTGAGCTAACGTAGGCTAATGCAGTTAGCATGAGGTTGTAAGTAACAAGAACATTTCCCAGGACATAGACATATCTGCTATTGGTAGAAAGCTTAAATCTAGCTGCACTGCTCAATTTACAGTAGCTATTACAGTGAAATAATACCATGCTATTGTTTGAGGAGAGTGCACAATTTTGAACATGAAAATTTATTAATAAACAAATTAAGCACATTTGGGCAGTCTTGATACAAAATTTTGAAATGAAATACAGTGGTTCATTGGATCAGTCTAAAACGTTGCACATACACTGATGCCATCTAGTGTCCAAAATCTAAATTCCACCTGGTCTGGAATAAAACATTACGGCCTTTCTCTTGCATTTCAAAGATGATGGTACAAAATAAATATAGAAGAACAGTTGTTTTTTTCTTTGTATTATCTTTTACCAGATCTATTGTGTTAAATTCTGCTACATTCCTTTCACATTTCCATAAACTTCATAGTGTTTCCTTTCAAATGGTATCAAGAATATGCATATTCTTGCTTCAGGGCCTGAGCTACAGGCAGTTAGATTTGGGTATTTCATTTAAGGCGAAAATTGAAAAAAGGGGCTGATTCTTAAGAGGTGTTGGGATGTTTTACAGACTTCTTAACTGACTTCTGAATGTACATTATGAAATATGCTACTTGGTGTAATTGCTTCACTCCCCAGCTGTCTCTATATGCAGTTATACGAATGTATGAACATCCATGCCAACCACTGTGAGCATTATGTTAGCAAGAACATCAGCAATACAAATACTGTAAGTAATATACAGTATATGTCTGGGTATTTAAACAGTTTCTAAACAAAACCAGTGTCTTTCTTCAAAGATTACATGCACACAGTTTCTGGTATCGATGAATGTGAACAATGATAGCCATTTTTGCAATTCAAAACAGAACACCCACATATGCCCAAAGAAACTGTAGGCTTCTCGTCTAAGACTACGACATTGCCAAGATGGCGGCCATGATTCTAGGTTAGTGAGACATAATCTAGCTGCATTATTTGATTTACCTTTTAGGAAAATGTATTCCATCTCCAGGACTTCAAAGGGCTTGGAGTGTGGAGTCCAGGGGGTTGTGAAATTGCATTGACTCACTATACCCAAAACGTCCGCATCTCAGAGGATTTTTGATATCCTCTCGACAGGTTGAAGTGATGCCATTTCTGACAACCACATCAACCTCAAAACACATCCAGGAACACACACTCCACGTCATTTATTTCAAGTAGGAAGAGGCAAATTGTCAGGTAGCACACCAAAAGTGAAAGTGATCGAAAAGGATGAGAAGGTGTTTGCCTCTTTCTCCATTTTCTCTCAGTCAATGAAATCTCTGTCGGAGAAAAGTATGTAAAATCAAGGCAACACTTGGAAAAGGCCTAAACAACTTCGATCTTAGTAAGAAGCAGATAACACCTTGCTTTCATCAAGAGGTTTTGTATCAAATTACAAGAGAGGAAGAAGCATCAGAACAACATAACTAATTTTGTTTTACTACCACAGTTATTTTGTGTCTGCCCAGAAGAAATTAATATGACAAAACATGCATGCCACATGTCATATCCTAGCAGCAAAGTCAGTTGAGAGAAGGGACATAATTATTGAACTGATCTTCCCAGTAAAAAATAAAATAAGAATCAAATCATGAAAAATAAATATGCACTCTCTTCTCTTTTATCAAATCAAATCAAATTTTATTTGTCACATACACATGGTTAGCAGATGTTAATGCAAGTGTAGCGAAAAGCTTGTGCTTCTAGTTCCAACAATGCAGTAATAACCAACAAGTAATCTAACTAACAATTCCAAAACTACTGTCTTATACACACAAGTGTAAGGGGATAACGAATATGTATATAAAGATATATGAATGAGTGATGGTACAGAGCAGCATAGGCAAGATACAGTAGATGGTATCGAGTACAGTATATACATATGAGATGAGTATGTAAACAAAGTGGCATAGTTAAAGTGGCTAGTGATACATGTATTACATAAAGATGCAGTAGATGATATAGAGTACAGTATATATGAGATGAACAATGTAGGGTATGTCAACATTATATTAGGTAGCATTGTTTATAGTGGCTAGTGATATATTTTACATAATTTCCCATCAATTCCCATTATTAAAGTGGCTGGAGTTGAGTCAGTGTGTTGGCAGCAGTCACACAATGTTAGTGGTGGCTGTTTAACAGTCTGATGGCCTTGAGATAGAAGCTGTTTTTCAGTCTCTCGGTCCCAGCTTTGATGCACCTGTACTGACCTCGCCTTCTGGATGATAGCGGGGTGAACAGGTAGTGGCTCGGGTGGTTGTTGTCCTTGATGATCTTTATGGCCTTCCTGTAACATCGGGTGGTGTAGGTGTCCTGGAGGGCAGGTAGTTTGCCCCCGGTGATGCATTGTGCAGACCTCACTACCCTCTGGAGAGCCTTACGGTTGTGGGCGTAACAGTTGCCGTACCAGGCGGTGATACAGCCCGCCAGGATGCTCTCGATTGTGCATCTGTAGAAGTTTGTGAGTGCTTTTGGTGACAAGCCAAATTTCTTCAGCCTCCTGAGGTTGAAGAGGCGCTGCTGCGCCTTCTTCACGATGCTGTCTGTGTGGGTGGACCAATTCAGTTTGTCTGTGATGTGTATGCCGAGGAACTTAAAGCTTACTACCCTCTCCACTACTTTTCCATCGATGTCGATAGGGGGATGTTCCCTCGGTTGTTTCCTGAACTCCACAATCATCTCCTTAGTTTTGTTGACATTGAGTGTGAGGTTATTTTCCTGACACCACACTCCGAGGGCCCTCACCTCCTCCCTGTAGGCCGTCTCGTCGTTGTTGGTAATCAAGCCTACCACTGTTGTGTTGTCCGCAAACTTGATGATTGAGTTGGAGGCGTGTGTGGCCACGCAGTCGTGGGTGAACAGGGAGTACAGGAGAGGGCTCAGAACGCACCCTTGTGGGGCCCCAGTGTTGAGGATCAGCGGTGTGGAGATGTTGTTGCCTACCCTCACCACCTGGGGGCGGTACTATGGTGTTAAATGCCGAGCTGTCGTCGATGAACAGCATTCTCACATAGGTATTCCTCTTGTCCAGATGGGTTTGGGCAATGTGCAGTGTGGTTGAGATTGCATCGCCTGTGGATCTATTTGGGCGGTAAGCAAATTGGAGTGGGTCTAGGGTGTCAGGTAGGGTGGAGGTAATATGGTCCTTGACTAGTCTTTCAAAGTACTTCATGATGACGGAAGTGAGTGCTACGGGGCGGTAGTCGTTTAGCTCAGTTACCTTAGCTTTCTTGGGAACAGGAACAATGGTGGCCCTCTTGAAGCATGTGGGAACAGCAGACTGGGATAGGGATTGATTGAATATGTCCGTAAACACACCAGCCAGCTGGTCTGCCAATGCTCTGAGGGCGCGGCTGGGGATGCCGTCTGGGCCTGCAGCCTTGCGAGGGTTAAGACGTTTAAATGTTTTACTCACCTCGGCTGCAGTGAAGGAGAGTCCACATGTTTTTGTTGCAGGCCGTGTCAGTGGCACTGTATTGTCCTCAAAGCGGGCAAAAAAGTTATTTAGTCTGCCTGGGAGCAAGACATCCTGGTCCGTGACAGGGCTGGTTTTCAATCCGTGATTGACTGTAGACCCTGCCACATACCTCTTGTGTCTGAGCCGTTGAATTGAGATTCTACTTTGTCTCAATACTGACGCTTAGCTTGTTTGATTGCCTTGCGGAGGGAATAGCTGCACTGTTTGTATTGGTCATGTTTCCGGTCACCTTGCCCTGATTAAAAGCAATGGTTTGCGCTTTCAGTTTCACGCGAATGCTGCCATCAATCCACGGTTTCTGGTTTGGGAATGTTTTAATCGTTGCTATGGGAACAACATCTTCAACGCACGTTCTAATGAACTCGCACACCGAATCAGCGTATTCCTCAATGTTGATGTCTGACGCAATACGAAACATATTAATACATTCACACATCTGAAGTATTTACATCACGGTAGTATTAAAACTCCCAAACACACCCTGCATCGACCACAGGCAGATAACTACAAATAAAATACATCCATAGTGCATACTTCCATGTATACTACCTAACTGAGAGAATGGACTGGGCTATAGCCAGAAAGGAATGCTAGATGTGATGCTGAATGACCAAGACAGCCAAATCCCAATCAACCCCTCACTAAGACCAAGAGCAGCAACCACACGTGTGCATTCTCAGTTCATGTTACCCCTTTAGGCTGCCCTCAGATTCCTCACACCCTGGTCAATTCTGTTGGCGTAGGGTTTTTATTATGCTGAGTAAGCATGTTAGGGCCATTCTCAGGATGTTACATGGAAGTATAGAATTCTCATGACTGTAATCCCCTAAAATAGGCCTGGATGGCTACCCAATCAACGTTTTCTAGGAAGAATTTCCTTTTTGCAATCTTTTCGCTGTGCATTTACATCAACCAAGCAACGACATTTAAACAAACAGATGGAGAGTATTGCACACACACACACACACAGGTTAATGTAGACTAATATAGACTTTAATACAGACATGTTAAGATGTCTAACACACCATTTAGTGTACTGTAGACATCTGCTTTGTGTGCAATCATTGTGTTCTCTTTAAATGATCTGTAACAGCATGAAAGTGATATGCCATAACACCTTGCTCTGGGTTCAAGGTTTAAATTAACCCAAGAAGGGGATGGTGTTGACAGCTTTTCACACAGCTTAAGTAGATTATTTTATTTCTCTATGATGAGTAAACATTTTCAAACTGATTGCCATATCAATTTCCATAGCAATTCTACCCATATATGAATGGTTCACTTTCTCTCAGGACAATTTTCTATATAGGCCGGTGCTGGAAAGCATCATTAAAAATCGAGAGTGAGGAGTGGAAAGTTGAAACCTTGCATCACATTACTTTTGTTCTATGGAGTATTTGCTTTACCATCGTGTCTCACTCTAAATAACATCCCCCCTGTGATTATTATAAGATGAAAAGGTATCTTCTGGAGCATTTTTCTAATTTAAAAAAACTTCAACTAGAAAAAGTCTTAAAAGGTATTAGAAATAGATCAAAACACAATAATGTTGAAGTAAACATCCCTGCCAACTAAAGTCAACATTTATATTTAGTTTTGCAGAAATCATTTGCCTTCTGTAAGCTTAAGAAATATTGCCTAGTGTCTTGTCATTCTGTTACCAAAAGTAATTTTCTAATTTCTCTCCCTCATGAGAAAGGATAATGAAAGTTCACAGAAGAAACAAGTAAAGGTAGACCTACTAATTAATTATAGTGTATATATAGTGTATTGTTCAGTACAGTATAGTACAGTAAAAAAAAGTATAGTTCAGTACAGTAGAGTAGAGAACAGCAAAGAAAAGTATAGCACAGTACAGTACAATATTTATTTAATTTAATTTAATATTTATTTACCTAGGCAAGTCAGTTAATAACAAATTCTTATTTGACGGGAGCTGGGATTAAATGGTACCAAAAAATGTATGCAGCATTGAAGGTCCCCAAGAACACAGTGGCCTCCATCCTTCTTCAATGGAAGAAGTTTAGAACCACCAAGACTCTTCCAGGAGTTGGCTGTCCGTCCAAACTGAGCAATCAGGGGAGAAGGGCCTTGGTCAGGGAGGTAACTAAGAACCCAATCGTCACTCTGACAGAGCTCCAGAGTTCCTCTGTGGCGATGGCAGAATCTTCCAGAAAGACAACCATCTCTGAAGCATTCCACCAAACAGGCCTTTATGGTAGAGTGGCCAAACAGAAGCCACTTCTCAGTAAAATGCACATGACAGCCCGCTTGGAGTTTCCCAAAAGGCCCCTAAAGGATTCTCAGACCATGAGAAACAAGATTCTCTGGTCCGATGAAACCAAAGTTAAACTCTTTGGCTTAAAGACTAGATGGAGAGGTCTTCTGGTCAGACTTCGAAGGTGCACACCACCCACTGCTTCATAGTATATTACTTGCAAATGTCCAGTCTCTAGAAAACAAGGTAGACAAAATAGGGCAATGGTTGCTTTCCAGAGAGACATCAGGGATTGTAACATAGTCTGTTTCACGGAAACATGGCTCTCTCGAGATATGCTTTAGGAGTCGATACAGCTACCTGGATTCTTTGTAAATTGCGCCCACACAAATAAACATCTCTTTGGGAAGAAGAATGGCGGGGGTGTATGTTTCATGATTAATGACTCATGGTGTAATTGTAACAACATAAAGGAACTCAAGTCCTTTTGTTCACCTGAACTAGAATTCCTCACAATCAAATGCCAACGTATTACCTCCTCAGAGAATTCACCTCGGTTATTGTCACAGCCATGTATATTTAACAAATCTGACCACAACTCAATTTTGCTCCTCCCTTCCTATAGGGCAGAAACTTAAAAAGGATGTACCAGTGTTAAGAACTATTCAATGCAGGCCTGACCAATCGGAATCTACGCTTCAAGATTGTTTTGATCACGTTCCAAAAACATGTTCCAGGTAGCCTCAGAAAATAATATTGAAGTATACGCTGATTCAGTGAGTGAGTTTATAAGGAAGTACGTAAGAGATGTACCCACCAGGAGTAGTAAAACCTACCCTAACCAGAAATCGTGGATAGATGGCGGCATTCGCGCGAAACTGAAAGCGCAAACCACCGTATTTAATCTTGGAAAGGTGATTGGGATTATGCCCGAATACAAACAGTGTAGTTATTCCTTCCTCAAGGCAATCAAACAAGCAAAATGTCAGTATAGAGGCAAAGTGGAGTCTCTATTCAACGGCTCTTCTACTCCATGGCCGACATGAGTAAGACATTTAAACGTGTTAACCATCGCAAGGCTGCTTTGAGGATAGTCGTGTCCTCAGAGCATGCGCAGACCACCTGGTGTGTTTACGAACATATTCAGTATCTCCCTATCCCAGTCTGCTGTCCCCACATGCTTCAAGATGGCCACAATAGGTCCTGTACCCAAGAAGGCAAAAATAACTGAACTAAATGATTATCATCCTGTAGCACTCACTTCTGTCACCATGAAGTGCTTTGAGAGGCTCATCAAGGATCATATCAACTCCACCTTACCTGTCACCCTAGACCCACTATGATTTGCTTACCACCCCAATAGCTCCACAGACAATACTATCACCATAGCACTGCACACTGTCCTATCCCATCTGGACAAGTGGTATACCTATGTAAGAATGCTGTTCATTGACTATAGCTCAGCATTCAACACCATAGTACTCTCCAAAATCATCATTAAGCTAAAGGGCCTGGGTCTCAACCCCGCCCTGTGTTATTGGGTCCTGGACTTCCTGACGTGCAGCCCCCAGGTGGTGAAGGATAGGAAACAGCATCTCCACTTCGCTGATTCTCAACAATGGGGCCCCACAAGGATGCGTGCTCAGCCCCCTACTGTACTCCCTGTTGACCATTACTGCATGGCCATGCACAGCTCCAACTCAATCATCAAGTTTGCAGGTGACACAACAGTGGTAGGATTGATTACCCCCAACGACGAGACAGCCTACAGGGAGGCTGTCGTGACAGCAAAACAACCTCTCACTCAACGTCAACAAAACAAAGGAGATGATCGTGGACTTCAGGAAACAGCAGCGGAAGCACCCCCCCTATCCACATCGACGAGACAGCAGTGGAGAAGATGGAAAGTTTTAAGTTCCTTGGAGTACACATCACAGGCAAACTGAAATCGTCCACCCACACAGACAGTGTGGTGAAGAAGGCGCAACAGCCTTGTCACCTAAAACCCTCACAAACTTTTACAGATGCACAGTTGAGAGCATCCTGTAGGACTGCATCACCACCTTTTATGACAATTACACCACTCACAACCACTAGGCTCTCCAGGGGGTGGTGCGGTCTGTACAAGCATCACCGGGGCAAACTACCTGCTCTCCAGGATACCTACAGCACCCAATGTCACAGGAAGGCCAAAAAGACAGAGGACAACAACCACCCGAGCCACTGCCTGTTCACCCTGTTACCATCCAGAAGGCGAGGTCAGTACAGGTACAAGCTGGGACTGAGAGACTGAAAAACAGCTTCTATCTCAATGCCAACAGACTGGTAAACAGACATCACTAACACAGAGAGGCTGCTGCCTACATACAAATTTGAAGTCATTGGCCACTTTAATAAATGGATCACTAGTCACTTTAATAATACCACTTTAATAATGTTTACATATCTTACTCATCTCATATGCGTATACTGTATTTTATTCCATATATTGCATCTTGCTTATACCATTCTGTCATTGCTCATCCACATATTTATTATTCTATTCCTTTAATTAGATTTGTGTCTATTATGGAAGTTGTGGAACTGTTAGATTACATGTTAGATATTGCTGCACTGTCGGAACTAGAAGCAGAAGCATTTTGCTACACTTGCAATTACATCTGCCAACCATGTGTATATGACCAAAAAAATGTGATTTGATTTGATTTGAACACCAAGTATCACATCTGGAGGAATCCTGGCACCATCCCTACAGTGAAGAATTGTGGTGGCAGCATCATGCTGTAGGTGTAATGAATACTCAGGGAGAAAAGGTGTAGATTCCCCCGCGCAGAGTGCAACAGAAGTCTATTAAGACTCGGCAGAATGCAGGAATCGTGGTCACAGGCAGGCAATGGTCAAACACAGGTAGACAGTCAAAAACAAACAACACCTCACAACCATACAAACAGAAAGAACTGAACTAAATAGGGAGATGATGAGACCAGGTGAGAAACGAACACAGGGGAAATCAATGAACAAAAATTAAATACAGGGCTACGTTCCAGAACACAAAGAAACAGGGCTACGTTCCAGAACACAAAGAAACAGGGCTACGATCAAGAACACAAAGAAAAATAACACAAGGTTGACTAAGAAAAGAAAAGCAGAACCTTACAGTAGGGATGTTTTCAGCGGCAGGGACTGTGAGACTAGTCAGGATCGAGGGAAAGATGAACGGAGCAAAGTAAAAAGAGATCCTTAATGAAAACCTGCTCCAGGGCACTCAAGACCTCAGACTGGGGTGAAGGTACACCTTCCAACAGGACAATGACCCTAAGCAGACAGACAAGACAATGCAGGAGTGGCTTCTGGACAAGTCTCTGAATGTACTTGAGCGGCACAACCAGAGCCCGGACTTGAACTCGATCAAACATCTCTGGAGAGACCTGAAAATAGCTGTGCAGTAACAATCCCCATCCAAGCTTTAAGAGCTTGAGAGGATGTGCAGAGAAGAATGGGATAAACTCCACAAATACACGTGTGCCAAGCTTGTAGCTTCATACCCAAGAAGACCGAGGCTGTAATTTCTGCCAAAGGTGCTTCAACAAAGTACTGAGTAAAGGGTCTAAAAGCTTATTTAAAGTGATCAAGTGATATAAAAGAGCAAGCATTTCTAAAAAACTGTTTTTGCTTTGTCATTATGGGGTTTTGTGTGTAGATTGATGAGGGAAAAAACAATTGAATCAATTTTAGAATAAGGCTGTAGCATAACAAAATGTGGAAAAAGTCAAGGGGTCTGAACTCTATCCGAATGCACTGTAGATGGCCACACAATAGGACAATCATGATCATGCACACACCCTGCATATACATTGTAGGAAAGAATATCATCATTTTTGAGGGGATCTAAACTTAACTAGGCCAATTGAAAACATCAAACCGGACACAAATAAAGCAAATGACACGACAAATGATATGATAAGACTCTGACTCAGACTTATGGCAAGTGGCCTATGTCGTCCACCAAATTTCATGTAGTGCGTCTTTTGAGTGGTCAAAGCTACGCAAATGACTTTGTATCTGGCTTTTAAATGCACCCATGTTCAATCTTGTTTCACGTAAATGTCGTTATATTTCAATATCTAGGACTAACGTTTTAACTATGACTCCAGCTGTGACAGATTTCAACCTAGGCATTTGGCATCCTCATCTGAATGTGTGTGTTTTGGTCTCTGATTTCAACAAATGTTAATGATATAAAGTATTCTCTAAGAATGATATGATAACCAATCCTCTCTTAGTTGAACGATGCTTTTTGACATTAATATTCTGCTGAAAACAGTAAAAACAATAGGATCATTGCGGCTATTTTTTAAAATCTCAATATCAAATAATTTCCAGATATCGGTCTGTTAAGCTTTAAAACTTTATGTTGGATGAAATTAGAGGAAATATCGGATAGAGAGCAATATGCGAGCAATGTTGGTGAAGGTTGTTAAATCTTGTATGGAAACCTGGCTATAATGGTGTTGCGGTTGAATGAGCGCTACCAGTCACTCACTGTCTGTCTCTCCCGCGGTTACCGAGACACGGGCTGGTTATACCACCTACTAGAGGCCTCAACCAGCTATCTGCTGGTCAGCGTTATCTCATCTGAACTGCGGTACACCTCGTGTGATTGTTGCAGCCAGAGGATGTAGTCTACTCTTTTCTACATGGTTTTGCTAGGAGCGCAAATTTATCCGGGATAGCTATACTGCCAAAAACCGGATGCATTCTGAATTTAACAGTATTGTGTTTTTAATCATATGATATTTAAGTAGCCTAAGGAAGAACTGGAATCGTTTCCAGTAAGAACGACTTACAGTACGATACATTATGACAATCGAGTGAGCATTTGGTTTTCATTGAAATAACTCAATACACATTTGACCAGTATTGCTGCGCCAATGTACTGTAGTGACCGCCTTTCAAACTGCTGAAGTACTTCGCTGAGAGACTGGAGCGGATGTTTCGCACTGAGTAGGTCGCTTTGCATCTCGCACTATCCACAGAGCGAGCCGGTGATGAGGGCTGGTCGGGATTGCGTTAGTATATTGGAAATTCAAAACGATTTTGGAATAATGGCGAAGTGAAAGTAAGGACGCCGAGGATGCAACATCTTGTTGGTAGAATACACGATGGACAAACGCCTGCCGTGAACGGTAAGAAAGGCACAAGCACTGTCCGTTTTCTGTTAATGAGGTTTCATGATGATCAAATCTTTAGAATGGCACATTGAAAAGTCAGGTACTTTGTCTAAACGTACTTTCTCATGCCCTTATCCATTGTAAATGATTTTCAAGAAATCCATGACTATGTATAGTTGGTGCCAAAATGGGTGTTTAGTTCAAGTTGGTATTGATTTTAGATGGAATTACTCGTGTTGTTGTTTAGAATATTGCTGCATTCGGTTATCACTTTTCGCCTGCGTCGCCACCCTAGTCGTATTTGATGCCAGGCTGCGCGTGCATGTCCCATGGATAGGCCATTGAATCCTATATCAAGAAACAGTCATTGAGATTCAGCAATCATGATCAAACACGACTGACTGTGAGATAACGATATCCATATTCATCTAGCTCTTCAATGACTTAATTGAGATGTAAAGGTACATTTATAGCAAGGTTTTTAAGGGGACATGTGATTGGGGAATCAAATTGGACATGATTATTCTATTATCATGACCCAAATGCAGAAACACGGCTGTTAATGCATGATTAACGAAAATGTAGCTTGTACATGCATGAGCATGTTACAGATTATCCTGGCACATTCAAATACGTTGGAGCCATCTGTGACTTGAAGTGCACCAATTTTGCACTATTCTGTCCCTGTCATTACACTGCATGCATATTCAGGCATGAATTTAAGGGTGGCTGGGAGCCTAGTGATTAGAGCATTGGGCCAGTAACTCAAAGGTTGCTGGTTTGAATCCCTGAGCTGTCAATGTCTGCTGGAAAAAGAACTGCTTGCATTGCTGGAATTGTTGCTTACATATTATGTGTAGGGGCCTGGGGATTTGTTTTCAAGAACTACTGAATACTAGGGATAATCTGTGAGTACCCGAAACAACGCATCCAGTACTGTTGCTTTCCTAAGTTGGCTGCATCCTATGTGATAGATGGATGAACTGCTGGGAAAATAAGTAATCTTATCCAAAGTGTGGAGTCATATGGTGAAAATGACATGTTCCGTTTAGAGGTGGGGATGGAGAGAGCACCATTGAAAAGAAACACGGAAAATGTGTTGGGTATTCATGTCACCTTCATTTTCTTTCATTTGAAGCACATGCAATCATGCCTGTAAAATGATTTTGTGACCTTGGGACTATAATGTTATATTTGCACAAAGCAATGTTCTGAAATATTCAGCATCAAAGTTTTCACATCCAAGAACTAAAAACTGTTTTGTAGTGAATTCATCTTTCATAAGCCATTATTAAGGTCCTCACCTTAAAAGTACCCAAAGTGTGTAGAATCAAAATCCTTAGATATTTGTAAATATGTTATTTTAGGTGGGTGCAAACACAGAACCTTGTGGTTTTGACATTTCAACCTGGGTTCATCCATAAGGTTCTATCTGGCACAGAATGTTACAAATATTTATATTTCAATAGAAAAGTGCAGATATTTAATGATTAAATAAGTAGAATGCTCTTCTTTCTAATCCCATCAACAAATGTATTGTTAATGTTTGTCACACATTTGTTAAAGTGCTAGTTCACTAAAATTACAAGTACACTGTAGCCTATGGAGAACTAGCAACATTGCTAAAGCTTAGCTCTGGATGAGTAAACTGATACATTTTTCTTGTCTCCGACACCCACAGTCAGTTAACTACTTGCTAGTTATCAATACAATGTGGTATGCTAATCCTTCCATGGAGGTTTTCATATTGATATGGAACAAGACAAAAACAGCAATGCCTCTCTAATGCGCCTTTACCTTCATGGGAATTGGCTTATATGGACATGGCTAAATTGAACTGTTTCTTACAGAAGGCAAGAAAAAGTGCACATTTGGACTCACGGGTGTTTGGCTTACTTGTATGGCATCAAAGTGGTATTTATTATAATCCTCAACGTCTCATATATCAAATACATAGAGTCCTCTTGATTTACAGCTTTTCTCTTTTTTTAAGTTGCACAATTAGCAGGAGGGAAGGAGGCCACTTGTTGCGTTCAAAAAGTCTGTCAGTCAAAACCCATACAGGCTTGTGAAGCTCAGAGCCTGAGCTCTGATGTAATGTATAGCATGTTACTGTACAGCCACTGTGTTGATTTGTTTTTACCATAAAGAGCTTAAGTGATGGTCATTCTTCTGAACAAGTGGTGAAAAACATCGAAGTCATTGTAAAAGAGGACCAGAACCTATTATATGAATAATCAATAACTTGGGACTATAAGGTTCTATATGCAAAATGTATGGTTTTGAGTATTTTTCAAGTTCCAGATCTCAGAACTGTTTTGTGATGTCTTCCTCTTTTATGACTCAATAAGTACCTTACATACAGTTACTTTTGATTGACAACCCAGCATTGTGTGATGCGCAGATAGAACTTTCAGATTTTTCACACGTTTTTTCAAACTTTTTCACAAATATGACACATCTCACGTAAAGGACCACCTAAAGAGCAACAATCTATGTAGCTAACTCATTTTTGACCAAAATGTCAGCTTGAACCTTAAAGTCACAAGGTCCCGATTTGTCCAATTTGGATAATTGGAATGTGGTTTTTAGAGACTAGCTATATTCGTTTGCCTTTATGTAAGCATAATTTAGCCTCTGCTAAGGCATCTGAACCTTAATCACACTGGAGGTAGTGTGCTTGCCCTGTAACCACAGGGTCGTTGGTTCAAGCCTTGCTCTGGCTTTTTCTCCCCCTCAATTGCTGTATGTCTACAACAGAAACGTAGTAGTAGTGTTGCTTCAGAGAGATGATATTGCATACTCTTGAATAGCAGCAATGAAATATGTATTTTGGCTTAGAAAGCAGGTGAGCTGCAGTACTGTGTTTTTAACCATGAAGTTTCTAGTTCAGAACTTGACTTTCCCAGTATTTCCATGCTATACAGTCACATGTTCAAGAATGTGTGAAGAAAAAATAATGAGCACCTTCCACAACATGCTCTCCAAACCTGCAGTGCTAGTTCTAAGATATTTATAAAACTGGTCCTAGATTCTCTGTCCTGCCAGAGCTGCCTGTGAAGTCAGTCCACAGCGGTCAGTCTGTGTGAAGTAGTTTACAGAGGCACCTCCAACAATAGGTTAACCTTAATACCTGTGCTACGCAGCCAGGAACACTTAACTCCCTCCCTGGTGGAGCTAGCTGGCTCACTACCACGTCACAGCAGGCAGGCCATGCAGAGGGAAGGGATCCTGGCTATAGGTCTCACTGCTAAACCCATTGTCTGCTGTTTAAGAGATGGCCTTTGCTTCACAGGGATTAGAAACATGCCCCTAATTTACTTACTATTAACCATTTCACACTACAGCTGGGCGATATAGCCAAAATATCATATCACGGTATTTGACAGTATTTTATGTTTTTGAGTAGTGTATTACCCTAGGGTGGCAACACATACATTCTAAGTGATTTCAATGGGTCTTTCTCCATTCTGATTGTTTCTACTTCAACCAAGAATCAGTTTCTGCATTTTCATAAATTTTGGCATTTTCTGCACTCATTTGAGATAATTTCCCATTTAGGGCTGCATGATATGGGCAAACAATCTAGGCCTTATGTTGCAATTGCAATTTGACTTGCGATTTAGAGCAAAACATTTGGGTGAACTGTTGGAATCATGGAAATAGAATGTATAGTTAGAATATAATAGTTGGCACTTTGAAGACAGCGATGTTTGACATGACGACAAATGAAAATGCCAGGTAGAAATTATTGTGACATGGGGAACCTTATAATCTTTGGCTACATTGAATGTATTTTCTTAGCTATATCATGTGGCTAACATACAGTATTCAGGCTTTGCATATTCCTCGATATACCGCCCTGCCCTAATTCACACCATACCTCCCATGAGCACGCTCCAACTTCATGGTGACGTAGATGTAGAGTTGGTGGAGGGGTTAACAGACAAAAAAATCACATCCAGATTCTGCCATTTTACAAGGAATCTCATTCCCCACCTTTTTATTGCACAACATCTGTATTGGTAACTGTATGTCACTATGTTAATGTTTTTCATATGAATCCATCCCCCTTCTCCCAATCTGTATACTGGGAGCCCCTGTACATAGACCTTAAATAGAAAAATAGACACTTATTCTTGTGATTGTATTCTAATGACAACATTAAAATCACTCTTGTGAGGATTCTTTATTCCTTGTGCAGCAACAACATATATACCATTATTGGTCTATTTAATGTGAAAAGTTCTACGGGTTGGGTTGGATCGCACTCTGGTGCAGGCCTTTGGGCTCTCTAATAATACCTCTCTAAGCAGCCCCTGGGCTGGGCCTCTCAGAGGATCTGCTCGCTATAAATAATGTCACATATGTCACCGTTCTTCTGACTGACGCACACTAAGCCCCATTCTTAGCTGCCTGCACACTACACAGGACGCACAGCACAGAGAGCGTGCACGGTTGTGTGGTGTGTCTGAGGGCCTGAAATATGGGACTCCAACTGTGTGTGTGTGTGTTTGTGTAGGGGATTGGGAGGTGACATAGACCTCAGGCCTGCTTCTCTCTATCTCTTCATCCACCTCTTCATATTACTCCTGGTTTTATCACCTCTCTGCATCGCTGGTGTTTTCTTCCTTACTCACTAAGCTTGCCCTCTCTGCCTCGCTACGCTCTCTCTCCTTCTCCTCTCCTCCTTTCCCCTCCCACGGAGCTTGCCCTCTCTGCCTCACTCTCCCTCCCCTCTCCTGTCCTCTCCTCCTCTACCCTCCCAACCAGCTTTCCCTCTCTGCCTCGCTACGCTCTCAATTCCTCCCTCCCTTTTCCTCCTCTCCCCTCCCACCCAGCTTTCCCTCTCTGCCTCGCAACGCTCCCTCTCCATCCCCTCTTCTCCTCTCCCCTCCCCTCCCATCCAGCTTGCCCTCTCTGCCTCGCTCTCCATCCCCTCTCCTCCTCTCCCCACCCACCCAGCTTGCCCTCTCTGCCTCGCTCTCCCTCCCCTCTCCTCCTCTCCCCACCCACCCAGCTTGCACTCCTGACTGGCAGACTGTGGAACCTGACAGAGAAAGAGGTTACTGCCACTTTGTTTTGCAAAATATATTTTCTGAGAATTTTACACGCCCGTCAGCATAAGGAAACAATAGCATCGCCGTGGGACGTATATAGACTGCTTGCTGTGCTGAGCACTAAAACCATCAAAATTGTTTTACAGTCTTAAAGGGATACTTTAGGATTTTGGCAATGAAGCCCTGTATATTGGTTCCTGACTTCCTTGAAAAGTTGCATATCGCGGGGACTTTTCGATGCTAGTGCAGTACGCCACAGATAAAGGGACTCATTCCCAAAATCCCAAATTATCCCTTTAAACCACAACACCAAGCACAGGGAAACACACCCACAATTACTTCAAAATTGCTGAACAACAGGCCTGAGATCAGATGTAACGTGGGACCTAAAAACTGAATTCATAAGCTTTTTAGCTAAAAACATTCCCACAATGTTTAAATACATAGAGAGTATAGAGAGTTAACACTTCCTCAAAGGTGTCAATATCTCCTACTGTATACTGTACGTGAGGCTTTTATAATTCCTTTGATACTGCAACACCAATGAAGGTGTCATAACTGGATCCATAAAGGGTGTTATGAATGCCTTATGTACACTCTCTTCCAGTAAAGTGTTACCATTATAGCAAAGCTTCCACAAATAACAAACATTGGTGCCATCTGATAGCAACCAACAACTGGTTTAATATTTATGTCAACCGTCTCCTTCAGCAACTTGGCATCTATTTCAAAAGAGAGCGCAACATTGCCCAATGTTTATTGAGCCAACTTACAGATCCTTTAATATCCATGCACGTCAGTGGAGGCTGCTGAGGGGAGGACGGATCATAATAATGGCTGGAATGGAGCAAATGGAATGGCATCAAACATGGAAACAGTGTGTTTGATGAATTTGATACCGTTCCTCTTATTTCTCTCCAGCCATTACCATGAGCCAGTCCTCCCCTATTAAGGTGCCACCAACCTCCAGTGATACACGGTGATTGTATTGTACGTTGCTAGGCATCATTGATTAGCCATGGTGCACATTAGCCATAGTGTAGAAATTAAATTCTACCTTAATTTTAACTCTTAAAGTGTTTCATGCTGTGAAGATGAATGCTAGCACTAGGATGCGTTCACTCTTAAACCTGGGTTGAGTGTTGGTTGATGCTGTGTTCTGGTGATCAGAGTGCCCTCACTGTTGCCTGCCAGTGGAGGCTGCTAGCCTGAGTGTCAGTCAGAGCACCAAAGGCATTAGGCTAAAAGGACTGAAAGGCTCAAGAGATGAAAGCTCCTCTGCACAGACAGGCACTGCACTCAACTATATAAGCCTGGACTCCCTGGCTGTACATAGGCGTAGCCTAGACTCCCTGGCTGTACATAGGCATAGCCTGGACTCCCTGGCTGTACATAGGCGTAGCCTGGACTCCCTGGCTGTGCATGGGCGTAGCCTGGACTCCCTGGCTGTACATAGACGTAGCCTGGACTCCCTGGCTGTACATAGACGTAGCCTTGAGTCCCTGGCTGTACATAGGCGTAGCCTGGACTCCCTGTCTGTACATAGGCGTAGCCTGGACTCCCTGGCTGTACATAGACGTAGCCTGGACTCCCTGGCTGTACATAGGCGTAGCCTGGACTCCCTGGCTGTACATAGGCGTAGCCTGGACTCCCTGGCTGTACATAGGCTTGGCCTGGACTCCCTGGCTGTACATAGGCTTGGCCTGGACTCCCTGGCTGTACATAGGCGTAGCCTGGAGTCCCTGGCTGTACATAGGCTTGGCCTGGACTCCCTGGCTGTACATAGGCTTGGCCTAGACTCCCTGGCTGTACATAGGCTTGGCCTGGACTCCCTGGCTGTACATAGGCGTAGCCTGGACTCCCTGGCTGTACATAGACGTAGCCTGGACTCCCTGGCTGTACATAGACGTAGCCTTGAGTCCCTGGCTGTACATAGGCGTAGCCTGGACTCCCTGTCTGTACATAGGCATAGCCTGGACTCCCTGGCTGTACATAGATGTAGCCTGGACTCCCTGGCTGTACATAGGCGTAGCCTGGACTCCCTGGCTGTACATAGGCTTAGCCTGGACTCCCTGGCTGTACATAGGCTTGGCCTGGACTCCCTGGCTGTACATAGGCTTGGCCTGGACTCCCTGGCTGTACATAGGCGTAGCCTGGGCTCCCTGGCTGTACATAGACGTAGCCTGGACTCCCTGGCTGCACATAGGCGTAGGCTGGACTCCCTGGCTGTGCATGGGCATAGCCTGGACTCCCTGGCTGTACATAGGCTTGGCCTGGAGTCCCTGGCTGTACATAGACGTAGCCTGGACTCCCTGGCTGTACATAGACGTAGCCTGGACTCCCTGGCTGTACATAGGCTTGGCCTGGACTCCCTGGCTGTACATAGGCGTAGCCTGGACTCCCTGGCTGTACATAGGCGTAGCCTGGGCTCCCTGGCTGTACATAGACGTAGCCTGGACTCCCTGGCTGCACATAGGCGTAGAAGACAGCAGCAAGTCTCATTTGATGTTACAACCACTGCAATGTCCCCTCATCAGCCATTGGTTCTGTCCTTGGACCAGCAGCATCCCTAAAGCTGGGATTAGATGGTCACGCCTGTTTCATCAAACAGTGAACAGAACATATATGGGTAGAACAGGGTGTTCAATCAAAAGGGATGGATGTGGATTATACACAGAACAGTGGTTTAGCCTGCTCCCAGATCAGTCTTGTTAAATCCTATGGTCATTATCACGAGTTGGCATCAGAAACAAATCTGCGACCAGGCTAGGTTTGTCTTGTCCCTTCTGGTGAGGGTTCAGCTGGCAGTATCGCGTGCCACCTACCCAAACAGACCTATGCCCAGTTTAGTCATGTTGTCCATTTTTGCTCAGTTGTGGAGGTGGATAAACAAGTTTTATCGGTTGGATTTTAGTGTTGCCCCCCCAAAAAATGGTCCCAACTATTGTTGTTTTTTTGGTTCCAAATGGTTGGTTGTAGCGAATAAGGCTAAGCTAACCCCTCCATTGACATATTTGAAGAATGCACTGCAATTATCTATTTAGATTTGGGACGGTTGCTAAAGATTAGGGTGGATCATTCACGGGACAAAAAGTTGGTTGAGAATTAGAATTTTTGGGCCATTTTTAAATAACGTATGGTTTGTAATTGTGGGATGTTGTCTTAGTTAAATAGCAGACGATCAAAGCAATATAGGACAAAGAGTCATCATTTCCCATCCTCAAGCCTGTCTGTGCAAAGCAAAAAGTGGGCCCAAAGCCAAATCCACTGCTCATGTATTTAGTTATTCCTGATTCTCTGATCCCTCTCTCGTATGGACAATCCAATCCCATCACTGACAGGTCAGCACTTACAGAGTTAGAAACCAACAGGATTATAGACTGAACAATATATCCAGACATATCTTCTCTGGTGCTCTTTAGTTGTTTTGTCAGGGAAAATGTGTGGCTGTATGATACAGGCCTGGCTGCCTGCATTGCCTCTTGGTAATTCATTAAGATCTAATATAGTTCTCCAGTGCAAGTAGTGCTGCTTTCTTCCAGCAGCACGCGTTCCATCACACTGTTTACACACCAGGCTATATCAATTACTTCTCTGCATCAGAAGCACTGAGTGTCTCTGGAAATTGAGTTCAAACAATGTCAGACATTCTTTGGACACCTAACATGTAGCGCAGGTACTTTTCAATTGTTATCTGTTCAATTGAAATATGTCTGTACATTCCTGAAATAGCTTGGAACATTTGAGAGATATAGACACACAGTGAACACTTAATGCAAGAATATTTCAAGTAAACTGCTGCCTACATATTCTCTAATTAGGATTCACGTTTTGTATATCACAGTTGTAACCTGGGGTATTTGTCTCTCTTGTTAGCTCCAGTGGGACACTTAAGATGGACGGTGAGGGTACAGACATACAAATAGAGAAATTGAGCTGCGCGTCTCTCTCAGCTGCCAGAGAAGAAGCCCTGTGTCAGCTCTTCCCCACTGTAGCCCTGAAATTAAACAAGTCTAAGGCACAGATTTACATCGAGCTTCAGTTGGCCTTTGTGTAATTTTCTAAAGATTAATTTTGCAGTGAGGGCCTGGCTTCAGCCGCTCAATGACTCTACTCTCCCATGGAGAGAGAGGGAGGGGTGGAGAGAGGGGGAGGGAGAGAGGGAGAGCGAGAGAGAGGTGCAGAGAGAGAGAAAGATCAGGCACTGAGAGCGTCAATGTGAGAAAGGACCTAACTCTTGAAACATTGAGCAATGTATGATGAGAAAGACACAGAGAGAGTGAGATGATGAAAAAAGAGAGAGAGTGACAGAGGAGAGATGGGAAGAAAAATGATAGTTGAGAACAAGGCTGCAGAGAGTGAGAACTGGGGAATGAGTAGGAAGCAGGAATTGAGGGGAAGAAACAGAGGAGTGTTACTCATCATTGCACTAGAGGCTCTCATTAACACAGGTCCCTATGTGAGTGGGGGTACTGTGTCCGTGTCAGCGTGCCACAGCTGACCCGCTCTCTCTCTGCCACACGTTGTGCCATGCCCTTGAGCCATTTCCTGGCTTGCTGCAACACCTTGGCGTGCTGCATGCTGAGTGACTGTGATCTGAATGTGAAAGAAGACCACACCTACATGTGAACACTCTCTCTCTCTCTCTCTCTCTCTCTCTCTCTCTCGCTCTCTCTCTCTCTCTCTCTCTCTCTCTCTCTCTCTAGTGCTTTAGAATGCTGGGTTATTACATTTTATATATGTGACAGACAGCTTCTGGAATTTATGAATATGACTCACTCAATTATTATCTGTTACTGTCGTTGCCCATATTATGCAAGTTGTTATGTAGACCAAGTCGAATACGTTGGTTACAGTAGTCCAAGCAGAGAAAAAGAGAAAGTCTGCTATTTGTCTATATGTTAGACAGCATTTTCCTTATAGGACAGGGAGCTAAGTAATAGTCTTAATACCAATACTGTTTACAGTTGAACGGAAAGTTACCGTTCTGGAAATTACACACACTCACTTAAAAACACACACACGCACGCACTCACACACACACTCACTTAAAAACACGCACGCACGCACGCACGCACACACACACACACACACACACACACACACACACACACACACACACACACACACACACACACACACACACACACACACACACACACACACACACACACACACACACACACACACACACAGCTGTGTCCCAGAGCATCAGTATAACAGCTTTGGGAGTGTATAGTGGGAGGGAGAGCAGCAGGATAGCATGGTTCTGTTGCTAATGCTAGAATACTGGAACTCAGCATGGGTCTCCCTGCAGATATATCTTGTCTTTGATAGCTCTATATTACACTCGTTATCAGGCAGTTATACAACAACTGCCCAAAAGGTTAAGACTGGGTTTGTTTTAAAATGACTCCCTTGCTTTGATAACACTCTCATCTTACATTAAGCTTTCATATCGGGAGCTATGTGGCAAGACATGTTGTCTGGCAATTAATTAATTTCTTAAAGTCGCAGATACATTGTTAAAAACAAGCATGCATGCACACAAACACACAAACACAAATACACACTTTTGTGATGTATAAATAGTACTGTTAGTTGTGGAACGATACATCCGTCAAACAACAATCCAACTCTGCTTTCTTGGCAACTGCATCGGCCCCTATTTATCCTTACTGCCTGGTAAGTGGAGCAGTTTGTGAAGTGGATATCTCCTAAGGGAAGGGTTGAAATCATACAGCTATTCCCTCAGGGTAGTAGCAGGCAGACCCTGGCAGAGGTGCTTAGAGCCTTTAGAGGATTCTGTTCTCTCTCCACATGTCCATATGACAAGGATTCACTCTGTTCTGTTCTCTCTCCACATGTCCATATGACAAGGATTCACTCTGTTCTGTTCTCTCTCCACATGTCCACATCACAAGGATTCACTCTGTTCTGTTCTCTCTCCACATGTCCACATCACAAGGATTCACTCTGTTCTGTTCTCTCTCCACATGTCCACATCACAAGGATTCACTCTGTTCTGTTCTCTCTCCACATGTCCATATCACAAGGATTCACTCTGTTCTGTTCTCTCTCCACATGTCCACATCACAAGGATTCACTCTGTTCTGTTCTCTCTCCACATGTCCATATGACAAGGATTCACTCTGTTCTGTTCTCTCTCCACATGTCCACATCACAAGGATTCACTCTGTTCTGTTCTCTCTCCACATGTCCACATCACAAGGATTCACTCTGTTCTGTTCTCTCTCCACATGTCCACATCACAAGGATTCACTCTGTTCTGTTCTCTCTCCACATGTCCATATGACAAGGATTCACTCTGTTCTGTTCTCTCTCCACATGTCCACATCACAAGGATTCACTCTGTTCTGTTCTCTGTCCACATGTCCACATCACAAGGATTCACTCTGTTCTGTTCTCTCTCCACATGTCCACATCACAAGGATTCACTCTGTTCTGTTCTCTCTCCACATGTCCATATCACAAGGATTCACTCTGTTCTGTTCTCTCTCCACATGTCCACATCACAAGGATTCACTCTGTTCTGTTCTCTCTCCACATGTCCACATCACAAGGATTCACTCTGTTCTGTTCTCTCTCCACATGTCCATATGACAAGGATTCACTCTGTTCTGTTCTCTCTCCACATGTCCACATCACAAGGATTCACTCTGTTCTGTTCTCTCTCCACATGTCCACATCACAAGGATTCACTCTGTTCTGTTCTCTCTCCACATGTCCACATGATTCACTCTGTTCTGTTCTCTCTCCATATGTCCACATGATTCACTCTGTTCTGTTCTCTGTCCACATGTCCACATCACAAGGATTCACTCTGTTCTGTTCTCTCTCTACATGTCCACATGGCAAAGATTCACCCTGTTCTGTTCTCTCTCCACATGTTTCACCCTGATCTGTTCTCTCTCCACATGACCATGATTCACCCTGTTCTGTTCTCTCTCCACATGTCCACATCACAAGGATTCACTCTGTTCTGTTCTCTCTCCACATGTCCATATGACAAGGATTCACTCTGTTCTGTTCTCTCTCCACATGTCCATATGACAAGGATTCACTCTGTTCTGTTCTCTCTCCACATGTCCACATCACAAGGATTCACTCTGTTCTGTTCTCTCTCCACATGTCCACATCACAAGGATTCACTCTGTTCTGTTCTCTCTCCACATGTCCACATCACAAGGATTCACTCTGTTCTGTTCTCTCTCCACATGTCCATATGACAAGGATTTACTCTGTTCTGTTCTCTCTCCACATGTCCACATCACAAGGATTCACTCTGTTCTGTTCTCTCTCCACATGTTCACATCACAAGGATTCACTCTGTTCTGTTCTCTCTCCACATGTCCACATCACAAGGATTCACTCTGTTCTGTTCTCTCTCCACATGTCCATATCACAAGGATTCACTCTGTTCTGTTCTCTCTCCACATGTCCATATCACAAGGATTCACTCTGTTCTGTTCTCTCTCTACATGTCCACATGGCAAAGATTCACCCTGTTCTGTTCTCTCTCCACATGTTTCACCCTGATCTGTTCTCTCTCCACATGACCATGATTCACCCTGTTCTGTTCTCTCTCCACATGACCATGATTCACTCTGTTCTGTTCTCTCTCCAAATGACCATGATTCACTCTGTTCTGTTCTCTCTCCACATGACCATGATTCACTCTGTTCTGTTCTCTCTCCACATGACCATGATTCACTCTGTTCTGTTCTCTCTCCACATGACCATGATTCACTCTGTTCTGTTCTCTCTCCACATGACCATGATTCACTCTGTTCTGTTCTCTCTCCACATGACCATGATTCACTCTGTTCTGTTCTCTCTCCACATGACCATGATTCACTCTGTTCTCTCCCCTCTCTATGTGGCACCGCTTGAACTTCTTCTTTGCACATTGTCCTCAGCTGGTGTGTGAGGGATGAGTGGCCTCAGTACTTTTGGTTCCTCCTGGTTCAATGATAGCATGTTGTGTTAACTTCATTACATTATTCAGGCAATGTATGGCAAAGACATCAAGAATCATCTCATTCTACCTTGTAGTGGAACTTGGCTCGTGAAGAAGCAGGATTGTGTAAAAAAAAAAAGAAGAAAAAAAAAGTAATTATTATTATGTTTTCTCTTTCAGCAGATACAATTGTTTGGCCCTAAATAAAATAACCCTAAAACATGTTGTATTAAAGGAAGAACTAATCATTTAAATGTTCAGTACTTGGCATCCGTAATAAGCAGGCTTTTGTGGAGGAGCAGCAAACCCACATTACTAGTTGTTGATGGCAGTTTTCTCCCACAGCCTCATTGTGTAATTGATCTGCCGTTCACGGCATAGCCGTTGACACCAGGCATGCCCTGAAAAGAGGACGGAAGTGCCCAGGGGACCAGCACAGCACAAAAAAAGAGCTTTGAAGTGAAGCAAATGGTGGAGGAAGAATTCAACCTACATACCGGCTGGAAGAAACACATGGTTGCTATTCATGGCACACAATGTGTGTGTGTGTGTGTGTGTGTGTGTGTGTGTGTGTGTGTGTGTGTGTGTGTGTGTGTGTGTGTG
Organism: Oncorhynchus masou masou; assembly: GCF_036934945.1. Classification (NCBI taxonomy): domain Eukaryota; kingdom Metazoa; phylum Chordata; class Actinopteri; order Salmoniformes; family Salmonidae; genus Oncorhynchus; species Oncorhynchus masou. The sequence goes on along the minus strand of NC_088227.1, from coordinate 34,422,394 downwards.
TGTGTGTGTGTGTGTGTGTGTGTGTGTGTGTGTGTGTCTGTGTGTGTGTGTGTGTGTGTGTGTGTGTGTTTGGGTGCATAAATGCGTATACACAGTATTTGTCTATCTACAAGGTGCAGTTTTTCTGCAGCTGGTCCGCCTCTTCTGGTCTCATTGACGGGGTTTAGAAAAGGGTATTATTTCACTGTTCTTGATATTATTTGCATGATACTGTACAGCCTACCTATTAACTGAGTCCTAACTTTCTCACTGCAATCATTTTGACCCCTTGATTGGCCTGGCATGATGGCAGGATCTGAATTCAAATCAAATCACATTTTTTGGTCACATACACGTACGTGTTTAGAAGATGTTATCGCGAGTTTAGAAATGCTTGTGGTTCTAGTTCCGACAGCGCAGCAAATATATAACAAATATTATCTAACAATTTCACAACAAATACCCTATACACATAAATCTAAGTAAAGGAATGGAATTAAGAATATATAAATATATGAACAAGCAACGGCAGAGCGGCATAGACTAAGATACAGTGGAATAGTATAGAATACAGTATATACATATGAGATAAGTAATACATAGACTAAGATACAGTAGAATAGTATAGAATACAGTATATACATATGAGATGAGTAATACATAGACTAAGATACAGTGGAATAGTATAGAATACAGTATATACATATGAGATGAGTAATACATAGACTAAGATACAGTGGAATAGAATAGAATACAGTATATACATATGAGATGAGTAATACATAGACTAAGATACAGTAGAATAGTATAGAATACAGTATATACATATGAGATGAGTAATGTATAGACTAAGATACAGTGGAATAGTATAGAATACAGTATATACATATGAGATGAGTAATACATAGACTAAGATACAGTGGAATAGTATAGAATACAGTATATACATATGAGATGAGTAATGTATAGACTAAGATACAGTGGAATAGTATAGAATACAGTATATACATATGAGATGAGTAATGCAAGATATGTTACCATTATTGAAGAGACCTTTTGGTTGCTCTAAATATCAATAATTTAGTGGAACGGAGACCACAGTTTGTTCCCTGTTCGGACTTTGCCTCTGACAGATAGATTAGCGATTACAACTTTGGGCCAGTAACTGAAAGATTGCTGGTTCGAATACCCGAGCTAACGAGGTAAAAAAAATCAGTCCATGTTCTCTTGAGCAAGGCACTTAACTGTTTATTCTGTGGAACCACATTACAAGTCAAGCTATCAGCTTCTATCTCAAGGCCATCAGACTGTTAAACAGCAACCACTAACATTGAGTGGCTGCTGCCAACACACTGACTCAACTCCAGCCACTTTAATAATGGGAATTGATGGGAAATGATGTAAAATATATCACTAGCCACTTTAAACAATGCTACCTAATATAATGTTTACATACCCTACATTATTCATCTCATATGTATACGTATATACTGTACTCTATATCATCTACTGCATCTTTATGTAATACATGTATCACTAGCCACTTTAACTATGCCACTTTGTTTACATACTCATCTCATATGTACATACTGTACTCAATACCATCTACTGTATCTTGCCTATGCTGCTCTGTACCATCACTCATTCATATATCTTTATGTACATATTCTTTATCCCCTTATACACACAAGTGTAAGAATTTTGGAATTGTTAGTTAGATTACTTGTTGGTTATTACTGCATTGTCGGTGTCATGCCCTAGTCGAAATATATTATGTTTATCTTCATTTATTTGGTCAGGCCAGGGTGTGACATGGGTTATTGTGGTGTGTTTTTGTCTTGGGGTTTTGTGGGGTGTCTAGCGTAGTCTATGGCTGCCTGAGGCGGTTCTCAATCAGAGTCAGGTGTTTATCGTTGTCTCTGATTGGGAACCATATTTAGGCAGCCATATTCTTTGAGTGTTTCGTGGGTGATTGTTCCTGTCTCTGTGTTTATATTCACCAGATCGGCTGTATAGTTTTTTCACGTTTCTGTCTGTTGTTTTTGTACATTTCAGTTATTTCATGTCTAGTCTAGTTTTATCAATAAACATGAGTAACCACCACGCTGCATTTTGGTCCGCTCCTCCTTCAACAGAAGAACGCCGTTACAGTCGGAACTAGAAGCACAAGCATTTCGCTACACTCGCATTAACATCTGCTAACCATGTGTATGTGACAAAAAAATAAAATTTGATTTGATTTGATTTTAACCTCTAGCGTCGAGCAATCCCGTATCCGGGAGCGTGATCATAGCCTCAAGCTCATTAGCATAACGCAACGTTAACTATTCATGAAAATCGCAAATGAAATGAAATAAATATATTGGCTCACAAGCTTAGCCTTTTGTTAACAACACTGTCATCTCAGATTTTCAAAATAAGCTTTTCAACCATAGCTACACAAGCATTTGTGTAAGAGTATTGATAGCTAGCATAGCATTAAGCCTAGCATTCAACAGGCAACATTTTCACAAAAACAAGAAAAGCATTCAAATAAAATCATTTACCTTTGAAGAACTTCGGATGTTTTCAATGAGACTCTCAGTTAGATAGCAAATGTTCAGTTTTTCCCAAAATATTATTTGTGTCGGAGAAATCGCTCCGTTTTTGTTCATCACGTTTGGCTAAGAAAAAAAAATGAAAATTCAGTCATTACAACGGCAAACTTTTTTCCAAATTAACTCCATAATATCGACAGAAACATGGCAAACGTTGTTTAGAATCAATCCTCAAGGTGTTTTTAACATATCTATTCGATGATAAATCATTCGTGGCAGTTGCCTTTCTCCTTTGAACCTAATGGACGCAGCTGGAGATTGCGCAAAAATTTAGACGGAGGACCCCAAGCGGACACCTGGTAAATGTAGTCTCTTATGGTCAATCTTCCAATGATATGCCTACAAATACGTCACAATGCTGCAGACACCTTGGGGAAACGACAGAAAGTGTAGGCTCATTCCTGGCGCATTCACAGCCATATAAGGAGACATTGGAACACAGCGCATTCAAAATCTGGGGCATTTCCTGTATGAAATTTCATCTTGGTTTTGCCTGTAGCATTAGTTCTGGGGCACTCACAGACAATATCTTTGCAGTTTTGGAAACGTCAGAGTGTTTTCTTTCCAAAGCTGTCAATTATATGCATAGTCGAGTATCTTTCCGTGACAAAATATCTTGTTTAAAACGGGAACTTTTTTTATCCAAAAATTAAAAGAGCGCCCCCTATATCGAAGAAGTTAAACTGTGCTTATTCTGTAGAACCACATTACAAGTCAAGCTATCAGACACATTTTAAACTGTGCTTATTCTGTAGAACCACATTACAAGTCAAGCCTTTTAAACTGTGTTTGTTCTGTGGAACCACATTACAAGTCAAGCCTTTTAAACTGTGTTTGTTCTGTGGAACCACATTACAAGTCAAGCTATCAGACACATTTTAAACTGTGTTTATTCTGTGGAACAACATTACAAGTCAAGCCTTTTAAACTGTGTTTGTTCTGTGGAACCACATTACAAGTCAAGCCTTTTAAACTGTGTTTGTTCTGTGGAACCACATTACAAGTCAAGCCTTTTAAACTGTGTTTGTTCTGTGGAACCACATTACAAGTCAAGCTATCTGACACATTTTAAACTGTGTTTATTCTGTGGAACCACATTACAAGTCAAGCCTTTTAAACTGTGTTTGTTCTGTGGAACCACATTACAAGTCAAGCTATCAGACACATTTTAAACTGTGCTTATTCTGTAGAACCACATTACAAGTCAAGCCTTTTAAACTGTGTTTATTCTGTGGAACCACATTACAAGTCAAGCTATCTGACACATTAACCCTTTACACTGGTGGATATTGGCCCATATAGATAGGGCCAAATTGAGATGTTTCTAACAGAAGAACTATAAAAACTATATGCATGACCATGGTAGCAATTGAAAGAGAACACTGGGGATTATGGGGAAATTATCAGACCAAAGGTGAGGACATAACAGTTGTAACGGTTTTCATGCGGTGAAAGAGAGTCGGACCAAAATGCAGTGTGTAGATTGCGATCCCATGTTTAATGAACAAAACGTAACACGAATCTAAATACAAACACTACAAAACAAAGAACATAACGAAAACCGAAACAGCCTATACTAGTGTAAACTAACACAGAAACAGGAACAAGGACACTAAGGACAATCACCCACGAAACACACAAAGAATATGGCTGCCTAAATATGGTTCCCAATCAGAGACAACGATAATCACCTGACTCTGATTGAGAACCGCCTCGGGCAGCCATAGACTAACGCTAGACATCCCACAAAACCCCAAGACAAAAACACACCACAATAACCCATGTCACACCCTGGCCTGACCGAATAAATGAAGAATAAACATAATATATTTCGACCAGGGCGTGACAACAGTTCACATGACGGAATCCAAACATTACACTGTTGATTTTATGTGCATTTTATATTCACTGTACTTTTCACAGGATTTGTCAGTAACAACATCTGAAAATCCTCTGGATACATTCAGTAACACAATAAGAATAATCGTGGACATTTTGGAGTAGGTGCAACATAAGACAAAACTATTACGAAGGTTTGAGTGAGAGGACTGGTGTCTCCAAGCTGTGCGCAGTTCCTATGTAATTTCAATTTATGACTCAAGGAAAGAGCCTTCAAATATAAGGTGCTTTATTTTAGCTCTCCTAGCTGTTCCGTTGAGGAACTGAAGCAAGCACACTTGTAGTTTTTTGGTTTGAAACTGTTAGGTTCTAATTCTTCCGAGTAAATAACTCACGGACACTAGAGAAGCTTAACCAAGTTGAATTCTACCCAAAGGGTCGTTACAGCTGTAATTCAGACAACAAAACATTTCACACAAGTACTGATATTTAACCCTTTCTCCTAGGCTGAGTCTCCTCCTCCACAACCGAACAGCAAATGTATCCCTGTTGTTAGACAGAACCTTAGTGATATCTGTTCTTCCTCACTTTGTCTAACCTGACCTCTACCCCAAAGTGCTCACTCCTCCTCAACTCAAGGCTGTCATGGTGACTGGTACCAGACTGTGTCTCTTCTCCTCCCAGAGGATCCCTGATGGCTAACAATAACATATCCTGACATAATGTAAACGTTATACATTACCCGTCTCTCCTTATCAATGCCTGTCACATGTAATCGCTTCCCTGCACTCAACACATTCCAAGCTTAGTTGTACCCACTACATACCTTCCTCCTATAAACCTTCACTTCTGGTGTCGGCCTTCAACCTTAGCGCTCCATCAGCGACATGAATAAGTAACATTTCATATTCTCAGAATCCAACAGTCCCTCCTGTTGAACAGCGTCCTACTGTTCAATTCACATTAACTTGGAAATTACTTAGAAATGAATGAACAATGCTAATAACACATTAATTAAATTTTTTTAAATAATTATAAATGAACAAACAATGATAACACATTAATTAATAAAAAAAAATATATTATCAATGAACAAACAATAACAAAATGATAACAATAACAATTCACCATGAGGTTTACAAACTCAGAGACTTATGACCTCTGTTCTATGATCACACCATTTTATTTCCATCTCTTATCACACAACAAAATGGCAAAAACGCTTTTTGTTTCTCCACTTTCTCTTTCTGGTTCCTAAGAAAGTGATCGCATAAGACTTGGAACGCAACAAAAAGACAAAAACATAACAATATTAACAATGTGATAAAGTATGCATGAGTATATATGCATGAAAACCAAAGTTTGAGACCACCCACTCTCTCTTCACTTGACACTCTTCCTCCAGGATACTTTTCGGGTGGATTCCACAAAAATGAAAGCCCTAAAAAAGCCTCCTCATGCTTTCACCCAGTCTTCCCCTTTCGGCCCCAGGTTCTGAGAGGCGTTCTCAAGTCATGTCATTTTCACTTCGTTCCCCATGTCCTCCATTTTCACCTGATAGGCACGTCACCTACCTGATATGCAAGTGCGTATCCCTGATCAACGATACATCCTCTTGAGGTAACTCAGCACTGTATATGCCTTCACATCAATGACATGTTGTTGTTTAGAGTACAATTACCCCAACATCTATCCTCTATCATATGATGCATTACACAATAAAGCAGCTAACCCATCCCAACTCTGATGTTTAAAGTAGCTCCCAGACCCAACCCATCTGCATGTCTTACAGTGGAATCTAGTCTTTGTCTCTTGCTCCGCTTCCTCTGACATGGTGTCTTCATGCTCACCCATTATGTAGCTGGACCTCACTTCACGTGAGAACTATGCCTGCCTGCCCCCCCCCCCCTGTGTGCCTACAGCTTCTTCTGTTACTGTCCCTACAGCTCCTTCAGTTACTGTCCCTACAGCTCCTTCAGTTACTGTCCCTACAGCTCCTTCAGTTACTGTCCCTACTGCTCCTTCAGTTACTGTCCCTACAGCTCCTTCAGTTACTGTCCCTACAGCTCCTTCAGTTACTGTCCCTACAGCTCCTTCAGTTACTATCCCTACAGATCCTTCAGTTACTGTCCCTACAGCTCCTTCAGTTACTATCCCTACAGCTCCTTCAGTTACTGTCCCTACAGCTCCTTCAGTTACTGTCCCTACAGCTCCTTCAGTTACTGTCCCTACAGCTCCTTCTGTTACTGTCCCTACAGCTCCTTCTGTCACTGTCCCTACAGCTCCTTCAGTTACTGTCCCTACAGCTCCTTCAGTTACTGTCCTTACAGCTCCTTCAGTTACTATCCCTACAGCTCCTTCTATCACTGTCCCTACAGCTCCTTCAGTTACTGTCCCTACAGCTCCTTCTGTTACTGTCCCTACAGCTCCTTCAGTTACTGTCCCTACAGCTCCTTCTGTCACTGTCCCTACAGCTCCTTCAGTTACTGTCCCTACAGCTCCTTCAGTTACTGTCCCTACAGCTCCTTCTGTTACTATCCCTACAGCTCCTTCTGTTACTGTCCCTACAGCTCCTTCAGTTACTGTCCCTACAGCTCCTTCTGTTACTATCCCTACAGCTCCTTCTGTTACTGTCCCTACAGCTCCTTCAGTTACTGTCCCTACAGCTCCTTCTGTCACTGTCCCTACAGCTCCTTCTGTTACTGTCCCTACAGCTCCTTCAGTTACTGTCCCTACAGCTCCTTCAGTTACTCTCCCTACAGCTCCTTCAGTTACTGTCCCTACAGTTCCTTCCGTTACTGTCCCTACTGCTCCTTCAGTTACTATCCCTACAGCGCCTTCAGTTACTGTCCCGACAGCTCCTTCTGTCACTGTCCCTACAGCTCCTTCAGTTACTATCCCTACAGCTCCTTCAGTTACTGTCACCACTGCTCCTTCTGTTACTGTCCCTACAGCTCATTCAGTGACTGTCCCCACAGCTCCTTCAGTTACTATCCCTACAGCTCCTTCTGTTACTGTCCTGACAGCTCATTCAGTTACTGTCCCCACAGCTCCTTCAGTTACTATCCCTACAGCTCATTCAGTTACTGTCCCCACAGCTCCTTCAGTTACTATCCCTACAGCTCCTTCTGTTACTGTCCTGACAGCTCCTTCAGTTACTATCCCTACAGCTCCTTCTGTTACTGTCCTGACAGCTCCTTCAGTTACTGTCCCTACAGCTCCTTCAGTTACTGTCCCTACAGCTACTTCAGTTACTGTCCCTACAGCTCCTTCAGTTACTGTCCCTACAGCTCCTTCAGTTACTATCCCTACAGCTCCTTCTGTCACTGTCCCTACAGCCCCTTCAGTTACTATCCCTACAGCTCCTTCTGTCACTGTCCCTACAGCTCCTTCAGTTACTGTCACTACAGCTCCTTCTGTCACTGTCCCTACAGCTCCTTCAGTTACTATCCCTACAGCTCCTTTTGTCACTGTCCCTACAGCTCCTTCAGTTAATGTCACTACAGCTCCTTCTGTCACTGTCACTACAGCTCCTTCTGTCACTGTCCCTACAGCTCCTTCAGTTACTGTCCCTACAGCTCCTTCAGTTACTATCCCTACAGCTCCTTCAGTTACTGTCCCTACAGCTCCTTCAGTTACTGCCCCTGCAGCTCCTTCAGTTACTGTCCCTACAGCTCCTTCAGTTACTGTCCCTAAAGCTCCTTCAGTTACTGTCCCTACAGCTCCTTCAGTTACTATCCCTACAGATCCTTCAGTTACTGTCCCTACAGCTCCTTCAGTTACTATCCCTACAGCTCCTTCTGTCACTGTCCCTACAGCTCCTTCAGTTACTGTCCCTACAGCTCCTTCAGTTACTATCCCTACAGCTCCTTCAGTTACTGTCCCTACAGCTCCTTCAGTTACTGTCCCTACAGCTCCTTCAGTTACTATCCCTACAGCTCCTTCAGTTACTGTCCCTACAGCTCCTTCAGTTACTGTCCCTACAGCTCCTTCAGTTACTGTCCCTACAGCTCCTTCTGTTACTGTCCCTACAGCTCCTTCTGTCACTGTCCCTACAGCTCCTTCAGTTACTGTCCCTACAGCTCCTTCAGTTACTGTCCTTACAGCTCCTTCAGTTACTATCCCTACAGCTCCTTCTATCACTGTCCCTACAGCTCCTTCAGTTACTGTCCCTACAGCTCCTTCTGTTACTGTCCCTACAGCTCCTTCAGTTACTGTCCCTACAGCTCCTTCTGTCACTGTCCCTACAGCTCCTTCAGTTACTGTCCCTACAGCTCCTTCAGTTACTGTCCCTACAGCTCCTTCTGTTACTATCCCTACAGCTCCTTCTGTTACTGTCCCTACAGCTCCTTCTGTCACTGTCCCTACAGCTCCTTCAGTTACTATCCCTACAGCTCCTTCAGTTACTGTCCCTACAGCTCCTTCTGTCACTGTCCCTACAGCTCCTTCTGTTACTATCCCTACAGCTCCTTCTGTTACTCTCCCTACAGCTCCTTCAGTTACTGTCCCTACAGCTCCTTCAGTTACTGTCCCTACATCTCCTTCAGTTACTGTCCCTACAGCTCCTACAGTTACTGTCCCTACAGCTCCTTCAGTTACTGTCCCTACAGCTCCTTCAGTTACTGTCCCTACAGCTCCTTCAGTTACTATCCCTACAGCTCCTTCTGTTACTGTCCCGACAGCTCCTTCTGTCACTGTCCCTACAGCTCCTTCAGTTACTATCCCTACAGCTCCTTCAGTTACTGTCCCTACAGCTCCTTCAGTTACTATCCCTACAGCTCCTTCTGTCACTGTCCCTACAGCTCCTTCAGTTACTGTCACTACAGCTCCCTCTGTCACTGTCCCTACAGCTCCTTCAGTTACTATCCCTACAGCTCCTTCTGTCACTGTCCCTACAGCTCCTTCAGTTACTGTCACTACAGCTCCTTCTGTCACTGTCCCTACAGCTCTTTCAGTTACTATCCCTACAGCTCCTTCTGTCACTGTCCCTACAACTCCTTCAGTTACTGTCCCTACAGCTCCTTCTGTTACTGTCCCTACAGCTCCTTCTGTCACTGTCCCTACAGCTCCTTCAGTTACTGTCACTACAGCTCCTTAAGTTACTGTCACTACAGCTCCTTCTGTTACTGTCCCTACAGCTCATTCAGTTACTGTCCCTACAGCTCCTTCAGTTACTGTCACTACAGCTCCTTCTGTCACTGTCCCTACAGCTCCTTCAGTTACTATCCCTACAGCTCCTTCAGTTGCTGTCCCTACAGCTCCTTCTGTCACTGTCCCTACAGCTCCTTCAGTTACTGTCCCTACAGCTCCTTCAGTTACTATCCCTACAGCTCCTTCAGTTGCTGTCCCTACAGCTCCTTCTGTCACTGTCCCTAGTGCTCCTTCAGTTACTGTCCCTACAGCTCCTTCAGTTACTATCCCTACAGCTCCTTTTGTTACTCTCCCTACAGCTCCTTCAGTTACTGTCCCTACAGCTCCTTCAGTTACTGTCCCTACAGCTCCTTCAGTTACTATCCCTACAGCTCCTTCAGTTACTGTCCCTACAGCTCCTTCAGTTACTGTCCCTACAGCTCCTTCTGTCACTGTCCCTAGTGCTCCTTCAGTTACTGTCCCTACAGCTCCTTCAGTTACTATCCCTACAGCTCCTTCTTTCACTATCCCTACAGCTCCTTATGTTACTGTCCCTACAGCTCCTTCAGTTACTATCCCTACCGCAACTTTCGTGAGAATAGCTCCTGCATGTAATCTGTCAAACATTCGCCGGCTGTTAGAAATTGGGAAAAAGATTAATGATTTGGGAAAAATGTCCAACCTGACCTCTGAGTCACAGGTTTCCTGAAAGTTTACCATAGTGTCTGAAATGCCACCACTATCTCTTCTATTCTCACCATTATCTAGGTATGTGTAATGTTAAACTAATCCCCCATATTGTGCACAGTTAGCTGTCCTCCCTCTCCTATGAGCTATTTTCTGTAACAATATACAGTCTCTGAGAATGATACTCCTTTATCATTACATCTAACCCATAACACACTAGTCACTACTCCTAATGCATTTCTACAGTTATGAACATACTAACACATTCTCAAATCAATTAGTCTATATACATAATTTCAGTGACATTTGTTAGTTTCTAAGATCTCCACCCGTCTCTCCTTATCAATGCCTGTCACATGTAAATTCACCAATTTTTAAGTCGCTCTGGATAAGAGCGTCTGCTAAATGACTTAAATGTAAATGTAAATGTAATCAATTCCTTGCACTCAACACATTCCAAGCTTAGTTGCCCCCACTATATACCTTCCTCCTATAACCCTTAACTACTGGTGTCGACCCTAAACCTTAGCACTCCATCAGTGACATGAATAAGTAACATTTCATATTCTCAGAACCCAATAGAACACAGCCTTGCATCCCCACCATTACACAATTTCTGTTGTTGCTTACTGTCCCTACAGCTCCTTCAGTTACTGTCCCTACAGATCCATCAGTTACTGTCCCTATAGCTCCTTCAGTTACTGTCCCTTCAGCTCCTTCAGTTACTGACCCTACAGCTCCTTCAGTTACTGTCCCTACAGCTCCTTCAGTTACTGTCCCTACACCCACTACATACCTTCCTCCTATAACCCTTAACTACTGGTGTCGACCCTCAACCTTAGCACTCCATCAGTGACATGAATAAGTAACATTGCATATTCTCAGAATCCAACAGAACACAGCCTTGCATCCCCACCATTACACAATTTCTGTTGTTGCTTACGCAATGCAAAACGTTCCATTATCAATCTAAATCTGGGTCAGGTGGGCATCGTTTGAAAGCGCATCGACCCGTATATGGTATGACAGGGGCTGTGAGTGTAAAGGGCTACACATTAAACTGTGCTTGTTCTGTGGAACCACATTACTAGTCCTGCTATTAGACACATTAACATATTTTACCTTTGAAGTATCCCAGTTAAAGTCTCACAATCAGATTAGCTCCATTTCCCCCTCATGCCATCAGTTAGTGCTCCAGTCTGGCTCATATTTGTCTTACCGTTGGCAGCCGGCATCCCTTGGATTGACTTGGGTCAGAATGCCCGTATACCGACAAATATCAGATCAGACTTTTGATGCTGATGGGATTTCTTAGAAAACGTATTTGCTGTGGTTTATTTGATCGTATTTTGGTCAGTGTAACACAGACTTTAAAATGATGTATTTCATAGCTGATAGGAAAGATTATGTCGACCCGTGTTTTTGGAGGTATTGGATAATGTTTTATATTTTGTAGGCTAGCGATTACGACTGTATCATGTTTTTTCCCAACTGACAAGAGCTGGGTTCTGCCAACTATAAAGTGCAATTTCAAAAACAAAAAATGGAAGCCTGGTCCCAGATCAGTTTGTGCTGTCTTTCAAGTTGGCAAGACAGCACAAAGAGATCTGGAACCAAGCTAGCTTTGGAGTGCAGAACAGATCGCCTCACCCCCTTTGCTTTGCAGCCTCAGGACGTGTCAGTGTGTTCTTTGTTTTGTGTGATATTTTTGGATTGTCATTAAAATGTCTCCACAGCCTGTACTCTGTAGCTAACGAGTGAGGCAAAGACTCTCAGGGTGACAACAGGGCTAAACTGATGACAGAGCCCTGTACACTAATGCAGCCCAATCCATTAAACATGGCCCAGTGGACCTCCATTAGAGAGACCTATTCCCCACTCTATAGCACTGCATGGGGACAAAGAGCAGGTACAGCTGCTGTACAATACTCCTTGCTGTCTTTTAGATGCCTTTCCCCTCCTGCTCTCTTCTTGGTCTCTAGTTGTCTCTAGCCGTCTCCATACAGCTGGTGACAGCAGTAAGAGGAGGTGGCTCTTCTGAACACACCCAGTCTGCTGTGACATCAGACAGACAGACAGATGGGGGGGAAAGTGAGGAGGAGCAAGAACACACACAACTGTGATGCTAAACAGAATAAAATAACAATAATTTCATACCTTAATTACATTGAGACATGATCACATCTCTTTTTTTGGGGTGGGGGGGATTCTTGGGAACAGATTTCCCCCAACATCTTTTTCCTGAATTCCTGGTGATTTGAGTCAATTGCAGGCCGGTTTTGGCCTGCGGGCCACCGGTTGCCGGCCCCAGTCTTACAATAGGTCAAAGTAACATCCTGCATTCTTGCTAGTATTGACATTTTGAAATGTGGCATTGACTTTTGAATGGCACTGATCTTCTGTACACAAAGTGGTAACTGTCAACTGGAGTCTGTTTGCTCAGGGTTTTACTCTTAATACAGAGATATTGCTGGTGCCGCTGCTTGTGAGAGTATGTCTGTTTTATTTGAGTTGAGTACTCCCTTGATCCCTTGTGTTATTACAGCATGATGTGGTGGCTGTAATGTAACAAAGGGGACTTTGGACATTGAGATTAAAGTCAGCCAACCACAACATGTATCCCATTGTTGTGCTGCTGTGATCTTACACTGGCTGTTTTGTTATGGCCTACGTCCTAGGAGGTCCTTGGTCACATTTATCTTATATACACTGAGTATACCTTCCTAATATATTGAGTTGCACCCAATTTTGCCCTCAGAACAGCCTCAATTCATCGGGGCATGGACGCTACAAGGTGTCAAAAGCGTTCCACAGGGATGCTGGCCCATGTTGACTCCAATGCTTCCAACATTTTAAATATATGCCATTTAGCAAATTATTTAATTCAAAGCCACATAGAGTCATGAGGGCATACATTTTACAAATCAAATCAAACCCACAATCCTGGCGTTGCAAGTGCTATGCTCTACCAACTGAGCTACAGAGAACCATGACGGGCATCCCAATCATGCCTGCCTGTAGATTTGAGCTTCTCCCAAGGGTGTTAGCTGCCTCACACCACTGGGATTTGAAAATAATTGAGGTGACCAAAAAAGTCTACTCCAATTTCCCACTTATGTCCACTTGATGATCATGGCCTACTCCGCACTGTATGGATGTATGGCAATGCTGAGACATCTTCCATTCCATGGCAATATCCAAACAGTTTCACTATGTCATAAAAGTGCATTGTTCAATGTGCTCCTTGATGCATAAAAGACAAATCATCCAGATGGATATACAATCTGAATTATTGATAAGTTATTAAGGTAAATGAAAATCAATGGCTATTAAGTCACTCAGCCAGGACCATCAGTTAAGGAGGTGAGCAGGAGTTGTTCTTCTCAGCTGAAGATGCTGACCTTTGCCCCGGTAATGAAAAGAGCCTTTCAGTTTCAGTCCTGTTCGTACGAACAGCCAATGTAATATTTATAACATTTATTGGCTGAAGAATTAAGTTCAGCTTTCCTGAATTGAATCTCCAGTTCACAAAAATACCAAGGGGATGACAGGAGAATAAAAATCACCTCTCCTGCTTCCCAGTGAAACCTTGGCCTGCATCCCCGATGTATCACACTTCCCACCAGCTATAGGTCTCACTTAATATTAATATAAATGTATGTGGATCTTAATGCAATATTACAACATCTACACTCAATACAGTCAGTGATATATCATATGATGTAGGTTAGTGAAATTTTGAACAGCAAAAAAAGCTTATTTTTTTAAAGGATGAAAAATAGTGTTTGACTGAAAATCTGCTTGGTTACTGTTTGTATGATAAGTGATGTACTATTGCTGCAATTCTTCATCACAAAATGTGGTGTTTGCAGTTGTTAAATCACTATGTTAGCAATGTTTACCTCTAAATGAATGCTTTGCATGCTTGGCTAGCTGAAATTGAATTGAACAAGAAAGTCCATAGGCTCCGCCTCTTGTTCAGCTGCAATATTTGGTTCTGTAATCCTTTTCTTTGTCACGCCTCTTATCTCACCCAGATCACTATTGTTTTTCAAATGGTATTTGTTGCCTTATCTTACTTTCACCGCAGTTGTCACCTTTGCCCTTTTGTCAGCCACCTTACGATGTCGGCCGAGTGCCCACGCATCAAGTTAGACTTGCAACCACTCTAGCAAATCAAATTGAATAAATTGGTTAAATAGATCAACTTCAACTATTTATAAACTATTCCACTCAGTTGGTGGAATATCTGCATGCCAATAGCCAGGCCACTTTATAAATAGCCTTAAGTCCTCTGTACTTTTGTTAAGTTTATAATTAGCTCTATCTGTACACATCGGCTCCACGCCAGATCCATTAATATTGAATCAGGTTATAAATAGGCCACCACTTAAAGCCCTGTCCCATTGCTCAGTAAGAATACGAAATGACATACGAAGCATGTTGTTGGCGCACTCGGAGAGTAAATGTCTCTCCAATTAAATTAGAAAGCTTTGTCATGAAGCGTTCTCCTTTGCCACTGTGATGTATAGTAGTATAAGCTAATTGCACAACTGGTTTAGTTAACTAGAATAACCATGGTGGACATACAGTACTTTGGCAGGGCTTTCTATTGATTTATAATCTGCTCTCACAAACCAGTAAGAAGTCCCATTCAGACATTAGAAGTACACTAGGCATACTAGAAAAAAACACAATGCGCACAAAGCTTTGATTACTCTAGTTACTGAGAAGTGATTTAATCACTGTTCTGACCCTCTCCGTTAAGCCCCTTTCAATCTAAGTTTAGAACCTTAAGATGAGACCCTGGTCAGTGAGTGTCAGTCTTAAGACAGTCTTTCAGGGTCAGACACTGACTTTCACCATTAGGATGCAAGCCAGACAGATGGGAATTTTACTAGTCCTAAACCTCAATCGACAGGCATATTATTGCACAGTTAATGGGTATTGGAATAGGTGGTGAGTGTGTGTGTCCAGGAGTCTGCGTAACAGAATAACAATGTTTTAAGCTAAGCTATTGCGTATTAAACCAGCAACTTAACCTATGCCCCTGAAATGAAAATTAGGAGTTAATTAGCCTAATTTGGGGAATACAAAAACAGTTCATTTATTAACATAGCCTCTGAACATTTCTTAAATGTGCTTAACATTTAAATTGTTAGTCATCTAGCAGATGCTCTAATCCAGAGTGAGTTACTGTAGTGTGCAGACATTTTAGACACTTTTTTTGTACTGGTCCTCCGTGGGAATCAAACCCACAACCCCAGCCTGCTTCCTACTGGGCCGTCTTTAGCCTGCTTCCTACTGGGCCGTCTTTAGCCTGCTTCCTACTGGGCCGTCTTTAGCCTGCTTCCTACTGGGCCGTCTTTAGCCTGCTTCCTACTGGGCCGTCTTTAGCCTGCTTACTACTGGGCCGTCTTTAGCCCGCTTCCTCCTGGGCCGTCTTTAGCCCGCTTCCTACCGGGCCGTCTTTAGCCTGCTTCCTACCGGGCCGTCTTTAGCCTACTTCCTACCGGGCCGTCTTTAGCCTGCTTCCTACCGGGCAGTCATTAGCCAGCTTCCTTCTGGGCAGTCATTAGCCAGCTTCCTTCTGGGCAGTCTTTACCCAGCTTCCTTCTGGGCAGTCTTTACCCAGCTTCCTTCTGGGCAGTCTTTACCCAGCTTCCTTCTGGGCTGTCATTAGCCAGCTTCCTTCTGGGCAGTCATTAGTCAGCTTCCTTCTGGGCAGTCTTTACCCAGCTTCCTTCTGGGCAGTCATTAGCCAGCTTCCTTCTGGGCAGTCTTTACCCAGCTTCCTTCTGGGCAGTCTTTACCCAGCTTCCTTCTGGGCAGTCTTTACCCAGCTTCCTTCTGGGCTGTCATTAGCCAGCTTCCTTCTGGGCAGTCATTAGTCAGCTTCCTTCTGGGCAGTCTTTACCCAGCTTCCTTCTGGGCAGTCTTTACCCAGCTTCCTTCTGGGCAGTCTTTACCCAGCTTCCTTCTGGGCAGTCTTTACCCAGCTTCCTTCCGGGCTGTCATTAGCCAGCTTCCTTCTGGGCAGTCATTAGCCAGCTTCCTTCTGGGCAGCCTTTACCCAGCTTCCTTCTGGGCAGTCTTTACCCAGCTTCCTTCTGGGCTGTCTTTAGCCTGCTTCCTACTGGGCCATCTTTAGCCTGTTTCCTACTGGAATATATGTATCATGCATCCTACTGGACTGTTTTTAGCCTGTTTCCTACTGGGCCGTCTTTAGCCTGCTTCCTACTGGGCCATCTTTAGCCTGCTTCCTTCTGGGCCGTCTTTAGCCTGCTTCCTACTGGACTGTCTTTAGCCTGCTTCCTTCTGAGCTGTCTTTAGCCTGCTTCCTACTGGAATATATGTATCATGCTTCCTACTGGACTGTTTTTAGCCTGCTTCCTACTGGACTGTCTTTAGCTTGCATCCTACTGGGCCGTCTTTAGCCTGCTTCCTTCTGGGCCGTCTTTAGCCTGCTTCCTACTGGACTGTCTTTAGCCTGCTTCCTACTGGACTGTCTTTAGCTTGCTTCCTACTGGGCTGTCTTTAGCTTGCTTCCTACTGGGCTGTCTTTAGCCTGCATCCTACTGGGCTGTCTTTAGCCTGCTTCCTACTCGACTGTTTTTAGCCTGCTTCCTACTGGGCTGTCTTTAGCCTGCTTCCTACTGGACTGTCTTTAGCCTGCTTCCTACTGGACTGTCTTTAGCCTGCTTCCTACTGGACTGTCTTTAGCTTGCATCCTACTGGGCTGTCTTTAGCCTGCTTCAACAGGTGAATCTTACTATCAACACTGTAAACCGAGTCAGAGGCATGTGGTGGCTTGGGGAATAGGGACTTAAGGAGGCGCTACTAATCCTGTTGAAGTAGGCTAATTAGAGCACATGACTTTACACTCACATGGAGAGAGAGAGCCTTCAGATTACATAGATCCACAAAGAATTCGAAAACAAACCGGATTTGGATTAACTCCCATATCTACTGGGTGAAATAACACAGAGTACCATCACAGCAGCAAGATTTGTGACCTGTTGCCACAAGAAAAGGTCAACCAGTGAAGAACAAACACCATTGTAAATACAACCCATATTTGCTTATTTATTTTCCGTTTTGTACTTTAAGCATTTGTACATCATTACAACACTGTATACAGTTGAAGTCGGAAGTTTACATACACTTAGGTTGGAGTCATTAAAACTTGTTTTTCAACCACTCCACACATTTCTTGTTAACAATCTATAGTTTTGGCAAGTCAGTTAGGACTAGAGGTCGACCGACTATGATTTTTCAACGCCGATACCGATTATTGGAGGCCCAAGAAAGTTGTTACCGATTAATCGGCCGATATAAAAAATATATATTTGTAATAATGACAATTATAACAATACTGAATGAACACTTATTTTAACTTAATATAATACATCAATAAAATCAATTTAGCCTCAAGTAAATAATGAAACATGTTCAATTTGGTTTAAATAATGCAAAAACAAAGTGTTGGAGAAGAAAGTAAAAGTGCAATATGTGCTAACATTTCAGTTCCTTGCTCAGAATATGAGAACATATGCAAGCTGTTGGTTCCTTTTAACATGAGTCTTCAATATTCCCAGGTAAGAAGTTTTAGGTTGTAGTTATTATAGGAATTATAGGACTATTTCCCTCTATACCATTTGTATTTCATTAACCTTTAACTATTGGATGTTCTTATAGTCACTTTAGTATTGCCAGTGTAACAGTATAGCTTCCGTCCCTCTCCTCGCTCCTCCCTGGGCTCGAACCAGCAACACACCACACCACAACAGCCACCACAACGAAGCAGCGTTACCCATGCAGAGCAAGGGAAACAACCACCCCAAGGCTCAGAGCGAGTGAAGTTTCAAACGCTATTAGCGCGCGCTAACTAGCCAGCCATTTCACTTCGGTTACACTAGCCCCATCTCGGGAGTTGATGGGCTTGAAGTCATAAACAGCGCAATGCTTGACGCACAAGGAACAGCTGCTGGAAAAATGCACGAAAGTGCTGTTTGAATGATTGTTTACGAGCCTGCTTCTGCCTACCACCGCTCAGTCAGATACTTAGATACTTGTATGCTCAGTCAGATTATATGCAATGCTAGAAAATATCTAGTAATATCATGTGTAGTTAACTAGAGATTATGATTGATTGTTTTTTATAAGATAAGTTTAATGCTAGCAAGCAACTTACCTTGGCTTACTGCATTCGCGTAACATTCCACTCCTTGTGGAGCGCAACAAGAGAGAGGCAGGTCGTTATTGTGTTGGCCTAGTTAACTCTAAGGTTGCAAGATTGGATCGAGCTGACAAGGTGAAAATCTGTCGTTCTGCCCCCGAACGAGGCAGTTAACCCACCGTTCCTAGGTTGTCATTGAAAATAAGAATGTGTTCTGAACTGACTTGCCGAGTTAAATAAAAATTAAATAAAGGTGTAAAAAAAATAAAAATCTGCAAATCGGCGCCCAAAAATACAGATTTCTGATTGTTATGAAAACTTGAAATCGGCCCTAATTAAATCGGCCATTCCGATTAATGACAAGTAATTTTTCCGACAATTCTTTACAGACAGATTATTTCACTTATAATTCACTGTATCACAATTCCAGTGGGTCAGAAGTTTACATATACTAGGTTGACTGTGCCTTTAAACAGCTTGGAAAATTCCAGAAAATAATGTCATGGCTTTAGAAGCTTCTGATAGCTTCTGACATCATTTGAGTCAATTGGAGGTGTACCTGTGGATGTATTTCAAGGCCTAACTTCAAACTCTGTGCATCTTTGCTTGACATAATGGAGAAATCAAAATAAATAAGCTAAGACCTCAGAAACAAAATTGTATACCTCCACAAGTCTGGTTCATCCTTGAGTGTCATTTCCAAATACCTGAAGGTACCATGTTCATCTGAACAAGCAAGAGTACGCAAGTATAAACACCATGGAACCATGCAGCCGTCATACCGCTCAGGAAGGAGACGCATTCTGTCTCCTAGAGATGAACATACTTTGGTGCGAAAAGTGCAAATCAATCCCAGAACAACATCAACAGACCCTGTGAAGATGCTGGAGGAAACAGGTACAAAAGTATGTATATCCACAGTAAAACAAGTCCTATATCGACATAACCTGAAAGGCTGCTCAGCAAGGAAGAAGCCACTGCTCCAAAACCACCATAAAAAAAGCCAGACTACGGTTTGCAACTGCACATGGGGACAAAGATTGTACTTTTTGGAGAAATGTCCTCTGGTCTGATGAAACGAAAATAGAACTGTTTGTCCATAATGACCATTGTTATGTTTGGAAGAAAAAGGGGGAGGCTTGCAAGCAGAAGGACACCATCCCAACTGTGAAGCAGGGGGTGGCAGCATCTTGTTGTGGGGGTGCTTTGCTGCGGGAGGGAAAATATCATAAAATAGATGGCATCATGAGGAAGGGAAATTTTGTGGATATATTGAAGCAACATCAAGACATCAGAGGAAGTTAAAGCTTGGTCACAAATGGGTCTTCCAAATCGACAATGAACCCAAGCATACTTCAAAGTTGTGGTAAAATGGCTCAAAATATTGGAATGGCCATCACAAAGCCTTGACCTCAATCCACCAGACAATTTGTGAGCAGAACTGAAAAAGCATGTGCGAGCAAGGAGGCCTACAAACCTGACTCAGTTACACCAGCTCTGTCAGGGGGAATAGGCCAAAATTCACCCAACTTATTGTGGGAAGCATGTGGAAGGCTACCCGAAATGTTTGACCCAAGTTCAACAATTTAAAGGCAATGCTACCAAATACTAGTCATTCAGGTCAACATTGGATCATTCAGAGATCCTCACTGAACTTCTGGAGAGAGTTTGCTGCACTGAAAGTAAAGGGGCTGAATAATTTTGCACGCCCAATTTTTCAGTTTTTGATTGTTAAAAAAGTTTGAAATATCCAATAAATGTCGTTCCACTTCATGATTGTGTCCCACTTGTTGTTGATTCTTCACAAAAAAATACAGTTTTATATCTTTATGTTTGAAGCCTGAAATGTGGCAAAAGGTCGCAAAGTTCAAGGGGGCCGAATACTTTCGCAAGGCACTGTATATACATAATATGACATTTGTAATGTCTTTCTTCTTTTGGAACTTCTGTGGGTGTACAGTCGTGGCCAAATGTTTTGATAACGACACAAATTCCACAAAGTTTGCTGCTTAATTGTCTTTACATATTTTTGTCAGATGTTACTATGGA
This sequence comes from Oncorhynchus masou masou, assembly GCF_036934945.1. Classification (NCBI taxonomy): domain Eukaryota; kingdom Metazoa; phylum Chordata; class Actinopteri; order Salmoniformes; family Salmonidae; genus Oncorhynchus; species Oncorhynchus masou. The sequence continues at coordinate 34,401,934 of NC_088227.1, read as the reverse complement.
ATACTGAAGTATAATTACAAGCATTTCATAATGTCAAAGGCTTTCATTGACAATTACATGAAGTTGACTGATGACGGCAGCCCATTCTGATGGCAGCCCATTCTTGCATAATCAATGCTTGGAGTTTGTCAGAATTTGTGAGTTTTTGTTTGTCCACCCGCCTCTTGAGGATTGACCACAAGTTCTCAATGGGATGAAGGTCTGGGGAGTTTCCTGGCCATGGACACAACATATCGATGTGTTGGTCCCCGAGCCACTTAGTCACTTCTGCCTTATGGCAAGGTGCTCCATCATGCCGGAAAAGGCATTGTTCGTCACCAAACTATTCCTGGATGGTTGAGAGAAGTTGCTCCCGCAGGATGTGTTGGTACCATTCTTTATTCATGGCTGTGTTCTTAGGCAAACTAGTGAGTGAGCCCACTCCCTTAGCTGAAAAGCAACCCCACACATGAATGGTCTCAGGATGCTTTACTGTTGGCATGACACAGGACTGATGGTAGCGCTCACCTTGTTTTCACCGGACAAGCTTTTTTCCGGATGCCCCAAACAATCGGAAAGGGATATCTGTGTGAGTGCTGTGCATATGTCCTAGTTACAGGGCCTAGTGCTAAAGATTAAAGCCCTCTGGGTCAGAACATAACAACCTGCATCCGCTGAGATCCTAACACAATTTGGTGGGAAAGCGCCAACTAAGCACAACTGATGAGAGTCCCTCCTTGGAGATTTGGTAGACAAGAGAAGATAGATGACGAGAGGTAGAGTACAGAGGCAGTAGAGGGCTACTTTCACACCTCTGAAACATCAATCTGCACCCATTCTGCCACTGTGACTTGTGGCTGTGTGTGAGGAGAGTGTTGTGCATGGGAACTGGGCTGTGTGTATGTGTGTGTGTAGACGTGTTTAACTATTCTTGTGGGGACCAGAAGTTACCCAAGAACAGTAAACAAACAAAAATTTCACCAACTGGGGACATTTTGTTGGTCCCCACACTGTCAAATGCTATTTCTATGGGGTTTAGTGATAAGGTTAGAATTAGGGTTAGGAGTTAGGGTTAAGATTCATTTCAGGTTTTTGGGTTAGGGTAAGAGTCTGGGTTAGAGTTAGTGGTTACAGAAAACAGGATTTTGAATGGGACTGAATTGTGTGCCCACACAAGATTAGCTGTAGAAGACTGTGTGTGTGCGCGCGCATTAGCATGTGCGTTTTGGTCCTGTATGTGTCAGTGTGTATTTAAAGGCTCTGAGAGTGCAACCGCTGTGACAATGCTACTTTAGGGTATCCCTCTGTTCAAACTGACTCCATCTTTCCCTTGCCAGTTTCCACCGAGACCGAAACTGCTCTGTGATGACTCACACAAACAACTATTGATTGAGTGTAAAATATAGATATAAAAATACACTTCTGTACTCTACAGCTACTGCTGTGTTTGCGTGTAGTCCCGCCAGTACCTGTTAAGAACCTGCTTAGTCCCCATAGTGCAGTAAAACAGCTTCCTTCTCTCACACAGTGTTTCTATGAGAAACCATACAGTGGGCTTGTTTGGAAGCCCAGGATTTCGCACAGATAATCAGATAAACTTGGCATGAAAGACAAATAACCTTCAGGCACTACTGTGCTTAACCTACTTTATTGCAGCATTCTCACTGTATCAGGTAACTGTTTATGGGAATGGGATGTTCCCATTAGAAGACTAATAGGAAGTATTACTTGCTAATTAGTTGTAGGCATGTAATTTACCCCTTAGCGTGTTGAATTTTAATTTTAGCTGCTGTATACTGGTGAGTTGGATTGTGTTTCAATAAAATTAGCAGGGTCAATTTGGGATTTTATAGTAGATCATGTCATTAAGTTATGTAGTTTAGGAGCCTGTGGGGTTCTATAACATTTTACGGCTTGACAGCAGTATGCTGTTCTGACAGTATCAATAATTATGGCTGGTATTATTACACGTGTTAATGGACACTAATATCATATTGGCTGAAATGGAGAAGTATCAATCCAGTGGTGTAATCTGTGGTCATAATATGGCAGCTGCTGTAAGTATTCTTCATACTTCCAGGAAATAGCCTTTTCATTTCAGAATTCAGCATGTGAATCCAAAAGGCTATGATCTTTAGTCAAAAAGATATCTACTCATATTACCGGCCTACGGTATGCCTGATGACAAGCCATCGTTAATTCATTGTACCCCTGAAATACATCAGAAAGAGCATGGCTCTGTCTCAGCCATATACATACAGTATGGGTCTGTCTCAGCCATATACATACAGTATGGGTCTGTCTCAGCCATATACATACAGTATGGGTCTGTCTCAGCCATATACATACAGTATGGGTCTGTCTCAGCCATATACATACAGTATGGGTCTGTCTCAGCCATATACATACAGTATGGGTCTGTCTCAGCCATATACATACAGTATGGGTCTGTCTCAGCCATATACATACAGTATGGGTCTGTCTCAACCCATATACATACAGTATGGGTCTGTCTCAGCCATATACATACAGTATGGGTCTGTCTCAGCCATATACATACAGTATGGGTCTGTCTCAACCATATACATACAGTATGGCTCTGTCTCAACCATATACATATAGTATGGGTCTGTCTCAGCCATATACATACAGTATGGGTCTGTCTCAGCCATATACATACAGTATGGGTCTGTCTCAGCCATATACATATAGTATGGGTCTGTCTAAGCCATATACATACAGTATGGGTCTGTCTCAACCCATCACAAACACTGCTCGATGCACGCTGACCAACTTGTTTATCATTTCTCTGTAAGTCTTCATGTCCAATCGAGCGGGTCAACAATAGTCACAACATCCCTTGAGCTCTGTCTGATCCTAGCGCGTAAAGGAGTGAGCCAGAATCCTTTTCGTGTGAAAGAGCAGAACAGAATTCACACTCAGTACACAGACAAGCTTTAGATAAACAGAGAGCTGTTCATTTACTTCTGCTTTGTTTCATTCCGTGCCCACGGAATCTGAGGAAAGTTCATTTTTCCGCCTGTCAAGATTGACAAGCATGCATCATCATGCTTATTAAAACCTAATGTCTTCTCAACGCTGTGTCATTTGAATAAGAGATATAGGGAGGGGCCAATTCGCTGGAAAGCAGAATAAATTTCATGCAGTGCTTCTGTGTGAAGCCTGGTACACAAACAAAATATATCTAAGAATCAATATAAAATAGCACAAAGTGTCAGTCTGTCAACCCCAGGGAACTTGTTTGTGGCGCAGTCATTCGTACTAGCGATTCACTTGGTACTGGCACGAGTCAAGCGCTTCTAGACCTGGTCTCTTTTCTAAATACCCCAATTCATTTTGACAATTGCTTACCAAGAATCTTTTTTCCAAAAGGACTAATTCGAGGTCAAAATGAATTGCAGATATATGTTTGCTCATTTTAATCCATTGTACAGGATGTGAACAAGTGGCTGACCCCAAATCATGTTAAGTTAAAAATACAAGATATAAATTGCTCACACCGTTCAAACCTTTAAAGCCAATTATCTCAGAATCAACTTTGAATTATTTTTTTATTCTAAAGTCACAAATTGTCATTAGGTTGTGTACTATTCTTGTTTGCTATATTAGTACTCAGGAGAACTTCTGTTGTTGTCAAAGTAATTTAGGTCTCTGCTAATGTTTTTCTTCTGTTTTAGTCTCTTCCAAACGGCTTCACTAATCGATGAAAAACGCATCATAAACAAGTCCCGTTTGACAGTTGACATGGGAAAACACTTTCTCCCCAAGGATAGCGCACCTTCCTTAAATGTGACGGACATTTTAAAAACATGTTTACTTTGATTTTACATAAAAACATGTCTTCTCCAGGCTCTTTGAGTCGGATTCAAACGGTGGAGATGTGTCTTTGCTGTGGCATCTGTCACGAACCTGCTCTAAGTTCGTAACAAAAAGGAGACAACGTGGAGATAAGAAATAGTAACATATTTATTAACTGAAGTAAACTAATTACAATTAACAATGGTGTGTGTATTCAGTAGTGTACGCGAGTAGTGTTTGCGTGCATGAATGTGATAATGAGGGGTGTTGAAAGGTGTAGAAGCAAACAAACGTCCACAAAAATGCCATAACCAAACTCTGTGTCTGCATGGAGAGAGTCTCCTCAATAAATGGGGAAGAGGTGTATTCATCCCAGGACACAACCGAGCCCAGGTGTCCCATTTCGCTGTTGGCCCTCCCGGCTCCGCCCACCGACATCCTATTAAGGAAAACAAGAGCAAAGTTAATGAATTCAGCAGACAGTGGGAGGGTCGTCACCCCCCTCCCATAAAACCGGGGGCACACAAGGACCCCAGAACACCATACCAGTCAAAGATAATACTGCCCTGGATCCTAATAGAAGATGCAGCCTGCGTCTCAAATCCATAAGGGGGTACATGTTCACACTTCCACTTGCCCCAGCCAACCTCATCCTCCCCAGACCTCAGCAACCTCTGCGCACAGGAAGCAACCTTTGACCTGTTATGGCTGCAATCCCCCTATCGGGATAAGTGTCATCAACAACCGCTGAATAGCATAGCGCTACATACAATAAATATTACTATAAATATTTAGATTCATGAAATCACAAGTGCAATATAGGAAAACACAGCTTAGCATTTTGTTAATTCACCTGTCGTGTTAGATTTTGAAATTATGCTTTACAGCGAAAGCAATCCAAGAATGTGTAAGTTTATCGATCGCACGATAAAACATAAAGTACACTTAGCATCAGGTAGCTCGGTCACGAAAATCAGAAAAGCTATCAAATTAATCATTTACCTTTGATGATCTTCGGATGGTTTTCACTCACGAGACTCCCAGTTACACAAATGTTCCGTTTGTTCCATAAAGATGATTTTTATATCCAAAATACCTCAGTTTGTTTGTCGCGTTATGTTCAGAAATCCACAGGAAAGAGCGGTCACGACAACGCAGACAAAAATTCCAAATAGTTTCCATTATGTCCACAGAAACATGTCAAACGTTTTTTTTTTTATAATCAATCCTCAGGTTGTTTTTAAAATATATAATCGATAATATAGCAACTGCAAATGTCTTTCACAGTAGGAGAGTGAAAGGAAATGGCTGTCCGAATTCTGTTGTGCAAGCAAAACTCATTTGACCACTTGACGCGATGTTATCGTTCTAGCTCATTTTTCAAAATAAAAGCCTGAAACTATGTCTGAGACTGTTGACACCTTGAGGAAGCGATAGGAAAATGACTATTTTCAATATAGAAGCCACTTCCTGTTTAGATTCCTCAGGGTTCCACCTGCAATATCAGTTATGTTATACTCAGACAATATTTTGACAGTTTTGGAAACTTTAGTGTTTTCTATCCAATACTAATAATACTATGCAAATATTAGCAACTGAGACTGAGGAGCTGGCCGTTTACAATGGGCACCTTTTCATCCAAGCTACTCAATACTGCCCCTGTAGCCATGTGAAGTTAAGAGGATAGAAGAAAACGAGACCAGAAGGGAGCAGACAGGAGCAATAGAACAGGACAATACCAAACATAAGATAACATGGGTCAGTCACGTGGACATTCAGGCACAGGGAGCATGAGTGAGCGGGTCTACAACAACATTATCAGTCCCCCTGATGTGCCACACATGGAGATGGAATGCTTGTAAAAAAAATAACACCATCTCATTATCCTCTGGTTAGGACACATCATGGACCTCAATGTGAGAGAAATATGGTCTGTGTAGACCACAATAGGTACTACTCCCGAGCCGACACAACTCAGTGTGTTAGCACCCAAATGAGTGCTATAGCGCTTCTTTTTACATGACCGAGTAGTTCAACTGATAATGGTTAAACTAACAGGCCTTTCAACACCACACACACACACACACACATCTGCTTGCAGCAAAATTGCACCGGCCCCCACATGATTAGCATCCACCTGCAAGGTAAATGATAAATCTACGCGAGGAGCAGCCAGTACCAGAGTTGAGGTACACAACCTCTTTGCATCATCAAAAGCCTGTTGACAATGAGAAGCCCATACGTAAACAACCTTAGCTTTCAGCAAATTTGTCAAGGGAGCGACCACAGTAGAGAAGTTCTTACAAAATCTATGGTAATAACCAATCATTCCCAAGAAACGCACCAGTTCCTTTTTAGTAGTTGGTGGTGGAAAAGCATCAATAGCTACCACCTTAGCCCAAACAGGACGCACTTCACCCTGCCCAACCACCTTTCCAAGGTATGTGACGGTCGCCTGAGCAAACTCACATTTAGCCAGATTGATCGTGAGGCAACCCACAGCTAGGCGGTCGAACAAGGCTTGAATACGGGACAGATGTTCCTCCCAGGTATCTGCATATATCACTACATCATCCAGATAAACAGCGCACCCAGCCAGACAGGACAACCCTATTCATAAGTTGCTGAAAAGTGGCAGGTGGTAGGCCAAAACTCATAACCAAATACGAGTAGACCAGAAGGTGTAATAAAGGCAGAGATTTCACGTGCCCTACTTGTCAGTGGCACCTGCCAATAGTCCTTTAACAGGTCAAATTTGCACAAACTTAGCTGCTCCGACTTGTTCAACGCAGACCTCCATCCGAGGAAGAGGAAATTAATCTGGCTTAGTCACACATTACCTTACGGTAGTCCGTACAAAATCTGTTTGGCCCATCCGGTTTACTGACCAAGATACAGGGAGAAGCCCAACTGGAGAAAGAAGGCTCTGCTATCTTACTCTCCAGCATGTACCTGACCTCAGCATCCAGACAAATCAGTTTCTCTGAAGAAACTCTATAGAGCCGCTGAGGAATGGGGTCAGCATCCCCAACATCAATAATGTGTTCTATTACGTTTGTACGTGTAGGTGTATCAGAAAACAAACCCGGAAATCTCAGAATCAGACCGCCAATCAACAGGTAGATGAGCGAAAAGGCTGTCTAAAACATCCAGTGTCTCTGAGTTTTTCAATCTACCTTGCAGTATACAATCAGGACCAGGAACATCTTCCTCCCCATGCACAGACCTATAGCATAACAGGAATCTAGCTAAATAACGGCATCGGCCAAAATAACAGATTACCGTCCTCTGTAGACTCCCACTGCCTTAGAGGATCGTGCATAATAGGTTTTAACAGATTTACATGGCACAGTTGGTGTGCTTTTCGCTATTCTGGATTGGCAACTAGATAGTTTTGCTCAGTGCTCTGGTGCACAACCGTATATGGACCTTTATAACCTTGGCTTGAAAAGGAGAACCAACAATTGGCAGCAGAGCAAGAACCTGGTCACCTGGACTAAAGTGACGAGGCTCAGTTCGCCGATCAAATATGCCCTTCATCCTCTCCTGTGAAGATGATAGCATCTCTTTAGCCATTTCATCAGCGGCATACAGGCATCGCCGGAAATCACACACATAAGATAACAGGGACTGAGGGGGCTCGGGAGACTTCCAGTCATCCTGGAGAACAGAGAAGTCCACACATCCTATGTCCAAACACAAGGTCATTTGGACTGAAACCCGTGCTCTCCTGTGAAACCTCCCTTGCGGCAAACAGTAACCAAGGCAACCCCTCCTCCATCTCAGTACAATAAGCTCTCAACAAAGACTTAAGTGTTAGATGGAAAAATTCCAGCTCTCCTTGACTCTGCGTGTGATAGGTGCTAGACAAATTGTGTTTAATATGGAGCTTGTTGGAGAACCTGACCAAACAGATTAGAAGTGAAGTTAGATCCTTGAATGACCTTGAGGATTCCAAACAGTGAGAAACTGAATAAAAGCTTTTAGCACAGACTTAGTGGTGATGGAGAGGATAGGCAGTAGGAAACCTAGTGGTCTGACACATCACAGTGAACAGGTAACTACCTCCCTTTTTAGAACAAGGCAGAGGACCAACAGTCAATAATCAGATACTCAACAGGTTGGCTGAGTGCAGGAATAGGAAACAGTGGTACTGGCTTAATAGCTTGATTAGGTTGACCAGTTAATTGACAGGTGTGACAAGTTTTGATGAACTCAGAAACATGACTCTTTAACCGAGGCCAAAATAAATGTCTTCATATGTGATTGTAAGTTTTCCTCACACCCATACGTCCAGCAGCGTCGTTTTGGTAAGTTGTCAACACCAACTCGCAAAGGTTAACTGGTACAACAACCTGACTAATAGCCTCCCCCACAAAACAACTACTATGAGACACCCACTTCCTCATCAGGACATCCGCTTGGAAAAAATAGCCATGGGCGTCATCTCCCAACTGTTCCACAGGCACAATTTGGTCACGCAACACTTCTAATGTGGGGTCAGCCCATTGCTCCTTGATTAGATCAGAGTGGGGTACAGATAATGGGATAACAGGGAAAGTAGTGACATTTCTTTGTGCCATTCTCATTAGCCGACGCAGTGACCAGGTCGCCATGGCTCATAGAATGTGTCACTGCACAGAGAACACCTCTGAGAAACTCTGCACACTCATTAGGAATCCCTACAAATGACGGCTTAGCGGAAACCACTAGAGATGGAAACACGACAGGCCATACACGCTCACCAGCCAAGGTATTTCCAAGGACAACATTGATACCCTCAATAGGCAATGAAGGACGCACCCCCACAACAACCTCACCTTTCACCAGTCCACAATCCAACATCAGTTTATGCAATGGAACGGAGAGTGTTCAAACCTATTCCCCTAATTAGAAAACTATTCCCAAAATCAGTCTCAGCAGAGAAGGGTAACACAGACTCCAACACAAATGACTGAGGCACCTGTGTCTCAGGATCTTCACTTGCACTAGGTCGTTACTTCCTAACAGACACAAACCCTTCATAACGAAAGGTAAATAGTCTGGGTCACATGGACAGGCCCCTGGGCATGAGACAGTGTCAGGAGTGAACTGATGTGGGACAAGCGCTGCTAACGCCGCAGGCTTAGATTTAACATAAGCGCAAGTACTGAAATTACCCTTAGCCCTGAGAACCGGACATTTGTTTTTCCAATGAATTGATCCTTGACAGTAGTGACACTTTTGACCAACGTCAGCTTTACCATGAGAGTCAGGTTCAACCCTAGTTGAATGAAACTCTGCCTGTAAACCAGAGTATCTCTGTGAGCGAGGCCCAAATCTCTCCGAACGCCCCCACTCACTCCTAATATGGGGCTCTGCAAAGACACTTGTAAGTCAAAACATACTCATCCGCCAAAACCACAGCTTCAGCGACAGTCTTTACTTTTCGTTCGTTAATGTACGTGGCTATACGATCAGCATAATCAGATCACACACCCTTGGAAAGTCATAACTGCAGAGGCTGAACACCAGTGATTAAACTGTGAAGATAACTCTCGCGCAAACTCAACATGAACCTGTTTATCAGCCCTTTTTAAAGTTCTAAATCTTTGGCGGTAAGCCTCAGGAAACAATTCGCAAATCTGTAACAGCCATTTTAACCTTCTCATAACTGACACGGTCGGCTACACTAAGAGCTGAATATGCTTCAAAGATGAGATATATGGAGCTTCCCCAAAACCTACAATAACTCAACCCTAGTCTTCGTGCAGATTTGCGGTGGGTAATTACTCACTATAGTCCACTGGCAAGGGAAAAAAATAAAATAAAATTGAAAAAAAAACACCCAGCACGCTGGCAGACAGGGGAAAAAGAAAGGCTATAGATCCGGGTAGCAAGTGTCAATACCCTACCCAAATCTCCCACTGAGGTACACAGCCAATTATACTCACCTCAGACCATTGTCCCAACAGCGAGTAGAGCAAGAGTCTCCAAACTGGGCAGGGGCCTGGAAACTAACCAATGTTCTCTTTCCAGTGCAGCTCACAACGAACTATCCACCGCAGTGGTAAGTTTACCAAACAAACAAAGGCAACCAGTACTGGGCACCAAACATTACAACTCAAAAAAGCAGTAACAAAAGATGCAAACAAAGCACCTATAGAGTAAAACATTAACTTCATGTTTTCTCCCAAACACAATACCTTCAACATCCCAGGAGAGCCCCCCCACTGGTCACAAACCGTCTCGAAGTTCGTAACAAAAAGGGAGACAATGTGAAAATAAGGAATAACTAAATATATTTATTAACTGAAGTAAACAAAATACAATTAGCAACGGTGTGTGTAGTCAGTAGTGTAAGTTATTGTTTGCGTGCATAAATGTGATAATGAGGGGTGTTGAAAGGTGCCCAAGCAAACAAGCCATCAAGCAAACCGGCTACACACAAAAAAAAAACCTGCCACAACCAAACTCTATCAGTGTCTCTGCATTGAGAGAGTCTCCACCAAAAATGGGGAAGAGGTGTATATATCCTGGGACACACCCGAGCCCAGGTGTGTCCCATTTCGCTGACGACCCTCCCAGCTCTGCCCACCCGACGTCCTATTAAGGAAAACAAGAGCAAAGAGAACGAATGTTAGATCATTGACAAAACATGACAATTCAATGAATTTTTATTCCCAGTTTGTAACACAAAAAAAGTGGAAAAGGTCAAGGGGTGTGAATACATTCTGAAGGCACTGTATAGCAGGGCAGAGGAGCAAACAGCAATGGCATTTAAAGACAACAATGAGAAACATTTGCCAGATAGTCTGTCAGTGATACATTTGTATTCATTGGCTGGCTTATCATGACTTAGTCTTGTCAGTGAGTACTGTGCAGCATGTTTCTGTGTCTTATTGCTGTGTGTAGACATGGATGGTAATACAGTATATTTGTTCTGTAAGACCTACTTGTTTTTTCTGAGCCCTTAACCACAAAAGTAGAAGGGTGTGCTAATTATTAGCACTTTACTGTGTCCACTTCCTCCAGCCTCTTGTAGAAGTGCGGTCACAAACGATTAAATGTGGAGCATACAGAGGATGGTCCATTTAAGACAAAGATCCCTGAACCTCTCATGCTATTAACACGTTCATTCACTTTCTGTCAGTTAATGTGTTTTCCTGTGTTCTTCCTACCTAATAGCTATAATTCATTACCGGGAAGGTCTGCCTCCATTATATTTCAGCCACTGGGCTTTAACATATATTCTCTCCCTCTCTCGTTCTCTTTCTCTCTCTCTCTCTTTCTTTCTTCTACTGCCACCAACCACTCTCATTTTTATTTTCATTAGTGCAGTTTGAACAGAAATAATTCTAAAGTGGGACTTGATTTCTGTGACACAGCGAGACTCACCTAGGAATTATAGACACCAGGGCTCACTGCAGCACAGTTTGGGAGCTTATACTTTGGAAGGGCTAAGGCTTTCAAGCGAACTATACAGAAGTCATGGCATCTAGGGGTTTAGGGTGATGGGGAGGGGCAGAGCTTCAGCAGCAAACTGTAATTCTAGAATACATCCATAAGAAGAGACAGAGAAGCAGACTCATGTGTTAATCTCTGTCTAGGAAGGGTGCTGTGTGTGTGTTTGAGGCTTTAGCCAGACCTGACCAAGAAGCAGGTCTTACAGTTGTAGACACTGATGATCTAAGTAGGTAGGGAGGCCAGGGATTGAGGTCACATCAGCCCAAACCAGAACTGTCCAACTTCATAACACGGCCAGCAGCTTGGCTCAACTTTTGAGTTTGTGTGTGTAGATGTTTGGTTAGGTTTTTGGCTGAAGTGATTTGGCTATAAGGTAATTCCAATGATTGCCTTTTTATCAGTCAAAATGTTACTTCATAGATGGTGAACAATGCTGTGAGATGGACCAAACACTTGACTGTCTTACTACGTCATGCTTTGACTGTGGGTTGCTGTCTAGGTTGAATTATGCGGCTGTTTTGAAGACTTAATTAAAGGAATCAGGTGGAATAGAACGAGGCCAAGCTTTGCTCATGGATATATGAAGCCGCATTTAGAGTGTTTATGAAAAGCAATGAAATAGAATCCTCATCTCACTATTGCGTAGCTAACTAAATTATGTGCCAACAAGACACCGAACAACCAATCAAGTGGCGGATCCCGTATAATCACTACTTGCAGCTTGAGTTTGTTTCTTTCCCCTTACCAAAGACACACGGTGTAGCCTTACCTCAGTAGCACCTGGCAGGTTTCAGTGACAAGAGGAACCAACTACAGCCATAGTGCTGCTGCTCTGCCTGGAAGGACTCATCCGGCGACACATCAGAAGTAGTAAATCCATTATTTACGCTCTCCAGAAACATCAAAAAGATTTTCTTGGCTGTGCGTCACCGCCTGCTGATTGGATTCATGAGAGCGATGATGAGATGGGATGCGTCCTAATCAGCCGAGCACGCAATCCCTGGAGGCTCCTGGCCTCCTCTAACCCATCCAACACACACTGACCCCTGGGGGTTCAATCAGAGCCTAGCCAATTTATTATTGATGTCAGTGTAATGACAATAATAATAACATGGTGATTTAGCAGATGCTTTTATCCAAAACAACATACTAATTAACAAGATATCTTGAATATGTGCCGTTGCAGGAATTGAAAGTGCCATGCGTGATCCAACAAACTCACTCTTGTGTGTGCTAAAACATCAACTTCTTTAGTTCCTTCTTATCTATTGTCCATTAATGTCTCTAATTCTTCCCACTTTGGTATGTTACCACCAATACATCTCAGCCTAAGTGTGAACAAGCTGCCTTCCAAAGAATGCCATGATGATGGACAGTATAGCCTTCACTGCAGTGACAGTAGACCTCATTATAGGGGTGTGCCTTGTACAAGACCGGCACGCATGCTGAGAGGTGTGACATCAGCCGCTTTATGAGCCGTCTCACTCAGTCCAGCTGAATCATTGAAGAGGGGAGGATGTGGTGATTGCATGTACACTTTGTCTTAGAGAGTGTGTCTGGCTGCTCTTATCATGGTGTGCAGATCAACACAACAGGGTGGATGTCTCACACCTTAATATGCATGAACAGCCCCAACACGTTGGTGGTTAAAACAGCCCCAACACGTTGGTAGTTAAAACAGCCCCAACACTTTGGTGGTTAAAACAGCCCCAACACTTTGGTGGTTAAAACAGCCCCAACACTTTGGTGGTTAAAACAGCCCCAACACTTTGGTGGTTAAAACAGCCCCAACACTTTGGTGGTTAAAACAGCCCCAACACTTCTGTAGTTAAAACAGCCCCAGCACTTCTGTAGTTAAAACAGCCCCAGCACTTCTGTAGTTAAAACAGCCCCAACACGTTGGTAGTTAAAACAGCCCCAACACTTTGGTGGTTAAAACACCCCCAGCACTTTGACGTGTAGAACCAGGGTGTCGGCATGTTAGAACCAGGGTGTAGGTGTATTAGAACCAGGGTGGTGTATAGAGAGAGAGGATGAGCCGCTCACTGCATCTCACACTGCGTAGAGACTTCCCCAGTTCCTGCTCTGTGTTTAATCAGATGAAGCACCCGCTATGATTCTACTGCAGGGCTGATTAAGAGTGGCAGTGCTGTGAATTTAAAAGAACCCGTTGGAGGGTGGCTAATGCGTTTGTTTGTCATGCATATTCCACAGTGGGTATGAAGACCTGAGTTTAGCATAACAACAAGAGGGAGCATTACATTACTTGTTATTCCTCCGAAACGTTGCTACACATTGTTGTTGCCCCTAATATGAGAGAAAGAGAGAGAGAAAATTGGGTAGGCTGTGTAAGAAGAACCTTCACATAGCTATACTGCTGCCATCCACTGGCGTGTGACCGAGTTTTCCTGTGCTGCAAATCTGCCACAGGCCTCAAGTCACAGCTCTCTTATAAAGGGAAACTAACACAGGAAAGGAACATAGAAGGTCAACAACTTCTTACTGAGGTGATCAAAGCAATATGCCAGACTTGAAAACCTCTTTGCTTTCCCCTGATGTCTATTAGATTTCTGATTACAGAGGTTATTTTTCCTTACCAACATTCATTAATCATTAAAAAGCTATTTGCATAGTGTGATCCAGAATGGTTAAGCACTCTCTCTAGGAAATGTTGTTTTAAACCACTGTATTTAACCTGACAATTAACAGACCAACCACAAGCTGTAATTGTTTCCGATAATTGTTATTTACAACGGTATTCATTATAAAGTAGATTCATTCATTTATTTGTTATGTTTGAGCACTCATTTTGAATTTCATATGACAGGCACTGCTGTACAAAACTAGTTGTTGTCTCTTTGTGTCTTGTTTTCTCCATTTTGTCTACCCTTCTCCCCCTCTGGAGTCGCAAGCCCATAAACCCTCCAATGACATCGTACATCTGCACTGGTGCTTCAAAGAAAATGATCTACACAAACGAGTGTGTTCCATATCTCAAGTCTCAATGTGCCACAATGGGCTCCTGAGGTGTGCAGTGGTCTAAATAGGCACTGCATCTCAGTGCTAGAGGCGTCACTAAAGTCCCTGGTTCGATTCCAGGCTGTATCACAACCGGCGATGATTGGGAGTCCCATAGGGCAGCGCGCATTTGGCCCAGCGTTGTCCGGGTTAGGGTTTGGCTGGGGTAGGCCATCATTGTAAATAAGAATTTGTTCTTAACTGACTTGCCTAGTTAAATAAAAAATAAAACATTTGCATCAGTTCTGTACAAAGATGTTAGACTTTACCCTGTCATTTTATTATTTTGCATCTGTTATTATTTAAGTCATGTTGTGCACCAATGCAATATAAACAGCATCCACAGAGTTATGCAAAATGTCTGCGGTGCAAATATCTTTCCTGCAAGGCTATCAGAATTTTTTTTGCACTACAGCTTATATTTCAGGGTGTGTGAATACGATTCAGCAGCAGATGCCCAAAAAGCCAAGACATTTCTGTTGTACTGTGGACTGGTGCCGGTGTGTCCCAGGGGTTAGGTATGGACATTTCCTTCAAAAAGGACTCATGAGCACCTATGTGATGTTCAGAGGAGCATATCAAATTGGGTATTAAATGAAACCTAAGACTATATTTTTGGGAAATGGAGGCATAGATACATTTTTCAACCATTTTCCATCTTAAAAAGTTAGGCATAAATAAAGATGGAAATTGGGTCTTAGAAAATCATCTACCAGAAAAAGTCTTAAAAAGGATCATAAATACATCAAAACACAATAATGTTGATGTAAAGACCCCTGCCAACTAATATCAACACTCATTTGGTTTTGTGGTACAGTGAGTGGAGCACAGTAGAGTACAGTACAATACAGTTGTACATTCAAGAAAAGAGTATAGTACAGTATATTATACTACATTAGTGGAAATTGTTATAAGTAGTCATTGTGTGTAGAGTTGTATGGTTTTTTAAACTTTGAAATTGTTTTTTTTTCATACATACATTTGTAAGTTAAAAAAAACAGAGTCAAAGCATAACTCCTTTACTGTGGAATTGCCCGTACACATACAGTATCATCTCCCAAAATGGGAACGTGTCCCGGCCTCCAGTCTCACTGCGCTCATGTCCTGTGCTGAACAAACAACTTACATCTGGATCAATCTACACTCATAATTTTTTTTCTTCTGTTATCTTAATATTTGTGCAGAAAAGATGCTGCGCTGTAAATTATACTGAGATGGATCAAAGCATTCAAGTGACAATGTGTAACGGTTTTCTGTAGGTGATAGAGAGTCGGACCAAGATGCGGCGTGGATATTGAGATTCATGTTTAATGAACAAACACACTAAACAACACAATAACCGTAAGGAAAATCGAAACAGCCTGTACTGGTGTAAACTAACACAGAACAGGGACAACAGGACAATCACCCACCAAAAACTCAAAAACATATGGCTGCCTAAATATGGTTCCCAATCAGAGACAACGATAAACACCTGCCTCTGATTGAGAACCACTTCAGACAGCCATAGACTTATCTAGAACACCCCACTAAGCTACAATCCCAATACCTATGAAAAAACCCCAAGACAAAACACACCACATACAAAAACCCATGCCACACCCTGGCCTGACCAAATAGATAAAGAAAACACAAAATACTAAGACCAGGGCGTGACACAATGTGGCTGTAAATCATCTAAAGACAAGACATCTCAATAAAAGTGACAAGAGGACAATTACAGTGTGACTAAATGTGGATCCAGGACAGGGAAGGATATCCTATGTATATACACTGAGTGTACAAAGCATTAAGGACAGATTCCTAATATTGAGTTGTACTGTGTCATGCATTGTATTATGTAGGTGGGTGGCCTTGCACGAGCCTTGGCTTGTGTGAGTCGGAATGTTTCATAGGGCAGGAGCCATCTCCTGTTTCTGAAGCATGAGGCAGAGGCAGGAGATTATGTAATGATATGTACATTATGTAGTGTTATGTAGTATTATGTCGTGCTATGTATATTATATAGTGTTATATATATTATGTAGTTTTATGTAGTGTTATGTATATTATATACAATGATGTATTTTATTTGTTGTTTTGTTTCCTGTTTGGACCTCAGGAAGAGTTGCCGCTGCCTTGGCTAATCGGGGATCCCATAAATGTAATAACATCATGGCAGATTGACAGACCAACCAGATATTTTGATGTTGGGTTGATTAATATTTCAAGCTCACATTTGTTTGTGTTTATCTTTGAGTCGAGAGTGTATCCAGATGGAGGATGATACATGTATATCACATGGAAGGAAGAGCAGTTGCCAAACATTTACCGTCTAGAGAAGGAGAACAAGACATAGCTTGTTTACTGCCGTCAAGGAGGAAGAGAGGTCAGTGCTCTTTGTTTCACCATAAATGACTCTACAGCACTCATGTTTGAACATGAAATTAGATTGGCAATAACATGTTCATCCTGGATTTGTCAAGGTGAATCCTGTCTAACGGTGTAGCCTGCTTATATTTGCTTCAGAGGTGAACCTTAGTGCAGAGTTGAACCAGGCAAATTTCGAAGCAGAGATTCCAATTCAAATTGATCAGAACCAATCACCCCGATCCACCTCCCAAATCCCTAAGGATGGCATCAGGTGAAAAGTTTCACTTTGTTCTGTGTCACTCATTAGAGATTAGACAGACAGCTGTCCTATGGCTAACATAGTCCCATTAGCCCAGGCTAGGAGAGAAAAAGGGCCCGACAAACACACAACCTCATCTTTGTTTAAATCATTAGACTGAGGGTGTGAGCTTGATTGCTTTCCACTCACGGTGAGACGTGTCCCCCATACGCAATCATGGCCCAGTCCATAGAATTGGAGTGTGTGTGTGTGGTAACACCGCCACAGAGAACACTAGCTAGTTTTTCTTCCCCCCAAGGTTGATGATTCCCTCATGTTTCATCTGTCGTCTCCCAGGACATGCAGATTTATTTGGCTAACGCAGCTAAAACGATGTAATTGCCATCTGCATTGAATAACAAATGGTCGATTGCAGATGCTTCCATGGCCGCCTGTGTGCGAGGCTGCGTGCACGCGGTAGCGCCCGGGTAATGTGTTTGTCAGATAGCTCTCTGGGGGGACTTTGCTCCCATACGGGCCACAGCTGTTTTATGGCTGTGAACAGTATCCCAGCCTCACCAAGACAAAGATGGGGATGTTTACAAAGCTAAAGTTATCTTGCCTTGAAGCCAGAGCCTTGAGTACAGGGCCTTGAGTACTGCTGGAGCTACACTAGATACCCCTCTAATCTGTATCCTGCCTGTTGCTGGTTGGACCTCCCTAGTGGTCTGTAGGTGCTGTTGACCAATGCCTTCTCTGCTTATAACCTTTACTCCCTTCCCATTCTCAAGTAATTTGGCAAAATAAAGCATGAAGGAAAGCACAGAGGCAAATTACACACATTTGACCACTGGAGCCAGACAGGCCACTGGAGCCTGGGGAAATTAAGTTCCACTGATAGTTTGTATTGTACATTATCAAACGGTGGTTATCAGACTTTATATTCATTAGGACTCCGTTTGTGTCTGCTGTGTGGTTGTGGCTGTTGCTTCTGGTCACACAGCACTTCTCACTTCTTCACCAGCTAGATTTGAGATGGATTTGTCCGGCTCAATATATTAGCAATCTCAATAACCCCACTCCTCTGACCTGTCCAACTTGTGGTAGATTAAAGGAAAAAGAAACAAACAAAGTGCAAGCATCTTTTGAGTAATGAATGTGCTCTGCTGACACACATCATGAGCCATATACTCAGACTCACGTTACTGACTGTGAGTCTCTCCACGTTACTGACTTCTATCTCTCCTATCCCAATGAATTTGTTCTCAATCCGTGGCAGTTTGGTGCACTGTGTGCAGTGTGTACAATTCCCTTGGGTATATGTGTGCTTAGAGCAAGTCTCACATGCCCTCCTCTCTCTATCATCCCTTAAGCTGCAGTACAGAGCCTTGTCATTGGTCTGTGTCACTCATGACCCTGCTGATTCACCCTGCTATTGGCTAGTCGCCTGCCACTTGCCACCAGTCACTCACCCACGGACAACATGACAATGGCGGGCTAGCCAAGTATCTGCTGTGTGTGTGCCTAGGTGTGGATATCACTGGGCTGCTGAAAGTGTCCAGCCATCTGCCAGTGCATATGGAGATAGCTCCGAAGCCCTCTGAGCTCAGGAATTAGAGATGGCAGAGTTGTCACCTAGGATGCTGTACATAGCCTCTGTAGTACTTGTGTCAGGCAATGTAACACATGCTAATTTGATTGCATGCAATTGACATTTTCTAGTCTTGTAATGGAATGTTTAGGTGACTTCATCATCTCATTTAGCATAGCAGATATGTGTGACTCATAGTTTGTTAAGATGTGTGCTGCATGAGAGAGATGGAACTCTTCTCTGGGTGGCTACACTGTAATAAGCCATTAACCAGAGATAACTTGCTAAAACGTCTCACCTCTTCTGTGACACGGTGTGTAGTGGAGCCATTAACAGAAACGTCCTAATTGCCCCTCCAGACTATTCACAGACGTGCTCTATTCTCAGCCTAAAGAGAATCATACACACTGTGTAAAAAGCAGATAAGAATGTGTTACGCGTGTAGGTCTAGGGGAGCATTCTACAGTGGTTCCTCATTTAAAAGTCACATCATACCTCAGCACAGCTTGCAGGATGATGCGGAATGGTACAGCATGTTAGAGTGCATGACGTCAGAGTATTTTACTGTCAGCCATTGGTGCCGTTAATGCTTGTTGAAACCTCCAGAGGCCATCTTTGAGGGTGTCTTCGTGAAGCTTGTCGGTGCCTGCTTACTTTTCCAAATAATCCTACAGTCAATGCAGGCCAGACGTTTTGATACCCTATCTGAAAGAGCATAACAAGTTAATTAATTTAGTTAATGTGAAGCAACCAATGCCTCAGCTGCTATGACATTTGTGGCCCTCTACAGGTTGTTGCTTTGCATTCTTTAACGTTTGTTTAGCATGAAGGTCTCTCTCGTGGACAGACTACGTAAACATAAATGGTACTGTAGATCTGTCCTGATGCAGTATTAGTTCTGGTGTTTTGGAAAAATCATAATATCGCAGGTATTAGCATCTTTCGAATTTCGGAAGAGGAGAGGACATTTGGCCTATAGACTTGCCTGTAACTTGCAAAGAGAGAGGATGAAGCTCTTCCTTCCAGTTCCGATCTCTTCTCTTAACACGTATGGACCCAGAACTTTAGTCGAGCATCTGACCAATAATGCCAGACTTAAATTAAAACGCCACCCAAAACCTATCTTTTTGTATTTGTTTCATTAGTCCAATATTGATATAGTCTCAATGTTTTTTCATGCCAACAATCAGGTTTTCAAATTTCAAAATACAGAAATACAGTCGGTATGATGCGTTTGCTGACGTGCAAAAACATTGAGCTACAGAGGTGTCAGGACCCAGTTACGAACCTGGGTCTCCGGAGTGAGAAACAGTCACTTAACCAACTGAGCCACGAATAATCAGCAGAACCCAGAAGATGAGGCAGACACAGCAGTACTTAAGACGGTGTATTTAATAAAGTAAAAAGGAGAAGTCCTTCAATACAAAAATGGCAAATCCAAAAGGTGGTAGGAATAGCACAAAAAAGCCTCAAGAGATACTCAAAAACAAAAACAGAATTCCACAAGAGCATCCACCGGAATCGACAAGAATACACAGAACACTAGGGCTGGGTGCTAACATACAAACACAGAGCACAGAACTGAGGGAAACTAAGGGTTTAAATACAATCAGGGGAAACGAGGCACAGGTGCAAATAATAATGGGGAACAAGGGAAAAAACATAAGGTCAAAAAGCACAATGGGGGCATCTAGTGACCAAAACCCGGAACAACCCTGGCCAAATCCTGACAGAATCCCCCCTAGGAACGGCTCCTGACGTTCCTACCAGCTCTCTCAGGGTGGAGGGCCCTGAACTGACGAATGAGGTCAGGGTCCAGGATGTCTTTGGCAGGAACCCAGGAGCGCTCCTCGGGACCGTAGCCTTCCCAGTCCACCAGATACTGCCAGGACCGCTGCACCCGGTGGGAATCCAGTATCCGATGGACGGTATAAGCCGGCTGGCCTCCAATGACACGAGGCGGAGGTCTGTCTGCCGGGACAAGGGGAGAAAAAAACAACAGGTTTTAACAATGAAATGTGAAATGTGGGATTAATCTTAAGGGATCTGGGTAAGTGTAGGCGATAAGAAACTGGGTTAACTCTCCTGGCAACCTTGAAGGGACCGATGTATTTTTGGGACAGCTTGCGAGACTCCACCCGTAGAGGTAAGTCTCTTGTGGAGAGCCAGACTCTCTGGCCGGGGCGCAGGGTAGGCCCGGGACGGCGACGTCTGTTGGCTTGTTGTTGGTACCTCTGTGAGGAACGCATAAGATTAAGACGGGTCTTCCTCCACATAAGCCGACAGCGTCTGACGAACTTCAAGGCTGAAGGCACTCTGACTTCTGCCTCCTGGTCCGGGAACAATGGAGGAGCATAGCCAAACTGACACTCGTGCAGGGACATACCAGTGGAGGAGGAGCGCAAGGTGTTGTGCGCGTATTCGGCCCAAACAATAAAGGATGACCATGTGGACGGGTTGTCACGAGTCATACATCGGAGGGTGGTTTCCAGCTCTTGATTCATCCTCTCTGTTTGGCCGTTGGACTCCGGATGGTACCCTGAAGATAGACTGGCAGAAGCCCCCATGAGTTGGCAGAAGGCCTTCCAAAACCTTGAGGCGAACTGGGGACCTCTGTCAGAAACCATATCTTGAGGAATGCCGAAGACTCGGAACACATGATTAATTACCAACTCAGCCGTTTCCTTGGCAGAAGGTAACTTAGTCAGAGGGACGAACCTGGCCGCCTTTGAAAACCTGTCGATTATGACTAGGATAGTAGTATTGCCATGGGATGGAGGAAGTCCAGTAATAAAGTCCAATGAGATATGGGACCAGGGTCTGTGGGGAACAGGTAAAGGGTGAAGGAGTCCTTGAGGGCGGAGGTGAGAAGATTTGCCCTGGCAGCACACGGGACAGGCATTGACGAAAGTGGCAACGTCTTCTCTTATGGTAGGCCACCAGAACTTACGCTGGATGAACTCCAAGGTGCGACCTACGCCCGGATGACAGGTGAGGCGAGAGGAGTGCCCCCACAGAAGGACCTGAGTCCTCACTGCCTTGGGGACAAACAACCGATTGGCAGGACCTCCTTTCGGGTCCGGTTCGCTAGCTTGAGCACGTCTCACGGTATCCTCAACTTGCCACGAGATCGGAGCCACAATCTTAGCAGCAGGAAGGACAGGCATGTCCGTGTCATCTCGAATGGCAGGAGCGTAGACTCGGGACAGGGCATCCGGTTTGAGATTCTTCGACCCGGGCCGATAGGTGAGGATAAACTGGAATCGATTGAAGAAAAGAGACCATCTAGCTTGTCTAGAGTTCAACCGCTTCGCCTGCTGGATATACTCCAGATTTTTGTGGTCCGTAAGCACTTGAAACGGGTGAGAAGCCCCCTCGAGCCAGTGTCTCCATTCCTTCAATGCCATCTTAACCGCTAGGAGTTCACGATCCCCCACATCGTAGTTCCTCTCAGTCGGGGTAAGCCGGTGTGAGAAGAAAGCGCACGGATGAAGCTTCTTGTCTTCACCCCTCTGAGACAGGACAGCTCCAACACCAACCTCTGATGCGTCAACCTCCACCACAAATGGTTCATCCGTAGTCGGTAGTATCAGGATGGGAGCAGAGAGAACGCGCTGCTTGAGTCCTTGGAAGGCCGTCTCAGCTTCTCTTCCCCACAAAAACCTTGCATTGCCACCCTTGGTTAAAGCTGAGAGAGGGCTGCCACCAAGCTGAAGTTCTTGATGAACTTGCGGTAAAAGTTTGTGAAGCCCAGGAAACGCTGAACCTCCTTAACGGATTTGGGGTGGGCCAATCCGCTACCGCCCTACCTTCCTGGGGTCCATTTGGACTCGACCGGGTTCCACTACAAATCCCAGGAATTGTACTCGGGATGAATGGAATTCACATTTTTCCGGCTTAACGTACAGATGGCTGTCTAGGAGGCGTTTGAGTACTTGTCTGACATGCTTAGTGTGTTCTTGAAGGGAGCTCGAAAAGATGAGGATGTCATCCAAGTAAACGAACACAAATATGTTAAGCATATCCCTAAGCACATCGTTTATGAGCGCTTGGAACACCGCTGGGGCGTTGGTCAGGCCGAAGGGCATCACCAAGTATTCATAGTGACCAGTAGGCGTGTTGAAAGCGGTCTTCCACTCGTCACCAGGTCTGATCCGCACAAGATGGTATGCGTTCCGCAGGTCAAGCTTAGTGAAAACAACTGCTTCCTGGAGCAGCTCGAAGGCTGTGGCCATAAGGGGTAGCGGGTAACGGTTACGGACGGTTATGGCATTGAGTCCCCGGTAGTCGATGCAAGGACGTAATCCACCGTCTTTCTTGGCCACAAAGAAAAACCCTGCTCCCGCCGGGGAGGTGGATGGACGCACGAGGCCTGCTTCCAGAGCGTCCTTGATGTAGGTATCCATAGCAGCTCGTTCGGGTGGAGATAGGGAAAAGATCCGACCCCTGGGGGGGCAAGTGCCCGGAAACAGGTCAATGGGGCAATCGTAAGGTCTATGGGGTGGTAGAATGGTGGCCCTCTGTTTGCTAAACACCAGTTTGAGGTCATAGTAACACTCGGGAACTCGGGTCAGGTCGATGGATTCTAAAGACTCTGGAGTAGAACTCGGGGAATTCTGGAAAATACAAGTAGCTTGGCACGTAGGACCCCACTGCTTGATAGTGCCCATAGACCAGTCGATGTGAGGGTTATGGCTGTGAAGCCAGGGGTATCCAAGGACGAGAGGGAACTCGGAACAGGAGATCAAATGAAAGTTCATCAATTCCTGGTGTTGTGAAACTGAAAGTCGCAAGGAGGTAGTGACATGAGTGACAAGTCCAGATCCCAAAGGGCTTCCATCCAATGTAGTGACCCTCATGGGTTCACTTAGAGGTTCAGAGGGAACGCCATTCTCCTTTGCCCAGACACCATCCATGAAGTTACCTGCGGCTCCAGAGTCTACCAAGGCTTGAAGGGGAAGCTTGTGGTTGTCCCAGGAGAGGGTGACTGGAATGAGCAGACGGGAGTTGGACGGATGGGAGGAGGTTATGTTTCCCGTTACAGTTCCCCCCGGTCTGTACGGGACAGAGCGTTTCCCTGGAGCCCGGGACACGTGGAACGGAAATGGCCCGGTTTGCCGCAATATAGACAGCGTCGCTCCCTCATCCGGCGGTCTCTCTCAGCCTGGGAGATGCGTCCAATCTGCATGGGTTCCGATGGAGCCAGCGAGGATAAAGGTGGGGACTCGGAGCTGGGACTGATAGGGGCTAGAGGTCTACGGTTGAGTTCTCTCTCTCTCAGACGCTGGTCAATGCGTGAGGCCAACTTGATCAGGTACTCGAGATTGTCCGGTGGTTCCCGAGTTGCCAGTTCATCTTGGATAGTGTCGGAAAGGCCTTTCAGAAAGCACACCGTGAGCGCCTCGTTGTTCCAGCCACTTGCTGCTGCCACCGTGCGGAACTGGATGGCATAGTCCGTCACGCTGCGCCAACCTTGGTGGAGAGTCAGGAGCTGTTTGGCTGAGTCAGAACCACTGCTTGGGCCTTGAAACACTCGTTTGAATTCCTCAGCAAAGGCAGAGTAGCTGGCACAGCAGGAACTATGGGCATCCCACACAGCAGTAGCCCAGGCCAGGGCTTTTTCCGACAGCAGGGTGATGATATAAGCGATCTTAGACCGGTCGGTGGGAAACGACGAGGGTTGTAGCTCAAAGGAGAGAGAACATTGGGTGAGAAACCCTTTACAAGCACTTGGATCACCTGAGAACCGTTGGGGAGGTGGAAGACGAGGTTCAGCCAGGGGGTTAACTGCCATGGGTACGTGAATCTGAGGTACTGGGACGGGAACTGTTGCCGGGGTAAGACGATCAGATATTTGCTTAATGGAAGTCAGCATCTCCGACAGAAGATGAGAATGTCTAG
Organism: Oncorhynchus masou masou; assembly: GCF_036934945.1. Taxonomy (NCBI): domain Eukaryota; kingdom Metazoa; phylum Chordata; class Actinopteri; order Salmoniformes; family Salmonidae; genus Oncorhynchus; species Oncorhynchus masou. The sequence continues at coordinate 34,377,590 of NC_088227.1, read as the reverse complement.
CCATTAAGGCCTCTTGCTGAACCAGGGCGGCTTCGTGGCGTTGGACAGTCTCCTGGTGGTGGGACAGCATGGCAAAAAGGTCCTGGGAACTGGCTGCCTCTGGGTTCATTTTTGTGCTCTGTGTTTCTGTCAGGACCCGGTTACGAACCTGGGTCTCCGGAGTGAGAAACAGTCACTTAACCAACTGAGCCACGAATAGACAGCAGAACCCAGAAGATGAGGCAGACACAGCAGTACTTAAGACGGTGTATTTAATAAAGTAAAAAGGAGAAGTCCTTCAATACAAAAATGGCAAATCCAAAAGGTGGTAGGAATAGCACAACAAAGCCTCAAGAGATACTCAAAAACAAAAACAGAATTCCACAAGAGCATCCACCGGAATCGACAAGAATACACAGAACACTAGGGCTGGGTGCTAACATACAAACACAGAGCACAGAACTGAGGGAAACTAAGGGTTTAAATACAATCAGGTGAAACGAGGCACAGGTGCAAATAATAATGGGGAACAAGGGAAAAAACATAAGGTCAAAAAGCACAATGGGGGCATCTAGTGACCAAAACCCGGAACAACCCTGGCCAAATCCTGACAAGAGGATCATTGCATATAAACTCATACATCCAGTCATGTTCTCATAGCACGAGGACAGAAAACATATCATTGTTGTTACTGCAAAAAGAGGTGTCATGCCCATAGGGTGCACAAGGGTATGTGCCCCCTCAGATTTGTCTTGTTTGATATATACAATACCAGTCAAAGTTTAGGACACACCTACTCATTCCAGGGTTTTTCTTCATTTGTACTACTGTCTACATTGTCAAATAATAGTGAAGACATCAAAACTATGAAATAATACATATGGAATCATGTAGTAACCAAAAAAGTGTTAAACAAATCAAAATATGTTATATTTTAGATTCTTCAAAGTAGCCACCCTGTGCATTCGTAAAGTACACAGACTCCTTGACCTTTTCCACATTTTTTACGTTAAAGCTGTATTCTGAAATGGATTAAATAATAAAATGTCCTCAGCAATCTACACACAATTACCCAAAATGACGAAGCCAAAACTGTTTTTTAGACATTTTTGAAAATGTAAAAAAATTAAAAATAATGCCTTATTTAAATAAGTATTCAGAGCCTTTGTTATAATACTTGAGCTCAGGTGCATCCTGTTTCCATTGATTATCCTTGAGATGTTTCTACAACTTGATTGGAGTCCACCTGTGGTAAATTCAATTGATTGGACATGATTTGGAAAGGCACACACCTGTCGATATAAGGTCCCACAGTTGACAGTGCATGTCAAAGCAAAAACCAAGCCATGAGGTTGAAGGGATTGTCCGTAGAGCGCCGAGACAGGATTGGGTCGAGGCACAGATCTGGGGAAGGGTACCAAAACATTTCTGCAGCATTGAAGGTCCCCAAGAACACAGTGGCCTCCATCATTCTTAAATGAAAGACGTTTGGAACCACCAAGACTCTTCCTAGAGCTGGCCACCCGGCCAAACTGAGTAATCGGGGGGAGAAGGGCCTTGGTCAGGGAGGTGACCAGGAACCCAAGAGCTCTAGAGTTCCTCTGTGGAGTTGGGAGAACCTTCCAGAAGGACAACCATCTCTAAAGCACTCCACTAATCAGGCTTTTATGTTAGTGGCCAGACGGAAGCTCAGGACCTCAGACTGGGGCAAAGGTTCACCTTCCAACAGGACAACGCCCCTAAGTACACAGCCCAGACAATGCAACGAGTGGCTCCAGGACTAGTTTTTGTATGTCCTTGAGTGGCCCAGCCAGAACCCGATTGAAAATCTCTGGAGAGACCTAAAAATAGCTGTGCAGCAACGCTCCCCATCCAACCTGACAGAGCTTGAGAGGATCTGCAGAGAAAAATGTGAGAAACGCCCCAAATACAGCTGTGCCAAGCTTGTAGCGTCGTACCCAAGAAGACTCGAGGCTGTAATCGCTGCTGAAGGTGCTTCAACAAAGTACTGAGTAAATGGTCTGAATACTTATGTAAATGTGATATTTCTGTAATTGTTTTAAATAAATGTGTAAACATTTCTAAAAACCTGTTTTTGCTTTGCCAATATGGGGTATTGTGTGTAGATTGATGAGGGGGGAATAAATAAATAAAAACTTTTTTAGAATAAGGCTGTAACATAACAAAATGTTGGAAAAGTCAAGTGGTCTGAATTCTTTCCGTAGGCACTGTGTATATATATATTATTTTTATGTTTCATTTTTTGTTGTTGTTTCTCTGTAATACTACTAGCCACCTAACAATTTTATGAAGTTGTCTTTAGCTGGCCCAGATAGGTTCCCAATCTCCTAACCTCATGACGAGCTGCCAACCCATTTCAGGCTATCAATCAAGTTAGAATCGCTAGCTGACATGTCTGCTGGCAAGGTTGGTAGACTTTAGAAAAACTTGCAATTACTAAATGTACTGAATAAGACTCACATATTTTACCCAGATTTTAAAAGAAATGCAGAGAAGCATATTTTGATTCTTTAAATAAAATGAACCACCAGTCAGAAGGATACAGACAGCTCAAGAGGTATGCTTAGATATGCAGAAAATATATATGTTTTTCACATAGAATTAAGCATAATGATTATGGCTTTAGATTGTAGGAAAAAGCTGTTTCACGTGTTTGAAAAATGTAATTTTCGGCAACTTCAACACAGGGGGCCTAGTCCCCTTCCGACCCCCCACCCCACCCACCCACCACCACCAGACATCCTCATGTACTTTGTGCCCCCTCAGATTTTTGGTTTGCATGACGCCCCTGACTGTACTGCATCTTTCTCTATGGCTTTTATAATAGAGGGTTCTAAGAGGGATTTAGGTAAGGGATGTCATAAAGGCCAACTGTATGCAGATGTTTGTTTTACTCAGAGCTTAATGCTGCAGTGAAACAGCAAGGGAGAGTTTCTGGCATCTGTAGTATTGTACAGTAGCGATGAGGCACACAATCGTCCAAGCAGTGACCTCACCTCTCTTCTGTGACACCCGCCCATATTCTCACGGGGAGGATTAGCATGATGGCTTTCCAAGGCAGCACATTGTCATTGTATTTTGTTCATTCATTTATCTCTGAAACATACTCAATCGCTACTAAATCCTATAAGCTGCTTTGCCAGAAGCCGATCATGCTTACCTCCGCTTGCCAACAAACTATTTATTTATTTTTTTACGGCGTGCCTATATCGTACCATATGGAACTGTTGCGTGCTTCACTGCATGCAGGATGTAACACATATTGAGTGGTCCTCGTAACATTGTCAAACAGCAGTTGTCAGTAGTTTGATGAAGCAGTCGAGCACGTGCAAACGTTTGTGCTGCACTGATTTGCATTTGCAGTATCCTCCCACTCCTCTCCAAACTACATAATTCATCAGGGAAAATTAGACTCATTGGAACAAATGAGTGGTGTTACTCTATTTATGTAACGGGATAGGAAAGCATTGTAAAACACAGTAGAACAACTTTGTCTCTTCTGTTTTGCTTACTCAGCCGACCATAAGGCTGTTTACAGCCTCTTAAAAGTTAATATCCAAGTAAATATTGGAAATCCAATTCCCCCTAAATTAGTTGGCAACCTCTCTGTTTGAGAGCAGGAGTGATGTGGAGAAGTACAGCAGGCTGTAAATTCATTTTGGGTGTTTTGGCATTTTGGGATGTGCAATGGCAGTATCAGCTGTGACTGTGTAGAAACGCCTAGCGTTAAGTGCAGTAGATTTGAGAAATGAATCTGCCTTCAAAAGGTGACTGTAGGGAAATGTATTTGTTCTCAGTCCTCAACTCCTTGCATAGATGGTCTGGTGATATAATTGATATAATAATCTCACCTCTTCGGGACATAGTACCCCAAGATGACTTCCTTGTGAATATGATTGGGTGTGATCTTGCTACACAATGCCACATTGGCCTTGATGGTATGCTACAGATGTAGGATGTTAATTTGATCACACTGTTGCAGGTGAACTTTCCTGTGATGCAGGAAATGTAAAGCTTGTAGTGTATTTGAGGTTTAAAAAGGCTTCTGAATTTTGTAATTTCCATTTTGAAATATCAGACATGATTTTCAACCCCTACAAAAATGGTGGATTAATTATGATCCACATATTTATGTGGATTAATTATAATCCACATAATAATCTAAATGTCTTGTTGCTGCAGGATTGATTTCCTGCTGTAGCTGTCACGGTCGTCCTCCTCTTCATCTGAAGAGGAGAGGCGAGAAGGATTGGAGGACCAAAATGCAGCGTGGTATGTGTTCATGATGAATATTTAATAAAAGAAAGCACTGAATACAAACTATACAAAAACAATAAACGACCGTGAAGCTATAAATGAGACCTGTGCTGACTCAAGCAACTAACATAGACAATCACCCACAAACAAACAGTGAAACCCAGGCTACCTAAGTATGATTCTCAATCAGAGACAACTAATGACACCTGCCTCTGATTGAGGACCATACTAGGCCGAAACATACATATCCCCAAATCATAGAAAAACAAACATAGACTGCCCACCCCAACTCACGCCCTGACCATACCAAATAAATACAAAAACAAAGGAAATAAAGGTCAGAACGTGACAGTAGCATACTGGCTCAAATTAAGATCCTACATCTATATGTAGTTGTGAGGCCCATCAATGGCATTTTCCCCATCAAAAACACGTACCATCTCTCCAACTCATTTATACAGGAAATCATTTTGTGTTGTTGTGGTTGTTGTTTTTACTTTGTGATTTCCTCGACGGATGTTTTATTCATTTATTCTGGCATGTTTATTACGGTAATGAAAGGAGAGAAGGGGATTGAACTCATCATGTTTTATGGATCAAAGACAAACAATGAGGTCTAAGCTTCTTTGGCGCTCTGTGTTTTCCCCCCAATTAGTCAAGACTCTGACAGCCTCATTGCAAGCTGCCTGGCTGCCCTTCTCTACCCCTCTCTTCACCAAACCCCGGGCCCCCACAACGGCTGATATGAATCAATAGGAAACGTGACGGGGGCTCTTGGGGGCCCCATGGGACTGTAGCTGATTTGCGTGGTAGAGCCAGTCCTGTATGTATATAGGTATATGACGCTATGTCGCAATCGGAGGCAATCTATATAAAGCACTTGGCCTCAGTCATTTTTTTGTTGTTAATTCCTGTTTCTTTTTTTCTTTATTCTTCTTTCTGGCTGTTCTCTCTCATGGTTCATTCACAAACATGCGGGTGTTTCAGCCTCCTGCTCTATGTGCACAGAGGTTGAGTTTCACCAGCGATGCAGTGCTATATTTAGAACGGGACTAGGCACTGTTACCTAATTGGCAGAGTGAGAGGGATGGAGTTTTTTTTTCATTTGCATTCCTGTTTTTGAATGAATACGATAAGCGAGTGTTAGTGACCAGCTCTTATGGATGGCATATTTTGATCGGAGTTGATATGGCTGTAATAGACAGACAAAATAGCTGTCCTTTGTTTGGCTCTCTTTTGGGAATGAACATTGACAGTGAATGGGCTGGCAAAGATCAGTCTCTGTTCCTTTAGCAGTCTGCAGTGTTAACCGGTTTACTTCATGTAACCTAACACTATAACATCCAAGCGCGGCTGATTTACATTGATAGTTTCAGTACCCAGTAACACCCTACCTCTTTATCAAGGGGTCAGTTTAGAGAAGGCCACATTCTAGTTCAAATGTAGTGTTATTGCATTTGCAGTGCCTCTCTAAAGCAGGAAACATGTCTATATAGTAGATTTTAATTGCAAAATACTATATATATAAAAGTGCTAGAGCTTCTATGTTTGCTTGTCTTGAACTATTTCTATTGTGAGCCACAGTAAATGGAAAAGCTGTGCAGTAAGAATCAATCAGTGAAAGTGGTTTAATTTGCTCTGATATTAAACTAAATGTTCACACTAAACATCCATCATTTATAATCTTGCACTATTCAAGAACCGGGCCATAGCGCTTTTATGCAACCAAGCCTATGCTGCCAGAGTTAATCTTATTTGCATGCCATGTTTTCATTTGCCGATGACCCTCCCATGGGTGATGGGGGATATAGGCCCAGAAGATGAGATATAACAGATTTCATGCCTCAAAATCACATCAAAAAAACATGTATTTGAATGACATAAGATATTCAGTGCCAATAATATTGTAGTGATACAAAGTGTGGATATATGTTTTTGTTCTCATCTTTATGTTCATACCCATTAGTTGGAGGTGTTTTTTTCTGGCTCAGCGCTGTATTTTAATGGATTTTATAGGCATGTATGCAGACGCTGGCGGTGACTCCAGTCCTATTATTCTGGTACGTAGTCATAGTCAGTATGTATTACAGAGCATATTAAAATGCTCCATTGGGTTCCTTGCCTATTAAGAGTGGTCTTGTTAGGAATCACAATCGAACTGCACCGTCAGCTCAAAGCACCAAGCTGGGAGTCTGTCTCTCTCTCTCTCTATCTCTCTCTCTCTCTCTCTCTCTCTCTCTCTAAAAAAATATATATATACACACACAGTGGGGCAAAAAAGTATTTAGTCAGCCACCAATTGTGCAAGTTCTCCCACTTAAAAAGATGAGAGAGGCCTGTAATTTTCATCATAGTTACACTTCAACTATGACGGACAAAATGAGAAAAAGAAATCCAGAAAATAACATTGTAGGATTTTTTATGAATTTATTTGCAAATTATGGTGGAAAATAAGTATTTGGTCACCTACAAACAAGCAAGATTTCTGGCTCTCACAGACCTGTAGCTAATTTCTGGCTCCTCTGTCCTCCACTCGTTACCTGTATTAATGGCACCTGTTTGAACTTGTTATCAGTATAAAAGACACCTGTCCACAACCTCAAACAGTCACACTCCAAACTCCACTATGGCCAAGACCAAAGAGCTGTCAAAGGACACCAGAAACAAAATTGTAGACCTGCACCAGGCTGGGAAGACTGAATCTGCAATAGGTAAGCAGCTTGGTTTGAAGAAATCAACTGTGGGAGCAATTATTAGGAAATGGAAGACATAGAAGACCACTGATAATCTCCCTCGATCTGGGGCTCCGCGCAAGATCTCACCCTGTGGGGTCAAAATGATCACAAGAACGGTGAGTAAAAATCCCAGAACCACACGGGGGACCTAGTGAATGACCTGCAGAGAGATGGGACCAAAGTAACAAAGCCTACCATCAGTAACACACTACGCCGCCAGGGACTCAAAATCCTGCTTAAGCCAGTACATGTCCAGGCCCGTCTGAAGTTTGCTAGAGAGCATTTGGATGATCCAGAAGAAGATTGGGAGAATGTCATATGGTCAGATGAAACCAAGATATAACTTTTTGTAAAAACTCAACTCGTCGTGTTTGGAGGACAAAGAATGCTGAGTTGCATCCAAAGAACACCATACCTACTGTGAAGCATGGGGGTGGAAACATCATGCTTTGTGCCTGTCTTTCTGCAAAGGTACCAGGACGACTGATCCGTGTAAGGGAAAGAATGAATGGGGCCATGTATCATGAGATTTTGAGTGAAAACCTCCTTCCATCAGCAAGGGCATTGAAGATGAAACGTGGCTGGGTCTTTCAGCATGACAATGATCCCAAACACACCGAGTGGAGTGGCTTCGTAAGAAGCATTTCAAAGTCCTGGAGTGGCCTAGCCAGTCTCCAGATCTCAACCCCATAGAAAATCTTTGGAGGGAGTTGAAAGTCCGTGTTGCCCAGCAACAGCCCCAAATCATCACTGCTCTAGAGGAGATCAGCATGGAGGAATGGGCCAAAATACCAGCAACAGTGTGTGAAAACCTTGTGAAGACTTACAGAAAACGTTTGACCTCTGTCATTGCCAACAAAGGGTATATGACAAATTATTGAGATAAACTTTTGTTATTGACCAAATACTTATTTTCCACCATAATTTACAAATAAATTCATTAAAAATCCTACAATGTGATTTTCTGGATTTTTTTCTCTCATTTTGTCTGTCATAGTTGAAGTGTACCTATGATGAAAATTACAGGCCTCTCATCTTTTTAAGTGGGAGAACTTGCACAATTGGTGGCTGACTAAATACTTTTTTGCCCCACTGTATATATATATATATATATATATATATATATATCTTTTCTCACTATCTCTCTCTCCCACCGCTGCTCTCTGCAAAGTGATGATACCAAGCTGGGGGCTAATTTATATTTTTTAAATGATAACGTTAAGAAATAAGACAGGACAACACGTTTGTTATACATGATAAGGCAGCTGTGGGCTATCAAGGAACAATGTGTACATAGGGGGATATGTCAACAGAACTTCATTCCTTTTTCACACACGTTCCTCTCTGCATGCATTCTGACACCAATACACACTGCTACCATCCAGAAGGTGAGGTCATTACAGGTGCATCAAAGCAGGGACCGAGAGACTGAAAAACAGCTTCTATCTCAAGGCCATCAGTCTGTTAAACAGCCATCACTAACACAGAGAGGCTGCTGCCTACATACAGACTTGTAATCACTGGCCATAAATGGAACACTAGTCACTTTAATAATGCCACTTTAATAATGTTTACATATGTTGCATTACTCATCTCATATGTATAAACTGTATTTTATACTATCTATTGCATCTTGCCTATGGCGGTCTGTCATTGCTCATCCACATATTTATATTTATATATTCTTATTCCATTCCTTACTTGGATTTGTGTGTATTACATATTTGTTGTGGAATTGTTAGATGTTACTTGTTAGATATTGCTGCACTGTCGGAACTAGAAGCACAAGCATTTCGCTACACTCGCAATAACATCTGCTAACCATGTGTATGTAACCAATCCAATTTGATTTAATATATTATATAACCTTCGTTAGCAGGTGTCAGAACAGTACCCACAACACCATGTTGCTGGTCACACACAGTACAGTGCATTACAGTTTCCCCCATGTGATTACCAGCAAAGCTCTTAGGTGTAAAACACTAGTTGAGTGGCGGTGATGTATCTGCTTCTGGCTCTGGCGGCTGACAGGCTGGTGCAGCCGTTCCGTGGGGGCCTCTTCGCCTTGCACTATGGCCATGTCACTTTGATTAGGAGCACAGTCGGTCACCCTTCTCCGATAACCTGGGCTCCTCAGTCACAGTAATCACATCCATTTGTGGAGTGACATGAAAGAGATTGGTGTGTTGGACAGACCTGGGGATGAGCACTGAGCATAACCCTGCAGCAATACAGGTAGAAGGAAAAGCAAAGGGACTAGAAGAGCTGGGAGACCTGAAAGAGAGACAGACACAAACAGACACACAGATAATGGGACAGAGAAAGATAGAGAGAGAACGAGGGAACCTTCAGAACCCTTATGTCTGCAGGGTACAATGGGTTAAGAGATATAAAGCGTAATCCTGGACAGACATAGACTAGATATGGGTAGGACGTGAAAAATGAAAGCAATGTAATTCAAACTGAGCCACCGCTACCCCCAGGCACATTTGTTATTGTTTTTGTTTGGAGGAAATCCATCCAGCATTGTGGTAAAACAAATCTTAGGAGGTGCTCTGCAGTTCTATCGCACGTGCAGTTATGTCAGAGGGAAAAAAACTGTAAGGCCTTTGTTGTTGTATACTGAACAAAATTATAAACGCAACATGTAAAGTGTTGGTCCCATGTTTCATGAGCTGAAATATAAGATCCCAGAAATGTTCCATGCGCACAATAAGCTTATTTCTCTAAAATGTTGTGCAACGATTTGTTTACATCCCTGTTCGTGAGCATTTCTCCTTTGCCAAGATAATCCATCCACCTGACAGGTGTGGCATATCAAGAAGCTGATTAAACAGCATGATCATTACACAGGTGCACCTTGTGCTGGGGATAACAAAAGGCCACTCTAAAATGTTCAGTTGTGTCACAATGCCACAGATGTCTTAAGTTTTGAGGGAGCATGCAATTGGCATGCTGACTGCATGAATGTCCACCAGAGCTGTTGCCAGATAGTTTATTGTTCATTTCTCTACCATAATCCGCCTCCAATGTCGTTTTAGATCATTTTGCTGTACGTCTAACCGGCCTGACAACTGCAGACCATGTGTATCCACACCAGCCCAGGACCTCCATCCGACTTCTTCACCTGCTCACCTGTACACAGTTCTTCCATAGCCTGCATACTCACCAGACATGTCAAATCAAATCAAAGTTTATTTGTCACGTGCACTGAATGCAACAGGTGTAGACCTTACAGTGAAATGCTTACTTACAGGCTCTAACAAAGAGTGCAAAACAAGTTATTAGGTGAACAATAGGTAAGTAAAGAAATAAAACAACAGTAAAAAAGACTGTGAAAATAACAGTAGCGAGGCTATATAAAGTAGCGAGGCTATAACAGTAGCTAGGCTATAACAGTAGCTAGGCTATAACAGTAGCGAGGCTATAACAGTAGCGAGGCTATATAAAGTAGCGAGGCTATAACAGTAGCTAGGCTATATAAAGTAGCGAGGCTATAACAGTAGCTAGGCTATAACAGTAGCGAGGCTATAACAGCAGCGAGGCTATATAAAGTAGCGAGGCTATAACAGTAGCTAGGCTATATACAGTAGCAAGGCTATATACAGACACCGGTTAGTCAGGCTGATTGAGGTAGTATGTACATGTAGATATGGTTAAAGTGACTATGCATATATGATAAACAGATAGTAGCAGGAGCGTAAAAGAGGGGTTGGCGGGTGGTGGGACATAATGCAGATAGGTTGGTTAGCCAATGTGTGGGAGCACTGGTTGTTCGGGCCAATTGAGGTAGTATGTACATGAATGTATAGTTAAAGTGACTGCATATATGATAAACAGAGTGTAGCAGCAGCGTAAAAGAGGGGTTGGAGGGAGGCACACAATGCAAATAGTCCATGTAGCCATTTGAATACCTGTTCAGGAGTCTTTTGGCTTGGGGGTAAAAACTGTTGAGAAGCCTTTTTGTCCTAGGCTTGGCACTCTGGTACCACTTGCCATGCGGTAGTAGAGAGAACAGTCTATGACTGGGATGGCTGTGGTCTTTGACAATTTTTAGGGCCTTCCTCTGACACCGCCTGGTGTCGACATCCTGGATGGCAGGAAGCTTGGCCCCAGTGATGTACTGGGCCGTACGCACTACCCTCTGAAGTGCTTTGCGGTCGGAGGCTGAGCAATTGCCGTACCAGGCAGTGATGCAACCTATGCTCTCGATGGTGCAGCTACAGAACCTTTTGAGGATGTCAGGACCCATGCCAAATCTTTTCAGTTTCATGAGGGGGAATAGGCTTTGTCGTGCCCTCTTCACGAGACCCACCTATTGAGCAAGTTTGGGATGCTCAGGATTGACGTGTAAGACAGTGTGTTCCAGTTCCTCTCAACTTCACACAGCCATTGAAGAGGAGTGGGCCAACATTCCACAGGCCACAATCAACAGCCTTATGAACTATATGTGAAGGAGATGTGTCGCGCTGCATGGTGCTCACACCAGATACTGGCTGCTTTCTGATCCACGCCCTACCTTTTATTCAGGTATCTGATTCCCAGTCATGTGAAATCCATAGATTAGGGCCTAATGAATGATGTCCTTATATGAACTGTAACTCAGTAAAATCGTTGACATTTTTTCATGTTTGGTTTATATTTTTGTTCAGTGTAACGAACGAGGCAGTTTCACCGCTATGGATTGCAGCTTTACATCCCATTTGCAGGATGTTATGTTACATGGCTCTTGTGGACGTGTATTATGAGTACATGCAAGCTTCTCAGTTTCACCTTAATTCATGTATGATTATGTAATTGGATATGAGAATGGAAATAATGGAAGCAAACATTTCACCATGCTGTACTATGTCCTAAAACTGTGCATCATGAGATCCTTTAAGGTCCATCAGACTAGTTCACCATTGTGCAACTGGAGCTGAATTCCCATCATTGATCATTGATTTGCGGTAGGCAGAGGGCAGTATTTTTGTATTTTGTATTTATTATGGATCCCCATTAGCTGCTTCCAAAGCTTCCTGGGGTCCTGCAAAATTAAGACAGTTTATACAGTTTAAAAAACATTAGAATACATTCAGGGATTTCACAACACACTGTGTGCCCTCAGGTCCCTACTCCACCACTACCACATATCTACAGTACTAAATCCATGTGTATAGTGCTTATGTTATCATGTGTGTATGCATGTGTCTGTGCCAACTAATATAAAGTAAGTGGTTTGGTACTACAGAGAAAGTGATAGGATTCTGGGAAAAGGTCCTTTCCTTGTCAGACTTGGCTTTTCGCTCGCGAATAAATCCTCTCCCTGAGTTCAGGTTTAGTTTGCAGTCGTTGTTGTTTTCGCAGCTGTGCCGTGAATCAAGGCCTGTCTGGTTCTCTGACGGATGACGCTGCCTTGTGCTAACGCTAACGCTCGCTAACAGGGTGTTTTGTAAGATGTGATCCAATCACAGCACTTGGAGCTCCTTCTATACAGGACGGGACAGGAGAGGTAGTGTTGTGTCCTTGAGCAAAGGCAGGTTCTCATCTCAAACAAGTCAGATAGGTATTCATGTATAGATTAGGATCATGAGTTTGTCAGTCCTGGTCTACTCAGGTTAGCTCACCTACTTGTAATAGCTTACTGTTTACACTCGCTTCAGAATGACACCTGGTGGCGTGTACACTCCTATCAGAATGACACCTGGAGGCTTGTACACTCCTATCAGAATGACACCTGGAGGCTTGTACACTCCTATCAGACTAACACCTGGTGGCTTGTACACTCCTATCAGAATGACACCTGGAGGTTTGTACACTCCTATCAGAATGACACCTGGTGGCTTGTACACTCCCTTCACACTAACACCTGGAGGCTTGTACACTCCAATCAGACTAACACCTGGTGGCTTGTACACTCCAATCAGACTAACACCTGGAGGCTTGTACACTCATATCAGACTAACACCTGGAGGCTTGTACACTCCTATCAGAATGACACCTGGTGGCTTGTACACTCCTATCAGAATGACACCTGGAGGTTTGTACACTCCCTTCAGACTAACACCTGGAGGCTTGTACACTCCTATCAGACTAACACCTGGAGGCTTGTACAGTCCTATCAGACTAACACCTGGAGGCTTGTACACTCCTATCAGACTAACACCTGGAGGCTTGTACACTCCTATCAGACTAACACCTGGAGGCTTGTACAGTCCTATCAGACTAACACCTGGAGGCTTGTACACTCCTATCAGACTAACACCTGGAGGCTTGTACACTCCTATCAGACTAACACCTGGAGGCTTGTACACTCCTATCAGACTAACACCTGGAGGCTTGTACAGTCCTATCAGACTAACACCTGGAGGCTTGTACACTCCAATCAGACTAACACCTGGAGGCTTGTACACTCCTATCAGACTAACACCTGGTGGCTTGTACACTCCTATCAGAATGACACCTGGTGGCTTGTACACTCCAATCAGACTAACACCTGGTGGCTTGTACAGTCCTATCAGACTAACACCTGGTGGCTTGTACACTCCTATCAGACTAACACCTGGAGGCTTGTACACTCATATCAGACTAACACCTGGAGGCTTGTACACTCATATCAGACTAACACCTGGAGGCTTGTACACTCATATCAGAATGACACCTGGTGGCTTGTACACTCCAATCAGACTAACACCTGGAGGCTTGTACACTCATATCAGACTAACACCTGGAGGCTTGTACACTCATATCAGACTAACACCTGGAGGCTTGTACACTCATATCAGACTAACACCTGGAGGCTTGTACACTCCTATCAGACTAACACCTGGTGGTTTGTACACTCATATCAGAATGACACCTGGAGGCTTGCTCTAGGGCAAAACAGTCAACCCTGATGTCCTTTCACTGAGATAGCAACTCACAGAACTACTTTTACAATCAATGGAATGTCATGAAGTCTTCATTGCTCATAGCGAAATCAAGGTCTCATCTGGGGGGAATGTGCTGAGATGGGGTTCATGTTTAAATTGTGTTTTCCTTCTCTCTCTTCCCTACAGGAGGGTGTTAAATTGTAAAAATAATGGAAGCCTGACCTAAGGGGACTCCTCCACTTAATTATCCCCGACCGCATCTCTGTGAGTCTTACATCCTATATCCCATCTCTCACTGGGACACAAAGACACACATCCTCTATCACCACATACACACACACTCTACAACCCATCTCTCACACACACAGTGCCTAAAGAATGTATTCATACCCCTTGACATATTCCACATTTTGTTGCGTTACAGACAGAACTCATTGATTAAAGCAACATTTTCTCAGTCATCTACACTCAATACCGCATAATGACAAAGTGAAAAACTTTTTTTCGAAAGGTTTACACATTTATCGAAAATGAGTTACAGAAATATCAAATTTACGTAAGTGTTCAAATCCCTGAGTCAATACATGTTAGAATCACTTTTGGCATTGATTACAGCTGTGAGTCTTTCTGGGTAAGACTAAAAGGATTGCACACCTGAACTGTACAATAGTTATACATATTATTCAAGCTCTGTCAAGTTGGTCGTTGATCATTGTTAGACAGCCATTTTCAGGTCTTGACATATATTTTCTGGCCGATTTCAGTCAAAACTGTAACTAGGCTACTCAAAACATTCAATGTCATCTTGGTAAGCAACTCCAATGTATATTTGGCCTTGTGTTTTAGATTTAATTAATCTCCCAGTGTCTGGTGGAAAGCAGACTGAACCAGGTTTTCTCTAGGATTTTGCCTGTGCTTAGCTCCATTGCGTGTCTTTTTTTATCCTGAAAAAGACCCTTAACAATTACAAGCATACCCATAACATGATGCAGCCACCACTACGCTTGAAAATATGGAGAGTGGTACTCAGTAATGTGTTGTATTGGATTTTCCCCAAACATAATATTTTGTATTCAGGACAAAAAGTGAATTGCTTCGCCACATTTTGTGCAGTATCACTTTAGTGACTTGTTTCAAACAGGATGCATATTTTGGAATATGTGTATTCTGTACATCCTTCCTTCTTTTCACATTGTCAATTAGGTTAGTATTGTGGAGTAGTTACAATGTTGTTGATCCATCCTCGGTTTTCTCCCATCACCGTCATTAACTTCTTGCTTCGAGCAATCCCGTATCCGGGGGCGTAATCATAGCCTCAAGCTCATTAGCATAACGCAACGTTAACTATTCATGAAAATTGCAAATAAAATTAAAGAAATATATTCACTCACAAGCTTAGCCTTTTGTTAACAACACTGTCATCTCACTATATGTGTGGGGTACAGAGGTAAGGTAGTCATTAAAAACGTATGTTAAACACTATTATTGCACACAGAGTGAGTCCATGTGTCACGACTTCTGCCGAAGTCGGTCCCTCTCCTTGTTCGGGTGGTGTTCGGCGGTCGACGTCACCGACCTTCTAGCCATCACTGATCCATTTTTCATTTTCCATTGGTTTTGTCTTGTCTTCCTTCACACCTGGTTGCAAATCCCATCAATTACATGTTGTGTATTTAACCCTCTGATTCCCCTCATGTCCTTGTCGGAGATTGTATGCTTGTATGTAATGTGCATGTATTATGTTGGTGTATGATGTGTTTTGTACCCACTTTTGTTATTTTGTACATTTTGGTTTTTGGAGTTTTATCAGCATTTATTAAACAACTCCCTTTTTACCAAGTTCGTTCTCCTGCGCCTGACTTCCCTGCCACCAACACGCACCCGTGACACCATGCAACTTATTATGTGACTTGTTAAGCAAATATTTACTCCTTTATTTAGGCTTACCTTAACAAAGGGGTTGAATACTTATTGACTCATGACATTTCAGATTTTTTTTTTATATTAATTTGAAAACATTAAAACATAATTTCAATTCAACATTATGGGGTATTGTGTGTAGTCCAGTGACACAACATCTCAATTAATCTATTTTAAATTCAGGCTGTAACAACACAATGTGTAAAAAGTAAAGTGGTGTCAATACTTTCTGAAGGCACTGTGTGCACGCATTCACACACACACTCATGGAAACACATACACCTCTATCCAATCTTCTGTCCCTTTAGAATAGCTTCCATCTCATTAGGCTGTCTGACCACTGGGATCACAGGCAGCAGATATAAATAGTGGCAGAGGAGTGGCAGAATCCAGACCTCTGTGTGTCCGCCAAGAGGAATCTCCTTTTTAATGTAGCCTCGTAATGCTGCTCGCGCCTGGAGATGGCTTTCCAGGAAGCTATGTATAATCCAGTTGGTGGACAGCAAATCACCAGGGATTGCCTTTTATTGAAGGTTAATATTTCAGTGTTGGGCACCAGGCCCACTTTGTTCTCTAAAAATCTACATGTGTAGGAGTATATATTGTATTATATTATATTATTATTATTGTATACACTATAAGGAGTAGTCTGTCCTTTTAGTAATCTTGGACAGTCATAAATTGGCTCATAAACTGGCCCCAAAATGTCAGCAATAGAATACACTCTCTACTCTGTGTCTTGTGGAAAAACATCACAAACTAAGGGATTGGTTGTTGTTTTTTTGTCTAGGAAATAGTGACTCTGGAGATTTGTCAAACTACTTTCGACATCAAAGCTGAGAAGAATGCTAAACATTGGATTAACCTATTTGTCAGTGCTAGCTGTAACTTCAAGGATATGCACTTCGGACTGAATTGTCTTGTTGTCCTCAACAGCGTTCAGATGGAGGCCGGGGAATACAATACTAATGTTGAATTTACGATCCGGAGCTGCTTCTTTGGGGAACTGCAGCAGCCACAACAAAAATAGCTTGAAACCTCGACAATAGAGGTCCAATATTTATTCACTTTATTTATTGGTCTCGTAAACACCATTTGTTACTTTATCTCTGCTTATTAGGTTAAACAGCAGTCATTGATTCAGGGAACCGGTGGGGTTTGTTCCAAACCAATTGGTGGCTTTTGAAACCCACACACTCCTGATCAGCATTTTTTATTAAAGGCTGGGCATTAAATATGATATATTCCCTACAGGTGTGCTATCTTAATTTGGCCACTCTATTGTCACGGAGAAGTGTCCTGTGCAGCAAGAAATGCAAACCCCTACAAAAATGTCTAATCCGGGGTACAGGGGGTTCTACTAAGTTATATGGAATTGCATAAGAAGGTCATACCAAGGATCATTTAGCTCTTTGATTTTGAATTTTAACACCCCTTGAAGTATATATAAAAAAATATTGACTAATGATTTGATTAAATATTAGCACATATTAGCATTGAATAACAGATTACCTACATGGAACAACAGATAGTCCCAAAAAATCTAAAGGAAGTTTGTTCTGAAGTGACTGTTGTTTTACATGTATACTATCATTCAAAAGTTTGGAGTCACAGAAATGCCCTTGTTCATGAAAGAAAATTACATTTTTTGTCCATTAAAATAACATCAAATTGATCATAAATACAGTGTAGACATTGTTAATGTTGTAAATGACTATTGTAGCTTGAAACAGCTGATTTCTAATGGAATATCTACAGTTAAAGTCAGAAATTTACATACACCTTAGCCAAATACATTTAAACTCAGTTTTTCGCAATTCCTGACATTTAATCCTAGTAAACATTTAGGATCACCACTTTAATTTAGGAATGTGAAATGTCAGAATAACAATAGAGAGAATGATTTATTTCAGCTTTTATTTCTTTCATCACATTCCCAGTGGGTCATAAGTGTACATGCACTCAATTAGTATTTGGTAGCATTGCCTTTAAATTGTTTAACTTAGGTCAAACGTTCCACAAGCTTTCCACAATAGGTTGGGTGAATTTTGCCCCATTCCTCCTGACAGAGTGTAACGGCGTTCTTGTTTAGTTGAAGGAGAGTCGGACCGAAATGCAGCGTGTAAGTTACTCATGTTTATTGAATGAAGACAAAACGAACGAACTAACACGAATAACTAAATAAATACAAAAAAAACAACAAACAGAACGAAACCTAATACAGCCTGACTGGTGCAACCTACACAGAGACAGGGACAATCACCCACGAAATGCAAAGCGAAACCAGGCTACCTAAATACGGTTCTCAATCAGCGACAACGAGAAGCACCTGACTCTGATTGAGGACCGCCTCAGGCAGCCAACCTAATTAACCACACACACACCCCTAATCAACTACAATCCCAAACACTACAAACCCCCCCAAAAAAATACAATACATAATAACCCCATGTCACACCCTGGTCTGACTAACTAATAAACTAAAACACACAATACTAAGACCAAGGCGTGACACAGAGCTGGTGTAACTGAGTCAGGTTTATAGGCCTCCCTGCTCGCGCACTCTTTTTCATTTATGGCCACAAATGTTCTAGTGGATTGAGGTCTGTGCTTTGTGATGGCCACTCCAATATCTTGACTTTGTTGTCATTAAGCCATTTTGCCACAACTTTGGAAATATGCTTTGGGTCATTGTCCATTTGGAAGACCCATTTGCGACAAAGCTTTAACTTCCTGACTGATGTCTTGGGATGTTGCTTCAATATATCCACACAATTTCCCTTCCTCATGATGCCATTTTGTGAAGGGCACCAGTTCCTCCTGCAACAAAGCACCCCCACAACATGATGCTGCCACCCCCCTGCTTCACGGTTGGGATGTTGTTCTTCGGCTTACAAGCCTCCCCCTTTTTCCTCCAAACATAATGATGGTCATTATGGCCAAACAGTTCTATTTTTGTTTCATCAGACCAGAGGACATTTCTCCAAAAAGTACAACCTTTGTACCCATGTGCTGTTGCAAACCGTAGTCTGGCATTTTATGGCGGTTTTGGAGCAATGGCTTTTTCCTTGCTGTCGATATAGGACTCGTTTTACTGTGGATATAGATAATTTTGTACCTGTGTCCTCCAGCATCTTCACACTGTCCTTTACTGTTGTTCTGAGATTGATTTCCACTTTTCGCACCAAAGTACGTTCATCTCTAGGAGACGGAACGCGTCTCCTTCCTGAGCAGTATGATGCATGGTCCCATGGTGTTTATACTTGCGTACTATTGTTTGTATAGATGAACGTGGTACCTTCAGGCATTTGGAAATTGCTCTCAAGGCTGAACCAGACTTGTGGAGGTTGACAATTTTTTTCTGAGGTCTTAGCTGATTTCTTTACATTTTCCTATGATGTCAAGCAAAGAGGCATAGAGTTTGAAGGTAGTGCTTGAAATACATCCACAGGTACACCTCCAATTGACTCAAATAATGTCAATTAGCGTATCAGTAGCTTCGAAAGTCGTGACATAATTGTCTGGAATTGTCCAAGCTGTTTAAAGGCACATTTATGTATGTAAACTTCTGACCAACTGGAATTGTGATACATTGAAATATAAGTGAAATAATCTGTGTGTAAACATTTGTCTGAAAAATGACTTGTGTCATGCACAAAGTAGATGTCCTAACCGATGTCCTTGCGAAACTATAGTTTGTTAACAAGAAATGTGTTTTAATGACTCCAACCTAAGTGTATGTAAAATTCCGACGTCAACTGTATGTAGGCATATGCTAAATAGAGTGAGTACAGTAGTGTGCTAAACAGAGTGAGTACAGTAGTGTGCTAAACAGAGTGAGTACAGTAGTGTACTAAACAGAGTGAGTACAGTAGTGTGCTAAACTGTCACGCCTTGGGCTTAGTATTTTGTGTTTTTAGTTAAATAGTTGGTCAGGCTAGGGTGTGACATGGGTTTATGTTATTGTGTTGTCGTATAGTTTTTTTTGTAGGCATTGGGATTGTGGTTGATTAGGGGTGTGTTTAGTTTAGGTTTGGCTGCCTGAGGCGGTTCTCAATCAGAGTCAGGTGATTCTTGTTGTCTCTGATGGGGAACCGTATTTAGGTAGCCTGGGTTTCACTGTGTATTTCGTGGATGATTGTTCCTGTCTCTGTGTAGTTTCACCAGATAGGCTGTAATTAGGTTTCACGTTCCGTTTTGTTGTTATTTATTTATATCAGTTATTTCATGTACCGCGATTCATTTCATTAAAAAACATGAGTAACCAACAAGCTGCATTTCGGTCCGACTCTCTTTCGACAAACGAAGAACGTCGTTACAGAATCACCCACCACACACGGACCGAGCAGCGTGTTAACAGGCAGGAGCCACAGGAGAGGCAACAGAAGCAGCGTCAGTGGGAGAGGCTGCACCACTTGGAGAATTGGACATGGGAGGAAGAATTGGACGGAAAAGGACCCTGGGCTCAGCCTGGTGAATATTGCCGCCCCAAGGAGGAACTAGAGGCGGCTAAAGCGGAGAGGCGCTGGTATGAGGAGGCAGCATGGCAACGTGGATGGAAGCCCGGGAATAAGCCCCAAAAATTTCTTGGGGGGGGGGCTTTCAGGGAGTATGGCTACGCCAGGTAGGAGACCTGTGCAAACTCCCTGTGCTTACCGGGGGGCTAGAGAGACCGGGCAGGCACCGTGTTATGCAGTGGTGCGCACGGTGTCCCCAGTACGGGTGCATAGCCCTGTGCGGTATATTTCAGCTCCGCGTGTCGGCCGGGCTAGATTGAGCGTCGAGCCAAATGCCATGAAGCCGGCTCTACGCATCTAGTCCCCAGTGCGTCTCCTTGGGCCGGCTTACATGGCACCAGCCTTGCGCTCGGTGTCTCCGGTTCGCCTACATAACCCAGTGCGGGCTATTCCACCTCGCCGCACTGGCAGGGCGACCGAGAGTATTCAACCGGGTAAGGTTGGGCAGGCTCGGTGCTCAAGAGCTCCAGTGCGCCTGCACGGTCCGGTCTATCAGTACCACCTCCACACCCCAGCCCTCCGGTAGCAGCTCCCCGCACCAGGCTTCCTGTGCGTGTCTTCGGCCCAATACCACCAGTGCCAGCACCACGCATCAGGCCTACAGTGCGCCTCGCCTCTCCTGCGCTGTCGGAGCCTTTCTTCTCTCCTGCGCTGTCGGAGTCTCCCGCCTGTTCAGCGCTTCTAGAGCCTTCCTCCTCTACAGCACTGCTGGAGTCTCCCGTCTGTTCAGCGCTTCTAGAGCCTTCCTCCTCTACAGCGCTGCCGGAGCAGCCTGAGCTGCCAGTCTGCATGGAGCAGCCAGAGCTGCCAGTCTGCATGGAGCAGCTAGAGCTGCCAGTCTGCATGGAGCAGTTAGAGCTGCCAGTCTGCATGGAGCAGCTAGAGCTGCCAGTCTGCATGGAGCAGCCAGAGCTGTCAGTCTGCTTGGAGCAGCCAGAGCTGCCAGTCTGCAAGGAGCTGCCAGTCTGCAAGGAGCTGCCAGTCTGCAAGGAGTTGCCAGTCTGCAAGGAGCTGCCAGTCTGCAAGGAGCTGCCAGTCTGCAAGGAGCTGCCAGTCAGCATGGAACAGTCAGAGCTGTCAGTTTGCAAGAAGCCGCCAGAGCTGTCAATCTGCATGGAGCAGCCAGAGACGCCAGTCAGCATGGAGCAGCCAGAGCCGTCTGTCAGCATGAAGCAGCCAGAGCCGTCAGTCTGCTAGGATCCGCCAGTCAGCCAGACTCTTCCAGATCTGCCAGTGGGCCAGACTCTTCCAGATCTGCCAGTCAGCCAGACTCTTCCAGATCTGCCAGTCAGCCAGACTCTTCCAGATCTGCCAGTCAGCCAGACTCTTCCAAATCTGCCAGTCAACCAGACTCTTCCAGATCTGCCAGTCAGCCAGACTCTTACAGATCTGCCAGTCAGCCAGACTCTTACAGATCTGCCAGTCATCCAGACTCTTCCAGCTCTGCTAGTCGACCAGACTCTTCCAGATCTGCTAGTCGACCAGACTCTTCCAGATCTGCTAGTCAACCAGACTCTTCCAGATCTGCTAGTCAACCAGACTCTTCCAGATCTGCTAGTCAATCAGACGCTTTCAGATCAGCGAGTCAACCAGACTCTTCCAGATCCAGACTCTTCCTCTCAGTGCTGGGCTTCCTCTGTTCCAAGCTGCCCCTCTGTCCCGAGCTGCCCCTCTGTCCCGAGCTGCCCCTCTGTCCCGAGCTGCCCCTCTGTCCCGAGCTGCCCCTCTGTCCCAAGCTGACCCTCTGTCTCGAGCTGCCCTTCTGTCCCGAGCTGCCCCTCTGTCTCGAGCTACCTCTCAGTCCAGTGGGGTCCTGGGTGAGGACTACTAGGCCATGGTCGGCGGCGAGGGTGGATTATCCCAGGACGCGTAGGGGAGGAACTATGACATTAATGGAGTGGGGTCCACGTCCCGAGCCGGAACTGCCACCATGGACAGACGCCCACCCGGACCCTCCCTATGGTTTTGAGGTGCGTCCGGGAGTCCGCACCTTAGGGGGGGGTTCTGTCACGCCTTGGTCTTAGTATTTTGTGTTTTTAGTTAATTAGTTGGTCAGGCCAGGGTGTGACATGGGTTTATGTTATTGTGTTGTCGTATTGTTTTTTTTGTAGGCATTGGGATTGTGGTTGATAAGGGGTGTGTTTAGTTTAGGTTTGGCTGCCTGAGGTGGTTCTCAATCAGAGTCAGGTGATTCTTGTTGTCTCTGATGGGGAACCGAATTTAGGTAGCCTGGGTTTCACTGTGTATTTCGTGGTTGATTGTTCCTGTCTCTGTGTAGTTTCACCAGATAGGCTGTAATTAGGTTTCACGTTCCGTTTTGTTGTTATTTATTTATATCAGTTATTTCATGTACCGCGATTCATTTCATTAAAAAACATGAGTAACCAACACGCTGCATTTCGGTCCGACTCTCTTTCGACAAACGAAGAACGTTGTTACATAAACAGAATGAGTAAAGTAGTTTGCTAAACAGAGTGAGCGCAGTAGTGTGCTAAACAGAGTGAGCACAGTAGTGTGCTAAACAGAGTGAGTACAGTAGAGTGCTAAATAGAGTGAGTACAGTAGTGTACTAAACAGAGTGAGTACAGTAGTGTGCTAAACGGAGTGAGTATAGTAGTGTACTAAACAGAGTGAGTACAGTAGTGTGCTAAACAGAGTGTGTACAGTAGTGTGCTAAACAGAGTGAGTACAGTAGTGTGCTAAACAGAGTGAGTACAGTAGTGTGCTAAACAGAGTGAGTATAGTAGTGTACTAAACAGAGTGAGTTCAGTAGTGTGCTGAACAGAGTGTGTACAGTAGTGTGCTAAACAGAGTGAGTACAGTAGCGTGCTAAACAGAGTGAGCATCGTAGTGTACTGAGCAGAGTGAGTATGGTAGTGGACTAAGCAGAATGAGTACAGTAGTGTGCTAACAGAGTGAGTACAGTAGTGTGCTAAACAGAGTGAGTACAGTCGTGTGCTAAACAGAGGTAGTACAGTAGTGTGCTAAACAGAGTGAGTACAGTAGTGTGCTAAACAGAGTGTGTACAGTAGTGTGCTAAACAGAATGAGTACAGTAGTGTGCTAAATAGAGTGAGCATCGTAGTGTACTGAACAGGGTGAGTACGGTAGTGGACTAAACAGAATGAGTACAGTAGTGTGCTAAACAGAGTGAGTACAGTAGTGTGCTAAACAGAGTGAGTACAGTAGTGTGCTAAACAGAGTGAGTACAGTAGAGTGCTAAACAGAGTGAGTACAGTAGTGTACTAAACAGAGTGAGTACAGTAGAGTGCTAAACAGAGTGAGTACAGTAGTGTGCTAAACAGAGTGAGTACAGTAGAGTGCTAAACAGAGTGAGTACAGTAGTGTACTAAACAGAGTGAGTACAGTAGAGTGCTAAACAGAGTGAGTACAGTAGAGTACTAAACAGAGTGAGTACAGTACTGTGCTAAACAGAGGTAGTAAAGTAGTGTGCTAAACAGAGTGAGTACAGTAGTGTGCTAAACAGAGTGTGTACAGTAGTGTGCTAAACAGAATGAGTACAGTAGTGTGCTAAATAGAGTGAGCATCGTAGTGTACTGAACAGGGTGAGTACGGTAGTGGACTAAACAGAATGAGTACAGTAGTGTGCTAAACATAGTGAGTACAGTAGTGTGCTAAACAGAGTGAGTACAGTAGAGCGCTAAACAGAATGAGTACAGTAGTGTGCTAAACAGAGTGAGTACAGTAGTGTGCTAAACAGAGTGAGTACAGTAGTGTGCTAAACAGAGTGAGTACAGTAGAGTGCTAAACAGAGTGAGTACAGTAGTGTACTAAACAGAGTGAGTACAGTAGAGTGCTAAACAGAGTGAGTACAGTAGTGTGCTAAACAGATTGAGTACAGTAGAGTGCTAAACAGAGTGAGTACAGTAGTGTACTAAACAGAGTGAGTACAGTAGAGTGCTAAACAGAGTGAGTACAGTAGAGTGCTAAACAGAGTGAGTACAGTAGCGTGCTAAACAGAGTGAGCATCGTAGTGTACTGAGCAGAGTGAGTATGGTAGTGGACTAAGCAGAATGAGTACAGTAGTGTGCTAACAGAGTGAGTACAGTAGTGTGCTAAACAGAGTGAGTACAGTCGTGTGCTAAACAGAGGTAGTACAGTAGTGTGCTAAACAGAGTGAGTACAGTAGTGTGCTAAACAGAGTGTGTACAGTAGTGTGCTAAACAGAATGAGTACAGTAGTGTGCTAAATAGAGTGAGCATCGTAGTGTACTGAACAGGGTGAGTACGGTAGTGGACTAAACAGAATGAGTACAGTAGTGTGCTAAACAGAGTGAGTACAGTAGTGTGCTAAACAGAGTGATTACAGTAGTGTGCTAAACAGAGTGAGTACAGTAGAGTGCTAAACAGAGTGAGTACAGTAGTGTGCTAAACAGAGTGAGTACAGTGGAGTGCTAAACAGAGTGAGTACAGTAGTGTACTAAACAGAGTGAGTACAGTAGAGTGCTAAACAGAGTGAGTACAGTAGAGTGCTAAACAGAGTGAGTACAGTAGTGTACTAAGCAGAGTGAGTACAGTAGTGTGCTAAACAGAGTGAGTATATTAGTGTGCAAATCAGAGTGAGTACAGTAGTGTGCTAAACAGAGTGAGTACAGTAGAGTACTAAACAGAGTGAGTACAGTACTGTGCTAAACAGAGGTAGTACAGTAGTGTGCTAAACAGAGTGAGTACAGTAGTGTGCTAAACAGAGTGTGTACAGTAGTGTGCTAAACAGAATGAGTACAGTAGTGTGCTAAATAGAGTGAGCATCGTAGTGTACTGAACACGGTGACTACGGTAGTGGACTAAACAGAATGAGTACAGTAGTGTGCTAAACAGAGTGAGTACAGTAGTGTGCTAAACAGAGTGAGTACAGTAGAGCGCTAAACAGAATGAGTACAGTAGTGTGCTAAACAGAGTGAGTACAGTAGTGTGCAAAACAGAGTGAGTACAGTAGTGTGCTAAACAGAGTGAGTACATTAGTGTGCTAAACAGAATGAGTACAGTAGAGTACTAAACAGAGTGAGTACAGTAGAGTGCTAAACAGAGTGAGTACAGTAGTGTGCTAAACGAAGTGAGTACAGTAGTGTGCTAAACAGAGTGAGCACAGTAGAGTGCTAAACAGAGTGAGTACAGTAGTGTACTAAACAGAGTGAGCACGGTAGTGTACTGAACAGAGAGAGTACGGTAGTGTGCTAAACAGAGTGAGTACAGTAGCGTGCTAAACAGAGTGAGTACAGTAGTGTACTAAATAGAGTGAGTACAGTAATGTGCTAAACCGAGTGAGTACAGTAGTGTACTAAACAGAGTGAGTACAGTAGTGTGCTAAACAGAGTGAGCACAGTAGAGTGCTAAACAGAGTGAGTACAGTAGTGTACTAAACAGAGTGAGTACAGTAGAGTGCTAAACAGAGTGAGTACAGTAGAGCGCTAAACAGAATGAGTACAGTAGTGTGCTAAACAGAGTGAGTACAGTAGTGTGCAAAACAGAGTGAGTACAGTAGTGTGCTAAACAGAGTGAGTACATTAGTGTGCTAAACAGAATGAGTACAGTAGAGTACTAAACAGAGTGAGTACAGTAGAGTGCTAAACAGAGTGAGTACAGTAGTGTGCTAAACGAAGTGAGTACAGTAGTGTGCTAAACAGAGTGAGCACAGTAGAGTGCTAAACAGAGTGAGTACAGTAGTGTACTAAACAGAGTGAGCACGGTAGTGTACTGAACAGAGAGAGTACGGTAGTGTGCTAAACAGAGTGAGTACAGTAGCGTGCTAAACAGAGTGAGTACAGTAGTGTACTAAATAGAGTGAGTACAGTAATGTGCTAAACCGAGTGAGTACAGTAGTGTACTAAACAGAGTGAGTACAGTAGTGTGCTAAACAGAGTGAGCACAGTAGAGTGCTAAACAGAGTGAGTACAGTAGTGTACTAAACAGAGTGAGTACAGTAGAGTGCTAAACAGAGTGAGTACAGTAGAGTGCTAAACAGAGTGAGTACAGTAGTGTACTAAACAGAGTGAGTACAGTAGTGTGCTAAACAGAATGAGTACAGTAGAGTGCTAAACAGAGTGAGTACAGTAGTGTGCTAAACGAAGTGAGTACAGTAGTGTGCTAAACAGAGTGAGCACAGTAGAGTGCTAAACAGAGTGAGTCCAGTAGTGTACTAAACAGAGTGAGCACGGTAGTGTACTGAACAGAGAGAGTACGGTAGTGTGCTAAACAGAGTGAGTACAGTAGCGTGCTAAACAGAGTGAGTACAGTAGTGTACTAAATAGAGTGAGTACAGTAATGTGCTAAACCGAGTGAGTACAGTAGTGTACTAAACAGAGTGAGTACAGTAGTGTGCTAAACAGAGTGAGCACAGTAGAGTGCTAAACAGAGTGAGTACAGTAGTGTACTAAACAGAGTGAGTACAGTAGTGTGCTAAACAGAGTGAGTACAGTAGTGTGCTAAACAGAGTGAGTTCAGTAGTGTACTAAACAGAGTGAGTATAGTGGTGTGCTAAACAGAGTGAGTACAGTAGTGTGCTAAACAGAGTGAGTATATTAGTGTGCTAAACAGAGTGAGTACAGTAGAGTGCTAAACAGAGTGAGTACAGTAGAGTGCTAAACAGAGTGAGTACAGTAGTGTACTAAACAGAGTGAGTACAGTAGTGTGCTAAACAGAATGAGTACAGTAGAGTACTAAACAGAGTGAGTACAGAAGAGTGCTAAACAGAGTGAGTACAGTAGTGTGCTAAACAGAGTGAGTACAGTAGTGTGCTAAACAGAGTGAGTATAGTAGTGTACAAAACAGAGTGAGTACAGTAGCGTGCTGAACAGAGTGTGTACAGTAGCGTGCTAAACAGAGTCAGTACAGTAGTGTACTAAACAAAGTGAGTACAGTAGTGTGCTAAACAGAGTGAGCACAGTAGAGTGCTAAACAGAGTGAGTACAGTACTGTACTAAACAGAGTGAGCACGGTATTTTACTAAACAGAGTGAGTACGGTAGTGTGCTAAACAGAGTGAGTACAGTAGCGTGCTAAACAGAGTGAGTACAGTAGTTTACTAAATAGAATGAGTACAGTAGTGTGCTAAACAGAGTGAGTACAGTATTGTGCTAAACAGAGTGAGTACAGTAGTGTACTAAACAGAGTGAGTACAGTAGTGTGCTAAACAGAGTGAGTACAGTAGTGTGCTAAAAAGAGTGAGTATAGTAGTGTACTAAACAGAGTGAGTACAGTAGTGTGCTAAACAAAGTGTGTACAGTAGTGTGCTAAACAGAGTGAGTACAGTAGTGTGCTAAACAGAGTGAGCACCGTAGTGTACTGAACAGAGTGAGTACGGTAGTGGACTAAACAGAGTGAGTACAGTAGTGTGCTAAACAGAGTGAGTACAGTAGCGTGCTAAACAGAGTGAGTACAGTAGAGTGCTAAATAGAGTGAGTACAGTAGTGTGCTAAACAGAGTGAGTACAGTAGTGTGCTAAACAGAGTGATTACAGTAGTGTGCTAAACAGAGTGAGTACAGTAGAGTGCTAAACAGAGTGAGTACAGTAGTGTACTAAACAGAGTGAGTACAGTAGAGTGCTAAACAGAGTGAGTACAGTAGTGTGCTAAACAGAGTGAGTACAGTGGAGTGCTAAACAGAGTGAGTACAGTAGTGTACTAAACAGAGTGAGTACAGTAGAGTGCTAAACAGAGTAAGTACAGTAGAGTGCTAAACAGAGTGAGTACAGTAGTGTGCTAAACAGAGTGAGTACAGTAGAGTGCTAAACAGAGTGAGTACAGTAGTGTACTAAGCAGAGTGAGTACAGTAGTGTGCTAAACAGAGTGAGTATATTAGTGTGCAAATCAGAGTGAGTACAGTAGTGTGCTAAACAGAGTGAGTACAGTAGAGTACTAAACAGAGTGAGTACAGTACTGTGCTAAACAGAGGTAGTACAGTAGTGTGCTAAACAGAGTGAGTACAGTAGTGTGCTAAACAGAGTGTGTACAGTAGTGTGCTAAACAGAATGAGTACAGTAGTGTGCTAAATAGAGTGAGCATCGTAGTGTACTGAACAGGGTGAGTACGGTAGTGGACTAAACAGAATGAGTACAGTAGTGTGCTAAACAGAGTGAGTACAGTAGTGTGCTAAACAGAGTGAGTACAGTAGAGCGCTAAACAGAATGAGTACAGTAGTGTGCTAAACAGAGTGAGTACAGTAGTGTGCTAAACAGAGTGAGTACAGTAGTGTGCTAAACAGAGTGAGTACAGTAGTGTACTAAACAGAGTGAGTACAGTAGTGTGCTAAACAGAGTGAGCACAGTAGAGTGCTAAACAGAGTGAGTACAGTAGTGTACTAAACAGAGTGAGTACAGTAGTGTGCTAAACAGAGTGAGTACAGTAGAGTGCTAAATAGAGTAAGTGCAGTAGTGTGCTAAACTGAGTGAGCACCATAGTGTACTGAACAGAGTGAGTACGGTAGTGGACTAAAAAGAATGAGTACAGTAGTGTGCTAAACAGAGTGAGTACAGTAGTGTGCTAAACAGAGTGAGTACAGTAGAGTGCTAAACAGAGTGAGTACAGTAGTGTACTAAACAGAGTGAGTACAGTAGTGTGCTAAACAGAATGAGTACAGTAGAGTACTAAACAGAGTGAGTACAGAAGAGTGCTAAACAGAGTGAGTACAGTAGAGTACTAAACAGAGTGAGTACAGTCGTGTGCTAAACAGAGTGAGTACAGGAGTGTGCTAAACAGAGTGAGTACAGTAGAGTACTAAACAGAGTGAGTACAGTAGAGTGCTAAACAGAGTGAGTATAGTAGTGTGCTAAACAGAGTGAGTACAGTAGTGTGCTAAACAGAGTGAGTATAGTAGTGTACAAAACAGAGTGAGTACAGTAGTGTGCTGAACAGAGTCTGTACGGTAGTGTGCTAAACAGAGTCAGTACAGTAGTGTACTAAACAAAGTGAGTGCAGTAGTGTGCTAAACAGAGTGAGCACAGTAGAGTGCTAAACAGAGTGAGTACAGTAGTGTAATAAACAGAGTGAGCACGGTAGTGTACTGAACAGAATGAGTACAGTAGAGTACTAAACAGAGTGAGTACAGAAGAGTGCTAAACAGAGTGAGTACAGTAGAGTACTAAACAGAGTGAGTACAGTCGTGTGCTAAACAGAGTGAGTACAGGAGTGTGCTAAACAGAGTGAGTACAGTAGAGTACTAAACAGAGTGAGTACAGTAGAGTGCTAAACAGAGTGAGTATAGTAGTGTGCTAAACAGAGTGAGTACAGTAGTGTGCTAAACAGAGTGAGTATAGTAGTGTACAAAACAGAGTGAGTACAGTAGTGTGCTGAACAGAGTCTGTACGGTAGTGTGCTAAACAGAGTCAGTACAGTAGTGTACTAAACAAAGTGAGTGCAGTAGTGTGCTAAACAGAGTGAGCACAGTAGAGTGCTAAACAGAGTGAGTACAGTAGTGTAATAAACAGAGTGAGCACGGTAGTGTACTGAACAGAGTGAGTACGGTAGTGTGCTAAACAGAGTGAGTACAGTAGTGTGCTAAACAGAGTGAGTACATTAGTGTGCTAAACAGAATGAGTACAGTAGAGTACTAAACAGAGTGAGTACAGTAGAGTGCTAAACAGAGTGAGTACAGTAGTGTGCTAAACGAAGTGAGTACAGTAGTGTGCTAAACAGAGTGAGTACATTAGTGTGCTAAACAGAATGAGTACAGTAGAGTACTAAACAGAGTGAGTACAGTAGAGTGCTAAACAGAGTGAGTACAGTAGTGTGCTAAACGAAGTGAGTACAGTAGTGTGCTAAACAGAGTGAGCACAGTAGAGTGCTAAACAGAG
Organism: Oncorhynchus masou masou; assembly: GCF_036934945.1. Taxonomy (NCBI): domain Eukaryota; kingdom Metazoa; phylum Chordata; class Actinopteri; order Salmoniformes; family Salmonidae; genus Oncorhynchus; species Oncorhynchus masou. Next base: position 34,347,505 of record NC_088227.1, on the reverse strand, counting down.
TGAGTACAGTAGTGTACTAAACAGAGTGAGCACGGTAGTGTACTGAACAGAGAGAGTACGGTAGTGTGCTAAACAGAGTGAGTACAGTAGTTTGCTAAACAGAGTGAGTACAGTAGTGTACTAAATAGAGTGAGTACAGTAATGTACTAAACAGAGTGAGTACAGTAGTGTGCTAAACCGAGTGAGTACAGTAGTGTACTAAACAGAGTGAGTACAGTAGTGTGCTAAACAGAGTGAGCACAGTAGAGTGCTAAACAGAGTGAGTACAGTAGTGTGCTAAACAGAGTGAGTTCAGTAGTGTACTAAACAGAGTGAGTATAGTGGTGTGCTAAACAGAGTGAGTACAGTAGTGTGCTAAACAGAGTGAGTATATTGGTGTGCTAAACAGAGTGAGTACAGTAGAGTGCTAAACAGAGTGAGTACAGTAGAGTGCTAAACAGAGTGAGTACAGTAGTGTACTAAACAGAGTGAGTACAGTAGTGTGCTAAACAGAATGAGTACAGTAGAGTACTAAACAGAGTGAGTACAGAAGAGTGCTAAACAGAGTGAGTACAGTAGTGTGCTAAACAGAGTGAGTACAGTAGTGTGCTAAACAGAGTCAGTATAGTAGTGTACAAAACAGAGTGAGTACAGTAGCGTGCTGAACAGAGTGTGTACAGTAGCGTGCTAAACAGAGTCAGTACAGTAGTGTACTAAACAAAGTGAGTACAGTAGTGTGCTAAACAGAGTGAGCACAGTAGAGTGCTAAACAGAGTGAGTACAGTACTGTACTAAACAGAGTGAGCACGGTATTTTACTAAACAGAGTGAGTACGGTAGTGTGCTAAACAGAGTGAGTACAGTAGCGTGCTAAACAGAGTGAGTACAGTAGTGTACTAAATAGAATGAGTACAGTAGTGTGCTAAACAGAGTGAGTACAGTATTGTGCTAAACAGAGTGAGTACAGTAGTGTATTAAACAGAGTGAGTACAGTAGTGTGCTAAACAGAGTGAGTACAGTAGTGTGCTAAAAAGAGTGAGTATAGTAGTGTACTAAACAGAGTGAGTACAGTAGTGTGCTAAACAAAGTGTGTACAGTAGTGTGCTAAACAGAGTGAGTACAGTAGTGTGCTAAACAGAGTGAGCACCGTAGTGTACTGAACAGAGTGAGTACGGTAGTGGACTAAACAGAGTGAGTACAGTAGTGTGCTAAACAGTGTGAATACAGTAGCGTGCTAAACAGAGTGAGTACAGTAGAGTGCTAAATAGAGTGAGTACAGTAGTGTGCTAAACAGAGTGAGCACAGTAGAGTGCTAAACAGAGTGAGTACAGTACTGTACTAAACAGAGTGAGCACGGTATTTTACTAAACAGAGTGAGTACGGTAGTGTGCTAAACAGAGTGAGTACAGTAGCGTGCTAAACAGAGTGAGTACAGTAGTGTACTAAATAGAATGAGTACAGTAGTGTGCTAAACAGAGTGAGTACAGTATTGTGCTAAACAGAGTGAGTACAGTAGTGTATTAAACAGAGTGAGTACAGTAGTGTGCTAAACAGAGTGAGTACAGTAGTGTGCTAAAAAGAGTGAGTATAGTAGTGTACTAAACAGAGTGAGTACAGTAGTGTGCTAAACAAAGTGTGTACAGTAGTGTGCTAAACAGAGTGAGTACAGTAGTGTGCTAAACAGAGTGAGCACCGTAGTGTACTGAACAGAGTGAGTACGGTAGTGGACTAAACAGAGTGAGTACAGTAGTGTGCTAAACAGTGTGAATACAGTAGCGTGCTAAACAGAGTGAGTACAGTAGAGTGCTAAATAGAGTGAGTACAGTAGTGTACTAAACAGAGTGAGTACAGTAGTGTGCTAAACAGAGTGAGTATAGTAGTGTACTAAACAGAGTGAGTACAGTAGTGTGCTAAACAGAGTGTGTACAGTAGTGTGCTAAACAGAGTGAGTACAGTAGTGTGCTAAACAGAGTGTGTACAGTAGTGTGCTAAACAGAGTGAGCACAGTAGAGTGCTAAACAGAGTGAGTACAGTAGTGTACTAAACAGAGTGAGTACAGTAGTATGCTAAACAGAGTGAGTACAGTAGTGTGCTAAACAGAGTGAGTTCAGTAGTGTACTAAACAGTGTGAGTATAGTGGTGTGCTAAACAGAGTGAGTACAGTAGTGTGCTAAACAGAGTGAGTATATTAGTGTGCTAAACAGAGTGAGTACAGTAGAGTGCTAAACAGAGTGAGTACAGTAGTGTGCTAAACAGAGTGAGTACAGTAGAGTACTAAACAGAGTGAGTACAGAAGAGTGCTAAACAGAGTGAGTACAGTAGAGTACTAAATAGAGTAAGTGCAGTAGTGTGCTAAACTGAGTGAGCACCATAGTGTACTGAACAGACTGAGTACGGTAGTGGACTAAAAAGAATGAGTACAGTAGTGTGCTAAACAGAGTGAGTACAGTAGTGTGCTAAACAGAGTGAGTACAGTAGAGTGCTAAACAGAGTGAGTACAGTAGTGTACTAAACAGAGTGAGTACAGTAGTGTGCTAAACAGAATGAGTACAGTAGAGTACTAAACAGAGTGAGTACAGAAGAGTGCTAAACAGAGTGAGTACGGTAGAGTACTAAACAGAGTGAGTACAGTCGTGTGATAAACATAGTGAGCACAATAGTGTGCTAAACAGGGTGAGTACAGTAGAGTACTAAACAGAGTGAGTACAGTAGAGTGCTAAACAGAGTGAGTATAGTAGTGTGCTAAACAGAGTGAGTACAGTAGTGTGCTAAACAGAGTGAGTATAGTAGTGTACAAAACAGAGTGAGTACAGTAGTGTGCTGAACAGAGTGTGTACAGTAGTGTGCTAAACAGAGTCAGTACAGTAGTGTACTAAACAAAGTGAGTGCAGTAGTGTGCTAAACAGAGTGAGCACAGTAGAGTGCTAAACAGAGTGAGTACAGTAGTGTAATAAACAGAGTGAGTACAGTAGTGTGCTAAACAGAGTGAGTACATTAGTGTGCTAAACAGAATGAGTACAGTAGAGTACTAAACAGAGTGAGTACAGTAGAGTGCTAAACAGAGTGAGTACAGTAGTGTGCTAAACGAAGTGAGTACAGTAGAGTGCTAAACAGAGTGAGTACAGTAGTGTACTAAACAGAGTGAGCATGGTAGTGTATTGAACAGAGAGAGTACGGTAGTGTGCTAAACAGAGTGAGTACAGTAGTGGGCTAAACAGAGTGAGTACAGTAGTGTACTAAATAGAGTGAGTACAGTAGTGTGCTAAACAGAGTGAGTACAGTAGTGTGCTAAACCGAGTGAGTACAGTAGTGTACTAAACAGAGTGAGTACAGTAGTGTGCTAAACAGAGTGAGTACAGTAGTGTAGTAAACAGAGTGAGTACAGTAGTGTGCTAAACAGAGTGAGTACAGTAGTGTGCTAAACAGAGTGAGTTCAGTAGTGTACTAAACAGAGTGAGTATAGTGGTGTGCTAAACAGAGTGAGTACAGTAGTGTGCTAAACAGAGTGAGTATATTAGTGTGCTAAACAGAGTGAGTACAGTAGAGTGCTAAACAGAGTGAGTACAGTAGAGTGCTAAACAGAGTGAGTACAGTAGTGTGCTAAACAGAGTGAGTACAGTAGAGTGCTAAACAGAGTGAGTACAGTAGTGTACTAAACAGAGTGAGTACAGTAGAGTGCTAAACAGAGTGAGTACAGTAGTGTGCTAAACAGAGTGAGTACAGTGGAGTGCTAAACAGAGTGAGTACAGTAGTGTACTAAACAGAGTGAGTACAGTAGAGTGCTAAACAGAGTGAGTACAGTAGAGTGCTAAACAGAGTGAGTACAGTAGTGTGCTAAACAGAGTGAGTACAGTAGTGTGCTAAACCGAGTGAGTACAGTAGTGTACTAAACAGAGTGAGTACAGTAGTGTGCTAAACAGAGTGAGCACAGTAGAGTGCTAAACAGAGTGAGTACAGTAGTGTACTAAACAGAGTGAGTACAGTAGTGTGCTAAACAGAGTGAGTACAGTAGTGTGCTAAACAGAGTGAGTTCAATAGTGTACTAAACAGAGTGAGTATAGTGGTGTGCTAAACAGAGTGAGTACAGTAGTGTGCTAAACAGAGTGAGTATATTAGTGTGCTAAACAGAGTGAGTACAGTAGAGTGCTAAACAGAGTGAGTACAGTAGAGTGCTAAACAGAGTGAGTACAGTAGTGTACTAAACAGAGTGAGTACAGTAGTGTGCTAAACAGAATGAGTACAGTAGAGTACTAAACAGAGTGAGTACAGAAGAGTGCTAAACAGAGTGATTACAGTAGTGTGCTAAACCGAGTGAGTACAGTAGTGTGCTAAACAGAGTGAGTATAGTAGTGTACAAAACAGAGTGAGTACAGTAGCGTGCTGAACAGAGTGTGTACAGTAGCGTGCTAAACAGAGTCAGTACAGTAGTGTACTAAACAAAGTGAGTACAGTAGTGTGCTAAACAGAGTGAGCACAGTAGTGTGCTAAACAGAGTGAGTACAGTAGTGTGCTAAACCGAGTGAGTACAGTAGTGTACTAAACAGAGTGAGTACAGTAGTGTGCTAAACAGAGTGAGTACAGTAGTGTACTAAACAGAGTGAGTACAGTAGTGTGCTAAACAGAGTGAGTACAGTAGTGTGCTAAACAGAGTGAGTTCAGCAGTGTACTAAACAGAGTGAGTATAGTGGTGTGCTAAACAGAGTGAGTACAGTAGTGTGCTAAACAGAGTGAGTATATTAGTGTGCTAAACAGAGTGAGTACAGTAGAGTGCTAAACAGAGTGAGTACAGTAGAGTGCTAAACAGAATGAGTACAGTAGAGTACTAAACAGAGTGAATACAGAAGAGTGCTAAACAGAGTCAGTACAGTAGTGTACTAAACAAAGTGAGTACAGTAGTGTGCTAAACAGAGTGAGCACAGTAGAGTGCTAAACAGAGTGAGTACAGTACTGTACTAAACAGAGTGAGCACGGTATTTTACTAAACAGAGTGAGTACGGTAATGTGCTAAACAGAGTGAGTACAGTAGCGTGCTAAACAGAGTGAGTACAGTAGTGTACTAAATAGAGTGAGTACAGTAGTGTGCTAAACAGAGTGAGTACAGTATTGTGCTAAACAGAGTGAGTACAGTAGTGTACTAAACAGAGTGAGTACAGTAGTGTGCTAAACAGAGTGAGTACAGTAGTGTGCTAAAAAGAGTGAGTATAGTAGTGTACTAAACAGAGTGAGTACTGTAGTGTGCTAAACAAAGTGTGTACAGTAGTGTGCTAAACAGAGTGAGTACAGTAGTGTGCTAAACAGAGTGAGCACCGTAGTGTACTGAACAGAGTGAGTACGGTAGTGGACTAAACAGAGTGAGTACAGTAGTGTGCTAAACAGAGTGAGTACAGTAGTGTGCTAAACAGAGTGAGTACAGTAGAGTGCTAAATAGAGTGAGTACAGTAGTGTACTAAACAGAGTGAGTACAGTAGTGTGCTAAACAGAGTGAGTATAGTAGTGTACTAAACAGAGTGAGTACAGTAGTGTGCTAAACAGAGTGTGTACAGTGGTGTGCTAAACAGAGTGAGTACAGTAGTGTGCTAAACAGAGTGAGTACCGTAGTGTGCTAAACAGAGTGAGTACAGTAGTGTGCTAAACAGAGTGAGCATCGTAGTGTACTGAACAGAGTGAGTATGGTAGTGGACTAAACAGAATGAGTACAGTAGTGTGCTCAACAGAGTGAGTACAGTAGTGTGCTAAACAGAGTGAGTACAGTAGAGTGCTAAACAGAGTGAGTACAGTAGTGTGCTAAACAGAGACTGTACAGTAGTGTGCTACACAGAGTGAGTATAGTAGTGTACTAAACAGAGTGGGTACAGTAGTGTGCTGAACAGAGTGTGTACAGTAGCGTGCTAAACAGAGTCAGTACGGTAGTGTACTAAACAAAGTGAGTACAGTAGTCTGCTAAACAGAGTGAGCACAGTAGAGTGCTAAACAGAGTGAGTACAGTAGTGTGCTAAACGAAGTGAGTACAGTAGTGTGCTAAACAGAGTGAGCACAGTAGAGTGCTAAACAGAGTGAGTACAGTAGTGTACTAAACAGAGTGAGCACGGTAGGGTACTGAACAGAGAGAGTTCGGTAGTGTGCTAAACAGAGTGAGTACAGTAGCGTGCTAAACAGAGTGAGTACAGTAGTGTACTAAATAGAGTGAGTACAGTAGTGTACTAAACAGAGTGAGTACAGTAGTGTGCTAAACAGAGTGAGCACAGTAGAGTGCTAAACAGAGTGAGTACAGTAGTGTACTAAACAGAGTGAGTACAGTAGTGTGCTAAACAGAGTGAGTACAGTAGTGTGCTAAACAGAGTGAGTACAGTAGTGTGCTACACAGAATGAGTATAGTAGTGTACTAAACAGAGTGGGTACAGTAGTGTGCTGAACAGAGTGTGTACAGTAGCGTGCTAAACAGAGTCAGTACGGTAGTGTACTAAACAAAGTGAGTCCAGTAGTCTGCTAAATATAGTGAGTACAGTAGTGTACTAAACAGAGTGAGTACAGTAGTGTGCTAAACAGAGTGAGTACAGTAGTGTACTAAACAGAGTGAGTACAGTAGTGTGCTAAACAGAAGGAGTACAGTAGAGTACTAAACAGAGTGAGTACAGAAGAGTGCTAAACAGAGTGAGTACAGTAGTGTGCTAAACCGAGTGAGTACAGTAGTGTGCTAAACAGAGTGAGTATAGTAGTGTACAAAACAGAGTGAGTACAGTAGCGTGCTGAACAGAGTGTGTACAGTAGCGTGCTAAACAGAGTCAGTACAGTAGTGTACTAAACAAAGTGAGTACAGTAGTGTGCTAAACAGAGTGAGCACAGTAGAGTGCTAAACAGAGTGAGTACAGTACTGTACTAAACAGAGTGAGCACGGAATTTTACTAAACAGAGTGAGTACGGTAGTGTGCTAAACAGAGTGAGTACAGTAGCGTGCTAAACAGAGTGAGTACAGTAGTGTACTAAATAGAGTGAGTACAGTAGTGTGCTAAACAGAGTGAGTACAGTATTGTGCTAAACAGAGTGAGTACAGTAGTGTACTAAACAGAGTGAGTACAGTAGTGTGCTAAACAGAGTGAGTACAGTAGTGTGCTAAAAAGAGTGAGTATAGTAGTGTACTAAACAGAGTGAGTACAGTAGTGTGCTAAACAGAGTGAGTACAGTAGTGTGCTAAACAGAGTGAGCACCGTAGTGTACTGAACAGAGTGAGTACGGTAGTGGACTAAACAGAGTGAGTACAGTAGTGTGCTAAACAGAGTGAGTACAGTAGTGTGCTAAACAGAGTGAGTACAGTAGAGTGCTAAATAGAGTGAGTACAGTAGTGTACTAAACAGAGTGAGTACAGTAGTGTGCTAAACAGAGTGAGTATAGTAGTGTACTAAACAGAGTGAGTACAGTAGTGTGCTAAACAGAGTGTGTACAGTGGTGTGCTAAACAGAGTGAGTACAGTAGTGTGCTAAACAGAGTGAGTACCGTAGTGTGCTAAACAGAGTGAGTACAGTAGTGTGCTAAACAGAGTGAGCATCGTAGTGTACTGAACAGAGTGAGTATGGTAGTGGACTAAACAGAATGAGTACAGTAGTGTGCTCAACAGAGTGAGTACAGTAGTGTGCTAAACAGAGTGAGTACAGTAGTGTGCTACACAGAATGAGTATAGTAGTGTACTAAACAGAGTGGTTACAGTAGTGTGCTGAACAGAGTGTGTACAGTAGCGTGCTAAACAGAGTCAGTACGGTAGTGTACTAAACAAAGTGAGTCCAGTAGTCTGCTAAATATAGTGAGTACAGTAGTGTACTAAACAGAGTGAGTACAGTAGTGTGCTAAACAGAGTGAGTACAGTAGTGTACTAAACAGAGTGAGTACAGTAGTGTGCTAAACAGAAGGAGTACAGTAGAGTACTAAACAGAGTGAGTACAGAAGAGTGCTAAACAGAGTGAGTACAGTAGTGTGCTAAACCGAGTGAGTACAGTAGTGTGCTAAACAGAGTGAGTATAGTAGTGTACAAAACAGAGTGAGTACAGTAGCGTGCTGAACAGAGTGTGTACAGTAGCGTGCTAAACAGAGTCAGTACAGTAGTGTACTAAACAAAGTGAGTACAGTAGTGTGCTAAACAGAGTGAGCACAGTAGAGTGCTAAACAGAGTGAGTACAGTACTGTACTAAACAGAGTGAGCACGGAATTTTACTAAACAGAGTGAGTACGGTAGTGTGCTAAACAGAGTGAGTACAGTAGCGTGCTAAACAGAGTGAGTACAGTAGTGTACTAAATAGAGTGAGTACAGTAGTGTGCTAAACAGAGTGAGTACAGTATTGTGCTAAACAGAGTGAGTACAGTAGTGTACTAAACAGAGTGAGTACAGTAGTGTGCTAAACAGAGTGAGTACAGTAGTGTGCTAAAAAGAGTGAGTATAGTAGTGTACTAAACAGAGTGAGTACAGTAGTGTGCTAAACAAAGTGTGTACAGTAGTGTGCTAAACAGAGTGAGTACAGTAGTGTGCTAAACAGAGTGAGCACCGTAGTGTACTGAACAGAGTGAGTACGGTAGTGGACTAAACAGAGTGAGTACAGTAGTGTGCTAAACAGAGTGAGTACAGTAGTGTGCTAAACAGAGTGAGTACAGTAGAGTGCTAAATAGAGTGAGTACAGTAGTGTACTAAACAGAGTGAGTACAGTAGTGTGCTAAACAGAGTGAGTATAGTAGTGTACTAAACAGAGTGAGTACAGTAGTGTGCTAAACAGAGTGTGTACAGTGGTGTGCTAAACAGAGTGAGTACAGTAGTGTGCTAAACAGAGTGAGTACCGTAGTGTGCTAAACAGAGTGAGTACAGTAGTGTGCTAAACAGAGTGAGCATCGTAGTGTACTGAACAGAGTGAGTATGGTAGTGGACTAAACAGAATGAGTACAGTAGTGTGCTCAACAGAGTGAGTACAGTAGTGTGCTAAACAGAGTGAGTACAGTAGAGTGCTAAACAGAGTGAGTACAGTAGTGTGCTAAACAGAGACTGTACAGTAGTGTGCTACACAGAGTGAGTATAGTAGTGTACTAAACAGAGTGGGTACAGTAGTGTGCTGAACAGAGTGTGTACAGTAGCGTGCTAAACAGAGTCAGTACGGTAGTGTACTAAACAAAGTGAGTACAGTAGTCTGCTAAACAGAGTGAGCACAGTAGAGTGCTAAACAGAGTGAGTACAGTAGTGTGCTAAATGAAGTGAGTACAGTAGTGTGCTAAACAGAGTGAGCACAGTAGAGTGCTAAACAGAGTGAGTACAGTAGTGTACTAAACAGAGTGAGCACGGTAGGGTACTGAACAGAGAGAGTTCGGTAGTGTGCTAAACAGAGTGAGTACAGTAGCGTGCCAAACAGAGTGAGTACAGTAGTGTACTAAATAGAGTGAGTACAGTAGTGTACTAAACAGAGTGAGTACAGTAGTGTGCTAAACAGAGTGAGCACAGTAGAGTGCTAAACAGAGTGAGTACAGTAGTGTACTAAACAGAGTGAGTACAGTAGTGTGCTAAACAGAGTGAGTACAGTAGTGTGCTAAACAGAGTGAGTACAGTAGTGTGCTACACAGAATGAGTATAGTAGTGTACTAAACAGAGTGGGTACAGTAGTGTGCTGAACAGAGTGTGTACAGTAGCGTGCTAAACAGAGTCAGTACGGTAGTGTACTAAACAAAGTGAGTCCAGTAGTCTGCTAAATATAGTGAGTACAGTAGTGTACTAAACAGAGTGAGTACAGTAGTGTGCTAAACAGAGTGAGTACAGTAGTGTACTAAACAGAGTGAGTACAGTAGTGTGCTAAACAGAAGGAGTACAGTAGAGTACTAAACAGAGTGAGTACAGAAGAGTGCTAAACAGAGTGAGTACAGTAGTGTGCTAAACCGAGTGAGTACAGTAGTGTGCTAAACAGAGTGAGTATAGTAGTGTACAAAACAGAGTGAGTACAGTAGCGTGCTGAACAGAGTGTGTACAGTAGCGTGCTAAACAGAGTCAGTACAGTAGTGTACTAAACAAAGTGAGTACAGTAGTGTGCTAAACAGAGTGAGCACAGTAGAGTGCTAAACAGAGTGAGTACAGTACTGTACTAAACAGAGTGAGCACGGAATTTTACTAAACAGAGTGAGTACGGTAGTGTGCTAAACAGAGTGAGTACAGTAGCGTGCTAAACAGAGTGAGTACAGTAGTGTACTAAATAGAGTGAGTACAGTAGTGTGCTAAACAGAGTGAGTACAGTATTGTGCTAAACAGAGTGAGTACAGTAGTGTACTAAACAGAGTGAGTACAGTAGTGTGCTAAACAGAGTGAGTACAGTAGTGTGCTAAAAAGAGTGAGTATAGTAGTGTACTAAACAGAGTGAGTACAGTAGTGTGCTAAACAAAGTGTGTACAGTAGTGTGCTAAACAGAGTGAGTACAGTAGTGTGCTAAACAGAGTGAGCACCGTAGTGTTCTGAACAGAGTGAGTACGGTAGTGGACTAAACAGAGTGAGTACAGTAGTGTGCTAAACAGAGTGAGTACAGTAGCGTGCTAAACAGAGTGAGTACAGTAGAGTGCTAAATAGAGTGAGTACAGTAGTGTACTAAACAGAGTGAGTACAGTAGTGTGCTAAACAGAGTGAGTATAGTAGTGTACTAAACAGAGTGAGTACAGTAGTGTGCTAAACAGAGTGAGTACAGTAGTGTGCTAAACCGAGTGAGTACAGTAGTGTGCTAAACAGAGTGAGTATAGTAGTGTACAAAACAGAGTGAGTACAGTAGCGTGCTGAACAGAGTGTGTACAGTAGCGTGCTAAACAGAGTCAGTACAGTAGTGTACTAAACAAAGTGAGTACAGTAGTGTGCTAAACAGAGTGAGCACAGTAGAGTGCTAAACAGAGTGAGTACAGTACTGTACTAAACAGAGTGAGCACGGAATTTTACTAAACAGAGTGAGTACGGTAGTGTGCTAAACAGAGTGAGTACAGTAGCGTGCTAAACAGAGTGAGTACAGTAGTGTACTAAATAGAGTGAGTACAGTAGTGTGCTAAACAGAGTGAGTACAGTATTGTGCTAAACAGAGTGAGTACAGTAGTGTACTAAACAGAGTGAGTACAGTAGTGTGCTAAACAGAGTGAGTACAGTAGTGTGCTAAAAAGAGTGAGTATAGTAGTGTACTAAACAGAGTGAGTACAGTAGTGTACTAAACAAAGTGTGTACAGTAGTGTGCTAAACAGAGTGAGTACAGTAGTGTGCTAAACAGAGTGAGCACCGTAGTGTACTGAACAGAGTGAGTACGGTAGTGGACTAAACAGAGTGAGTACAGTAGTGTGCTAAACAGAGTGAGTACAGTAGCGTGCTAAACAGAGTGAGTACAGTAGAGTGCTAAATAGAGTGAGTACAGTAGTGTACTAAACAGAGTGAGTACAGTAGTGTGCTAAACAGAGTGAGTATAGTAGTGTACTAAACAGAGTGAGTACAGTAGTGTGCTAAACAGAGTGTGTACAGTAGTGTGCTAAATAGAGTGAGTACAGTAGTGTGCTAAACAGAGTGTGTACAGTAGTGTGCTAAACAGAGTGAGCACAGTAGAGTGCTAAACAGAGTGAGTACAGTAGTGTACTAAACAGAGTGAGTACAGTAGTGTGCTAAACAGAGTGAGTACAGTAGTGTGCTAAACAGAGTGAGTTCAGTAGTGTACTAAACAGCGTGAGTATAGTGGTGTGCTAAACAGAGTGAGTACAGTAGTGTGCTAAACAGAGTGAGTACAGTAGTGTGCTAAACAGAGTGAGTACAGTAGTGTGCTACACAGAATGAGTATAGTAGTGTACTAAACAGAGTGGGTACAGTAGTGTGCTGAACAGAGTGTGTACAGTAGCGTGCTAAACAGAGTCAGTACGGTAGTGTACTAAACAAAGTGAGTCCAGTAGTCTGCTAAATATAGTGAGTACAGTAGTGTACTAAACAGAGTGAGTACAGTAGTGTGCTAAACAGAGTGAGTACAGTAGTGTACTAAACAGAGTGAGTACAGTAGTGTGCTAAACAGAAGGAGTACAGTAGAGTACTAAACAGAGTGAGTACAGAAGAGTGCTAAACAGAGTGAGTACAGTAGTGTGCTAAACCGAGTGAGTACAGTAGTGTGCTAAACAGAGTGAGTATAGTAGTGTACAAAACAGAGTGAGTACAGTAGCGTGCTGAACAGAGTGTGTACAGTAGCGTGCTAAACAGAGTCAGTACAGTAGTGTACTAAACAAAGTGAGTACAGTAGTGTGCTAAACAGAGTGAGCACAGTAGAGTGCTAAACAGAGTGAGTACAGTACTGTACTAAACAGAGTGAGCACGGAATTTTACTAAACAGAGTGAATACGGTAGTGTGCTAAACAGAGTGAGTACAGTAGCGTGCTAAACAGAGTGAGTACAGTAGTGTACTAAATAGAGTGAGTACAGAAGTGTGCTAAACAGAGTGAGTACAGTATTGTGCTAAACAGAGTGAGTACAGTAGTGTACTAAACAGAGTGAGTACAGTAGTGTGCTAAACAGAGTGAGTACAGTAGTGTGCTAAAAAGAGTGAGTATAGTAGTGTACTAAACAGAGTGAGTACAGTAGTGTGCTAAACAAAGTGTGTACAGTAGTGTGCTAAACAGAGTGAGTACAGTAGTGTGCTAAACAGAGTGAGCACCGTAGTGTACTGAACAGAGTGAGTACGGTAGTGGACTAAACAGAGTGAGTACAGTAGTGTGCTAAACAGAGTGAGTACAGTAGCGTGCTAAACAGAGTGAGTACAGTAGAGTGCTAAATAGAGTGAGTACAGTAGTGTACTAAACAGAGTGAGTACAGTAGTGTGCTAAACAGAGTGAGTATAGTAGTGTACTAAACAGAGTGAGTACAGTAGTGTGCTAAACAGAGTGTGTACAGTAGTGTGCTAAATAGAGTGAGTACAGTAGTGTGCTAAACAGAGTGTGTACAGTAGTGTGCTAAACAGAGTGAGCACAGTAGAGTGCTAAACAGAGTGAGTACAGTAGTGTACTAAACAGAGTGAGTACAGTAGTGTGCTAAACAGAGTGAGTACAGTAGTGTGCTAAACAGAGTGAGTTCAGTAGTGTACTAAACAGCGTGAGTATAGTGGTGTGCTAAACAGAGTGAGTACAGTAGTGTGCTAAACAGAGTGAGTATATTAGTGTGCTAAACAGAGTGAGTACAGTAGAGTGCTAAACAGAGTGAGTACAGTAGTGTGCTAAACAGAGTGAGTACAGTAGAGTACTAAACAGAGTGAGTACAGAAGAGTGCTAAACAGAGTGAGTACAGTAGAGTACTAAATAGAGTAAGTGCAGTAGTGTGCTAAACTGAGTGAGCACCATAGTGTACTGAACAGAGTGAGTACGGTAGTGGACTAAAAAGAATGAGTACAGTAGTGTGCTAAACAGAGTGAGTACAGTAGTGTGCTAAACAGAGTGAGTACAGTAGAGTGCTAAACAGAGTGAGTACAGTAGTGTACTAAACGGAGTGAGTACAGTAGTGTGCTAAACAGAATGAGTACAGTAGATTACTAAACAGAGTGAGTACAGAAGAGTGCTAAACAGAGTGAGTACGGTAGAGTACTAAACAGAGTGAGTACAGTCGTGTGCTAAACAGAGTGAGTATAGTAGTGTACAAAACAGAGTGAGTACAGTAGTGTGCTGAACAGAGTGTGTACAGTAGTGTGCTAAACAGAGTCAGTACAGTAGTGTACTAAACAAAGTGAGTGCAGTAGTGTGCTAAACAGAGTGAGCACAGTAGAGTGCTAAACAGAGTGAGTACAGTAGTGTAATAAACAGAGTGAGCACGGTAGTGTACTGAACAGAGTGAGTACGGTAGTGTGCTAAACAGAGTGAGTACAGTAGTGTGCTAAACAGAGTGAGTACATTAGTGTGCTAAACAGAATGAGTACAGTAGAGTACTAAACAGAGTGAGTACGGTAGAGTGCTAAACAGAGTGAGTACAGTAGTGTGCTAAACGAAGTGAGTACAGTAGAGTGCTAAACAGAGTGAGTACAGTAGTGTACTAAACAGAGTGAGCACGGTAGTGTACTGAACAGAGAGAGTACGGTAGTGTGCTAAACAGAGTGAGTACAGTAGTGGGCTAAACAGAGTGAGTACAGTAGTGTACTAAATAGAGTGAGTACAGTAGTGTGCTAAACAGAGTGAGTATAGTAGTGTGCTAAACCGAGTGAGTACAGTAGTGTACTAAACAGAGTGAGTACAGTAGTGTGCTAAACAGAGTGAGTACAGTAGTGTACTAAACAGAGTGAGTACAGTAGTGTGCTAAACAGAGTGAGTACAGTAGTGTGCTAAACAGAGTGAGTTCAGTAGTGTACTAAACAGAGTGAGTATAGTGGTGTGCTAAACAGAGTGAGTACAGTAGTGTGCTAAACAGAGTGAGTATATTAGTGTGCTAAACAGAGTGAGTACAGTAGAGTGCTAAACAGAGTGAGTACAGTAGAGTGCTAAACAGAGTGAGTACAGTAGTGTACTAAACAGAGTGAGTACAGTAGTGTGCTAAACAGAATGAGTACAGTAGAGTACTAAACAAAGTGAGTACAGTACTGTACTAAACAGAGTGAGCACGGTATTTTACTAAACAGAGTGAGTACGGTAATGTGCTAAACAGAGTGAGTACAGTAGCGTGCTAAACAGAGTGAGTACAGTAGTGTACTAAATAGAGTGAGTACAGTAGTGTGCTAAACAGAGTGAGTACAGTATTGTGCTAAACAGAGTGAGTACAGTAGTGTACTAAACAGAGTGAGTACAGTAGTGTGCTAAACAGAGTGAGTACAGTAGTGTGCTAAAAAGAGTGAGTATAGTAGTGTACTAAACAGAGTGAGTACTGTAGTGTGCTAAACAAAGTGTGTACAGTAGTGTGCTAAACAGAGTGAGTACAGTAGTGTGCTAAACAGAGTGAGCACCGTAGTGTACTGAACAGAGTGAGTACGGTAGTGGACTAAACAGAGTGAGTACAGTAGTGTGCTAAACAGAGTGAGTACAGTAGTGTGCTAAACAGAGTGAGTACAGTAGAGTGCTAAATAGAGTGAGTACAGTAGTGTACTAAAAAGAGTGAGTACAGTAGTGTGCTAAACAGAGTGAGTATAGTAGTGTACTAAACAGAGTGAGTACAGTAGTGTGCTAAACAGAGTGTGTACAGTGGTGTGCTAAACAGAGTGAGTACAGTAGTGTGCTAAACAGAGTGAGTACCGTAGTGTGCTAAACAGAGTGAGTACAGTAGTGTGCTAAACAGAGTGAGCACCGTAGTGTACTGAACAGAGTGAGTACGGTAGTGGACTAAACAGAGTGAGTACAGTAGTGTGCTAAACAGAGTGAGTACAGTAGTGTGCTAAACAGAGTGAGTACAGTAGAGTGCTAAATAGAGTGAGTACAGTATTGTACTAAACAGAGTGAGTACAGTAGTGTGCTAAACAGAGTGAGTATAGTAGTGTACTAAACAGAGTGAGTACAGTAGTGTGCTAAACAGAGTGTGTACAGTGGTGTGCTAAACAGAGTGAGTACAGTAGTGTGCTAAACAGAGTGAGTACCGTAGTGTGCTAAACAGAGTGAGTACAGTAGTGTGCTAAACAGAGTGAGCATCGTAGTGTACTGAACAGAGTGAGTATGGTAGTGGACTAAACAGAATGAGTACAGTAGTGTGCTCAACAGAGTGAGTACAGTAGTGTGCTAAACAGAGTGAGTACAGTAGAGTGCTAAACAGAGTGAGTACAGTAGTGTGCTAAACAGAGACTGTACAGTAGTGTGCTACACAGAGTGAGTATAGTAGTGTACTAAACAGAGTGAGTACAGTAGTGTGCTAAACAGAGTGTGTACAGTGGTGTGCTAAACAGAGTGAGTACAGTAGTGTGCTAAACAGAGTGAGTACCGTAGTGTGCTAAACAGAGTGAGTACAGTAGTGTGCTAAACAGAGTGAGCATCGTAGTGTACTGAACAGAGTGAGTATGGTAGTGGACTAAACAGAATGAGTACAGTAGTGTGCTCAACAGAGTGAGTACAGTAGTGTGCTAAACAGAGTGAGTACAGTAGAGTGCTAAACAGAGTGAGTACAGTAGTGTGCTAAACAGAGTGAGTATAGTAGTGTACTAAACAGAGTGAGTACAGTAGTGTGCTAAACAGAGTGTGTACAGTGGTGTGCTAAACAGAGTGAGTACAGTAGTGTGCTAAACAGAGTGAGTACCATAGTGTGCTAAACAGAGTGAGTACAGTAGTGTGCTAAACAGAGTGAGCATCGTAGTGTACTGAACAGAGTGAGTATGGTAGTGGACTAAACAGAATGAGTACAGTAGTGTGCTCAACAGAGTGAGTACAGTAGTGTGCTAAACAGAGTGAGTACAGTAGAGTGCTAAACAGAGTGAGTACAGTAGTGTGCTAAACAGAGACTGTACAGTAGTGTGCTACACAGAGTGAGTATAGTAGTGTACTAAACAGAGTGGGTACAGTAGTGTGCTGAACAGAGTGTGTACAGTAGCGTGCTAAACAGAGTCAGTACGGTAGTGTACTAAACAAAGTGAGTACAGTAGTCTGCTAAACAGAGTGAGCACAGTAGAGTGCTAAACAGAGTGAGTACAGTAGTGTGCTAAACGAAGTGAGTACAGTAGTGTGCTAAACAGAGTGAGCACAGTAGAGTGCTAAACAGAGTGAGTACAGTAGTGTGCTAAACAGAGTGAGTACAGTAGTGTGCTAAACAGAGAGAGTACGGTAGTGTACTAAATAGAGTGAGTACAGTAGCGTGCTAAACAGAGTGAGTACAGTAGTGTACTAAACAGAGTGAGCACAGTAGAGTGCTAAACAGAGTGAGTACAGTAGTGTACTAAACAGAGTGAGTACAGTAGTGTGCTAAACAGAGTGAGTACAGTAATGTGCTAAACAGAGTGAGTACAGTAGTGTGCTACACAGAATGAGTATAGTAGTGTACTAAACAGAGTGGGTACAGTAGTGTGCTGAACAGAGTGTGTACAGTAGCGTGCTAAACAGAGTCAGTACGGTAGTGTACTAAACAAAGTGAGTACAGTAGTCTGCTAAATATAGTGAGTACAGTAGTGTACTAAACAGAGTGAGTACAGTAGTGTGCTAAACAGAGTGAGTATAGTAGTGTACTAAACAGAGTGAGTACAGTAGTGTGCTAAACAGAGTGTGTACAGTAGTGTGCTAAACAGAGTGAGTACAGTAGTGTGCTAAACAGAGTGAGTACCGTAGTGTGCTAAACAGAGTGAGTACAGTAGTGTGCTAAACAGAGTGAGCATCGTAGTGTACTGAACAGAGTGAGTATGGTAGTGGACTAAACAGAATGAGTACAGTAGTGTGCTCAACAGAGTGAGTACAGTAGTGTGCTAAACAGAGTGAGCACAGTAGAGTGCTAAACAGAGTGAGTACAGTAGTGTACTAAACAGAGTGAGCATGGTAGGGTACTGAACAGAGAGAGTACGGTAGTGTGCTAAACAGAGTGAGTACAGTAGCGTGCTAAACAGAGTGAGTACAGTAGTGTACTAAATAGAGTGAGTACAGTAGTGTACTAAACAGAGTGAGTACAGTAGTGTGCTAAACAGAGTGAGCACAGTAGAGTGCTAAACAGAGTGAGTACAGTAGTGTACTAAACAGAGTGAGTACAGTAGTGTGCTAAACAGAGTGAGTACAGTAGTGTGCTAAACAGAGTGAGTACAGTAGTGTGCTACACAGAATGAGTATAGTAGTGTACCTAACAGAGTGGGTACAGTAGTGTGCTGAACAGAGTGTGTACAGTAGCGTGCTAAACAGAGTCAGTACGGTAGTGTACTAAACAAAGTGAGTACAGTAGTCTGCTAAATATAGTGAGTACAGTAGTGTACTAAACAGAGTGAGTACAGTAGTGTGCTAAACAGAGTGAGTATAGTAGTGTACTAAACAGAGTGAGTACAGTAGTGTGCTAAACAGAGTGTGTACAGTAGTGTGCTAAACAGAGTGAGTACAGTAGTGTGCTAAACAGAGTGAGTACCGTAGTGTGCTAAACAGAGTGAGTACAGTAGTGTGCTAAACAGAGTGAGCATCGTAGTGTACTGAACAGATTGAGTATGGTAGTGGACTAAACAGAATGAGTACAGTAGTGTGCTCAACAGAGTGAGTACAGTAGTGTGCTAAACAGAGTGAGTACAGTAGAGTGCTAAACAGAGTGAGTACAGTAGTGTGCTAAACAGAGTGAGTACAGTAGTGTGCTACACAGAGTGAGTATCGTAGTGTACTAAACAGAGTGGGTACAGTAGTGTGCTGAACAGAGTGTGTACAGTAGCGTGCTAAACAGAGTCAGTACGGTAGTGTACTAAACAAAGTGAGTACAGTAGTCTGCTAAACAGAGTGAGCACAGTAGAGTGCTAAACAGAGTGAGTACAGTAGTGTGCTAAACGAAGTGAGTACAGTAGTGTGCTAAACAGAGTGAGCACAGTAGAGTGCTAAACAGAGTGAGTACAGTAGTGTACTAAACAGAGTGAGCACTGTAGTGTACTGAACAGAGAGAGTACGGTAGTGTGCTAAACAGAGTGAGTACAGTAGCGTGCTAAACAGAGTGAGTACAGTAGTGTACTAAATAGAGTGAGTACAGTAGTGTACTAAACAGAGTGAGTTCAGTAGTGTGCTAAACAGAGTGAGCACATTAGAGTGCTAAACAGAGTGAGTACAGTAGTGTACTAAACAGAGTGAGTACAGTAGTGTGCTAAACAGAGTGAGTACAGTAGTGTGCTAAACAGAGTGAGTTCAGTAGTGTACTAAACAGAGTGAGTATAGTGGTGTGCTAAACAGAGTGAGTACAGTAGTGTGCTAAACAGAGTGAGTATATTAGTATGCTAAACAGAGTGAGTACAGTAGAGTGCTAAACAGAGTGAGTACAGTAGAGTGCTAAACAGAGTGAGTACAGTAGTGTACTAAACAGAGTGAGTACAGTAGTGTGCTAAACAGAATGAGTACAGTAGAGTACTAAACAGAGTGAGTACAGAAGAGTGCTAAACAGAGTGAGTACAGTAGTGTGCTAAACAGAGTGAGTACAGTAGTGTGCTAAACAGAGTGAGTATAGTAGTGTACAAAACAGAGTGAGTACAGTAGCGTGCTGAACAGAGTGTGTACAGTTGCGTGCTAAACAGGGTCAGTACAGTAGTGTACTAAACAAAGTGAGTACAGTTGTGTGCTAAACAGAGTGAGCACAGTAGAGTGCTAAACAGAGTGAGTACAGTACTGTACTAAACAGAGTGAGCACGGTATTTTACTAAACAGAGTGAGTACGGTAGTGTGCTAAACAGAGTGAGTACAGTAGCGTGCTAAACAGAGTGAGTACAGTAGTGTACTAAATAGAGTGAGTACAGTAGTGTGCTAAACAGAGTGAGTACAGTATTGTGCTAAACAGAGTGAGTACAGTAGTGTACTAAACAGAGTGAGTACAGTAGTGTGCTAAACAGAGTGAGCACAGTAGAGTGCTAAACAGAGTGAGTACAGTAGTGTACTAAACAGAGTGAGTACAGTAGTGTGCTAAACAGAGTGAGTACAGTAATGTGCTAAACAGAGTGAGTACAGTAGTGTGCTACACAGAATGAGTATAGTAGTGTACTAAACAGAGTGGGTACAGTAGTGTGCTGAACAGAGTGTGTACAGTAGCGTGCTAAACAGAGTCAGTACGGTAGTGTACTAAACAAAGTGAGTACAGTAGTCTGCTAAATATAGTGAGTACAGTAGTGTACTAAACAGAGTGAGTACAGTAGTGTGCTAAACAGAGTGAGTATAGTAGTGTACTAAACAGAGTGAGTACAGTAGTGTGCTAAACAGAGTGTGTACAGTAGTGTGCTAAACAGAGTGAGTACAGTAGTGTGCTAAACAGAGTGAGTACCGTAGTGTGCTAAACAGAGTGAGTACAGTAGTGTGCTAAACAGAGTGAGCATCGTAGTGTACTGAACAGAGTGAGTATGGTAGTGGACTAAACAGAATGAGTACAGTAGTGTGCTCAACAGAGTGAGTACAGTAGTGTGCTAAACAGAGTGAGCACAGTAGAGTGCTAAACAGAGTGAGTACAGTAGTGTACTAAACAGAGTGAGCATGGTAGGGTACTGAACAGAGAGAGTACGGTAGTGTGCTAAACAGAGTGAGTACAGTAGCGTGCTAAACAGAGTGAGTACAGTAGTGTACTAAATAGAGTGAGTACAGTAGTGTACTAAACAGAGTGAGTACAGTAGTGTGCTAAACAGAGTGAGCACAGTAGAGTGCTAAACAGAGTGAGTACAGTAGTGTACTAAATAGAGTGAGTACAGTAGTGTGCTAAACAGAGTGAGTACAGTATTGTGCTAAACAGAGTGAGTACAGTAGTGTACTAAACAGAGTGAGTACAGTAGTGTGCTAAACAGAGTGAGCACAGTAGAGTGCTAAACAGAGTGAGTACAGTAGTGTACTAAACAGAGTGAGTACAGTAGTGTGCTAAACAGAGTGAGTACAGTAATGTGCTAAACAGAGTGAGTACAGTAGTGTGCTACACAGAATGAGTATAGTAGTGTACTAAACAGAGTGGGTACAGTAGTGTGCTGAACAGAGTGTGTACAGTAGCGTGCTAAACAGAGTCAGTACGGTAGTGTACTAAACAAAGTGAGTACAGTAGTCTGCTAAATATAGTGAGTACAGTAGTGTACTAAACAGAGTGAGTACAGTAGTGTGCTAAACAGAGTGAGTATAGTAGTGTACTAAACAGAGTGAGTACAGTAGTGTGCTAAACAGAGTGTGTACAGTAGTGTGCTAAACAGAGTGAGTACAGTAGTGTGCTAAACAGAGTGAGTACCGTAGTGTGCTAAACAGAGTGAGTACAGTAGTGTGCTAAACAGAGTGAGCATCGTAGTGTACTGAACAGAGTGAGTATGGTAGTGGACTAAACAGAATGAGTACAGTAGTGTGCTCAACAGAGTGAGTACAGTAGTGTGCTAAACAGAGTGAGCACAGTAGAGTGCTAAACAGAGTGAGTACAGTAGTGTACTAAACAGAGTGAGCATGGTAGGGTACTGAACAGAGAGAGTACGGTAGTGTGCTAAACAGAGTGAGTACAGTAGCGTGCTAAACAGAGTGAGTACAGTAGTGTACTAAATAGAGTGAGTACAGTAGTGTACTAAACAGAGTGAGTACAGTAGTGTGCTAAACAGAGTGAGCACAGTAGAGTGCTAAACAGAGTGAGTACAGTAGTGTACTAAACAGAGTGAGTACAGTAGTGTGCTAAACAGAGTGAGTACAGTAGTGTGCTAAACAGAGTGAGTACAGTAGTGTGCTACACAGAATGAGTATAGTAGTGTACCTAACAGAGTGGGTACAGTAGTGTGCTGAACAGAGTGTGTACAGTAGCGTGCTAAACAGAGTCAGTACGGTAGTGTACTAAACAAAGTGAGTACAGTAGTCTGCTAAATATAGTGAGTACAGTAGTGTACTAAACAGAGTGAGTACAGTAGTGTGCTAAACAGAGTGAGTATAGTAGTGTACTAAACAGAGTGAGTACAGTAGTGTGCTAAACAGAGTGTGTACAGTAGTGTGCTAAACAGAGTGAGTACCGTAGTGTGCTAAACAGAGTGAGTACCGTAGTGTGCTAAACAGAGTGAGTACAGTAGTGTGCTAAACAGAGTGAGCATCGTAGTGTACTGAACAGATTGAGTATGGTAGTGGACTAAACAGAATGAGTACAGTAGTGTGCTCAACAGAGTGAGTACAGTAGTGTGCTAAACAGAGTGAGTACAGTACAGTGCTAAACAGAGTGAGTACAGTAGTGTGCTAAACAGAGTGAGTACAGTAGTGTGCTACACAGAGTGAGTATCGTAGTGTACTAAACAGAGTGGGTACAGTAGTGTGCTGAACAGAGTGTGTACAGTAGCGTGCTAAACAGAGTCAGTACGGTAGTGTACTAAACAAAGTGAGTACAGTAGTCTGCTAAACAGAGTGAGCACAGTAGAGTGCTAAACAGAGTGAGTACAGTAGTGTGCTAAACGAAGTGAGTACAGTAGTGTGCTAAACAGAGTGAGCACAGTAGAGTGCTAAACAGAGTGAGTACAGTAGTGTACTAAACAGAGTGAGCACTGTAGTGTACTGAACAGAGAGAGTACGGTAGTGTGCTAAACAGAGTGAGTACAGTAGCGTGCTAAACAGAGTGAGTACAGTAGTGTACTAAATAGAGTGAGTACAGTAGTGTACTAAACAGAGTGAGTTCAGTAGTGTGCTAAACAGAGTGAGCACATTAGAGTGCTAAACAGAGTGAGTACAGTAGTGTACTAAACAGAGTGAGTACAGTAGTGTGCTAAACAGAGTGAGTACAGTAGTGTGCTAAACAGAGTGAGTTCAGTAGTGTACTAAACAGAGTGAGTATAGTGGTGTGCTAAACAGAGTGAGTACAGTAGTGTGCTAAACAGAGTGAGTATATTGGTATGCTAAACAGAGTGAGTACAGTAGAGTGCTAAACAGAGTGAGTACAGTAGAGTGCTAAACAGAGTGAGTACAGTAGTGTACTAAACAGAGTGAGTACAGTAGTGTGCTAAACAGAATGAGTACAGTAGAGTACTAAACAGAGTGAGTACAGAAGAGTGCTAAACAGAGTGAGTACAGTAGTGTGCTAAACAGAGTGAGTACAGTAGTGTGCTAAACAGAGTGAGTATAGTAGTGTACAAAACAGAGTGAGTACAGTAGCGTGCTGAACAGAGTGTGTACAGTTGCGTGCTAAACAGGGTCAGTACAGTAGTGTACTAAACAAAGTGAGTACAGTAGTGTGCTAAACAGAGTGAGCACAGTAGAGTGCTAAACAGAGTGAGTACAGTACTGTACTAAACAGAGTGAGCACGGTATTTTACTAAACAGAGTGAGTACGGTAGTGTGCTAAACAGAGTGAGTACAGTAGCGTGCTAAACAGAGTGAGTACAGTAGTGTACTAAATAGAGTGAGTACAGTAGTGTGCTAAACAGAGTGAGTACAGTATTGTGCTAAACAGAGTGAGTACAGTAGTGTACTAAACAGAGTGAGTACAGTAGTGTGCTAAACAGAGTGAGCACAGTAGAGTGCTAAACAGAGTGAGTACAGTAGTGTACTAAACAGAGTGAGTACAGTAGTGTGCTAAACAGAGTGAGTACAGTAATGTGCTAAACAGAGTGAGTACAGTAGTGTGCTACACAGAATGAGTATAGTAGTGTACTAAACAGAGTGGGTACAGTAGTGTGCTGAACAGAGTGTGTACAGTAGCGTGCTAAACAGAGTCAGTACGGTAGTGTACTAAACAAAGTGAGTACAGTAGTCTGCTAAATATAGTGAGTACAGTAGTGTACTAAACATAGTGAGTACAGTAGTGTGCTAAACAGAGTGAGTATAGTAGTGTACTAAACAGAGTGAGTACAGTAGTGTGCTAAACAGAGTGTGTACAGTAGTGTGCTAAACAGAGTGAGTACAGTAGTGTGCTAAACAGAGTGAGTACCGTAGTGTGCTAAACAGAGTGAGTACAGTAGTGTGCTAAACAGAGTGAGCATCGTAGTGTACTGAACAGAGTGAGTATGGTAGTGGACTAAACAGAATGAGTACAGTAGTGTGCTCAACAGAGTGAGTACAGTAGTGTGCTAAACAGAGTGAGTACAGTAGTGTGCTAAACAGAGTGAGTTCAGTAGTGTACTAAACAGAGTGAGTATAGTGGTGTGCTAAACAGAGTGAGTACAGTAGTGTGCTAAACAGAGTGAGTATATTAGTATGCTAAACAGAGTGAGTACAGTAGAGTGCTAAACAGAGTGAGTACAGTAGAGTGCTAAACAGAGTGAGTACAGTAGTGTACTAAACAGAGTGAGTACAGTAGTGTGCTAAACAGAATGAGTACAGTAGAGTACTAAACAGAGTGAGTACAGAAGAGTGCTAAACAGAGTGAGTACAGTAGTGTGCTAAACAGAGTGAGTACAGTAGTGTGCTAAACAGAGTGAGTATAGTAGTGTACAAAACAGAGTGAGTACAGTAGCGTGCTGAACAGAGTGTGTACAGTTGCGTGCTAAACAGGGTCAGTACAGTAGTGTACTAAACAAAGTGAGTACAGTAGTGTGCTAAACAGAGTGAGCACAGTAGAGTGCTAAACAGAGTGAGTACAGTACTGTACTAAACAGAGTGAGCACGGTATTTTACTAAACAGAGTGAGTACGGTAGTGTGCTAAACAGAGTGAGTACAGTAGCGTGCTAAACAGAGTGAGTACAGTAGTGTACTAAATAGAGTGAGTACAGTAGTGTGCTAAACAGAGTGAGTACAGTATTGTGCTAAACAGAGTGAGTACAGTAGTGTACTAAACAGAGTGAGTACAGTAGTGTGCTAAACAGAGTGAGCACAGTAGAGTGCTAAACAGAGTGAGTACAGTAGTGTACTAAACAGAGTGAGTACAGTAGTGTGCTAAACAGAGTGAGTACAGTAATGTGCTAAACAGAGTGAGTACAGTAGTGTGCTACACAGAATGAGTATAGTAGTGTACTAAACAGAGTGGGTACAGTAGTGTGCTGAACAGAGTGTGTACAGTAGCGTGCTAAACAGAGTCAGTACGGTAGTGTACTAAACAAAGTGAGTACAGTAGTCTGCTAAATATAGTGAGTACAGTAGTGTACTAAACATAGTGAGTACAGTAGTGTGCTAAACAGAGTGAGTATAGTAGTGTACTAAACAGAGTGAGTACAGTAGTGTGCTAAACAGAGTGTGTACAGTAGTGTGCTAAACAGAGTGAGTACAGTAGTGTGCTAAACAGAGTGAGTACCGTAGTGTGCTAAACAGAGTGAGTACAGTAGTGTGCTAAACAGAGTGAGCATCGTAGTGTACTGAACAGAGTGAGTATGGTAGTGGACTAAACAGAATGAGTACAGTAGTGTGCTCAACAGAGTGAGTACAGTAGTGTGCTAAACAGAGTGAGTACAGTAGTGTGCTAAACAGAGTGAGTTCAGTAGTGTACTAAACAGAGTGAGTATAGTGGTGTGCTAAACAGAGTGAGTACAGTAGTGTGCTAAACAGAGTGAGTACAGTAGTGTACTAAACAGAGTGAGTACAGTAGTGTGCTAAACAGAATGAGTACAGTAGAGTACTAAACAGAGTGAGTACAGAAGAGTGCTAAACAGAGTGAGTACAGTAGTGTGCTAAACAGAGTGAGTACAGTAGTGTGCTAAACAGAGTGAGTATAGTAGTGTACAAAACAGAGTGAGTACAGTAGCGTGCTGAACAGAGTGTGTACAGTTGCGTGCTAAACAGGGTCAGTACAGTAGTGTACTAAACAAAGTGAGTACAGTAGTGTGCTAAACAGAGTGAGCACAGTAGAGTGCTAAACAGAGTGAGTACAGTACTGTACTAAACAGAGTGAGCACGGTATTTTACTAAACAGAGTGAGTACGGTAGTGTGCTAAACAGAGTGAGTACAGTAGCGTGCTAAACAGAGTGAGTACAGTAGTGTACTAAATAGAGTGAGTACAGTAGTGTGCTAAACAGAGTGAGTACAGTATTGTGCTAAACAGAGTGAGTACAGTAGTGTACTAAACAGAGTGAGTACAGTAGTGTGCTAAACAGAGTGAGCACAGTAGAGTGCTAAACAGAGTGAGTACAGTAGTGTACTAAACAGAGTGAGTACAGTAGTGTGCTAAACAGAGTGAGTACAGTAATGTGCTAAACAGAGTGAGTACAGTAGTGTGCTACACAGAATGAGTATAGTAGTGTACTAAACAGAGTGGGTACAGTAGTGTGCTGAACAGAGTGTGTACAGTAGCGTGCTAAACAGAGTCAGTACGGTAGTGTACTAAACAAAGTGAGTACAGTAGTCTGCTAAATATAGTGAGTACAGTAGTGTACTAAACATAGTGAGTACAGTAGTGTGCTAAACAGAGTGAGTATAGTAGTGTACTAAACAGAGTGAGTACAGTAGTGTGCTAAACAGAGTGTGTACAGTAGTGTGCTAAACAGAGTGAGTACAGTAGTGTGCTAAACAGAGTGAGTACCGTAGTGTGCTAAACAGAGTGAGTACAGTAGTGTGCTAAACAGAGTGAGCATCGTAGTGTACTGAACAGAGTGAGTATGGTAGTGGACTAAACAGAATGAGTACAGTAGTGTGCTCAACAGAGTGAGTACAGTAGTGTGCTAAACAGAGTGAGTACAGTAGTGTGCTAAACAGAGTGAGTTCAGTAGTGTACTAAACAGAGTGAGTATAGTGGTGTGCTAAACAGAGTGAGTACAGTAGTGTGCTAAACAGAGTGAGTATATTAGTATGCTAAACAGAGTGAGTACAGTAGAGTGCTAAACAGAGTGAGTACAGTAGAGTGCTAAACAGAGTGAGTACAGTAGTGTACTAAACAGAGTGAGTACAGTAGTGTGCTAAACAGAATGAGTACAGTAGAGTACTAAACAGAGTGAGTACAGAAGAGTGCTAAACAGAGTGAGTACAGTAGTGTGCTAAACAGAGTGAGTACAGTAGTGTGCTAAACAGAGTGAGTATAGTAGTGTACAAAACAGAGTGAGTACAGTAGCGTGCTGAACAGAGTGTGTACAGTTGCGTGCTAAACAGGGTCAGTACAGTAGTGTACTAAACAAAGTGAGTACAGTAGTGTGCTAAACAGAGTGAGCACAGTAGAGTGCTAAACAGAGTGAGTACAGTACTGTACTAAACAGAGTGAGCACGGTATTTTACTAAACAGAGTGAGTACGGTAGTGTGCTAAACAGAGTGAGTACAGTAGCGTGCTAAACAGAGTGAGTACAGTAGTGTACTAAATAGAGTGAGTACAGTAGTGTGCTAAACAGAGTGAGTACAGTATTGTGCTAAACAGAGTGAGTACAGTAGTGTACTAAACAGAGTGAGTACAGTAGTGTGCTAAACAGAGTGAGCACAGTAGAGTGCTAAACAGAGTGAGTACAGTAGTGTACTAAACAGAGTGAGTACAGTAGTGTGCTAAACAGAGTGAGTACAGTAATGTGCTAAACAGAGTGAGTACAGTAGTGTGCTACACAGAATGAGTATAGTAGTGTACTAAACAGAGTGGGTACAGTAGTGTGCTGAACAGAGTGTGTACAGTAGCGTGCTAAACAGAGTCAGTACGGTAGTGTACTAAACAAAGTGAGTACAGTAGTCTGCTAAATATAGTGAGTACAGTAGTGTACTAAACAGAGTGAGTACAGTAGTGTGCTAAACAGAGTGAGTATAGTAGTTTACTAAACAGAGTGAGTACAGTAGTGTGCTAAACAGAGTGTGTACAGTAGTGTGCTAAACAGAGTGAGTACAGTAGTGTGCTAAACAGAGTGAGTACCGTAGTGTGCTAAACAGAGTGAGTACAGTAGTGTGCTAAACAGAGTGAGCATCGTAGTGTACTGAACAGAGTGAGTATGGTAGTGGACTAAACAGAATGAGTACAGTAGTGTGCTCAACAGAGTGAGTACAGTAGTGTGCTAAACAGAGTGAGCACAGTAGAGTGCTAAACAGAGTGAGTACAGTAGTGTACTAAACAGAGTGAGCATGGTAGGGTACTGAACAGAGAGAGTACGGTAGTGTGCTAAACAGAGTGAGTACAGTAGCGTGCTAAACAGAGTGAGTACAGTAGTGTACTAAATAGAGTGAGTACAGTAGTGTACTAAACAGAGTGAGTACAGTAGTGTGCTAAACAGAGTGAGCACAGTAGAGTGCTAAACAGAGTGAGTACAGTAGTGTACTAAACAGAGTGAGTACAGTAGTGTGCTAAACAGAGTGAGTACAGTAGTGTGCTAAACAGAGTGAGTACAGTAGTGTGCTACACAGAATGAGTATAGTAGTGTACCTAACAGAGTGGGTACAGTAGTGTGCTGAACAGAGTGTGTACAGTAGCGTGCTAAACAGAGTCAGTACGGTAGTGTACTAAACAAAGTGAGTACAGTAGTCTGCTAAATATAGTGAGTACAGTAGTGTACTAAACAGAGTGAGTACAGTAGTGTGCTAAACAGAGTGAGTATAGTAGTGTACTAAACAGAGTGAGTACAGTAGTGTGCTAAACAGAGTGTGTACAGTAGTGTGCTAAACAGAGTGAGTACAGTAGTGTGCTAAACAGAGTGAGTACCGTAGTGTGCTAAACAGAGTGAGTACAGTAGTGTGCTAAACAGAGTGAGCATCGTAGTGTACTGAACAGATTGAGTATGGTAGTGGACTAAACAGAATGAGTACAGTAGTGTGCTCAACAGAGTGAGTACAGTAGTGTGCTAAACAGAGTGAGTACAGTAGAGTGCTAAACAGAGTGAGTACAGTAGTGTGCTAAACAGAGTGAGTACAGTAGTGTGCTACACAGAGTGAGTATCGTAGTGTACTAAACAGAGTGGGTACAGTAGTGTGCTGAACAGAGTGTGTACAGTAGCGTGCTAAACAGAGTCAGTACGGTAGTGTACTAAACAAAGTGAGTACAGTAGTCTGCTAAACAGAGTGAGCACAGTAGTGTACTAAACAGAGTGAGTACAGTAGTGTGCTAAACAGAGTCAGTACGGTAGTGTACTAAACAAAGTGAGTACAGTAGTCTGCTAAATATAGTGAGTACAGTAGTGTACTAAACAGAGTGAGTACAGTAGTGTGCTAAACAGAGTGAGCACAGTAGAGTGCTAAACAGAGTGAGTACAGTAGTGTACTAAACAGAGTGAGTACAGTAGTGTGCTAAACAGAGTGAGTACAGTAGTGTGCTAAACAGAGTGAGTACAGTAGTGTGCTACACAGAATGAGTATAGTAGTGTACCTAACAGAGTGGGTACAGTAGTGTGCTGAACAGAGTGTGTACAGTAGCGTGCTAAACAGAGTCAGTACGGTAGTGTACTAAACAAAGTGAGTACAGTAGTCTGCTAAATATAGTGAGTACAGTAGTGTACTAAACAGAGTGAGTACAGTAGTGTGCTAAACAGAGTGAGTATAGTAGTGTACTAAACAGAGTGAGTACAGTAGTGTGCTAAACAGAGTGTGTACAGTAGTGTGCTAAACAGAGTGAGTACAGTAGTGTGCTAAACAGAGTGAGTACCGTAGTGTGCTAAACAGAGTGAGTACAGTAGTGTGCTAAACAGAGTGAGCATCGTAGTGTACTGAACAGATTGAGTATGGTAGTGGACTAAACAGAATGAGTACAGTAGTGTGCTCAACAGAGTGAGTACAGTAGTGTGCTAAACAGAGTGAGTACAGTAGAGTGCTAAACAGAGTGAGTACAGTAGTGTGCTAAACAGAGTGAGTACAGTAGTGTGCTACACAGAGTGAGTATCGTAGTGTACTAAACAGAGTGAGTACAGTAGTGTGCTAAACAGAGTGAGTACAGTAGTGTGCTAAACAGAGTGAGTACAGTAGTGTGCTACACAGAATGAGTATAGTAGTGTACCTAACAGAGTGGGTACAGTAGTGTGCTGAACAGAGTGTGTACAGTAGCGTGCTAAACAGAGTCAGTACGGTAGTGTACTAAACAAAGTGAGTACAGTAGTCTGCTAAATATAGTGAGTACAGTAGTGTACTAAACAGAGTGAGTACAGTAGTGTGCTAAACAGAGTGAGTATAGTAGTGTACTAAACAGAGTGAGTACAGTAGTGTGCTAAACAGAGTGTGTACAGTAGTGTGCTAAACAGAGTGAGTACAGTAGTGTGCTAAACAGAGTGAGTACCGTAGTGTGCTAAACAGAGTGAGTACAGTAGTGTGCTAAACAGAGTGAGCATCGTAGTGTACTGAACAGATTGAGTATGGTAGTGGACTAAACAGAATGAGTACAGTAGTGTGCTCAACAGAGTGAGTACAGTAGTGTGCTAAACAGAGTGAGTACAGTAGAGTGCTAAACAGAGTGAGTACAGTAGTGTGCTAAACAGAGTGAGTACAGTAGTGTGCTACACAGAGTGAGTATCGTAGTGTACTAAACAGAGTGAGCACTGTAGTGTACTGAACAGAGAGAGTACGGTAGTGTGCTAAACAGAGTGAGTACAGTAGCGTGCTAAACAGAGTGAGTACAGTAGTGTACTAAATAGAGTGAGTACAGTAGTGTACTAAACAGAGTGAGTTCAGTAGTGTGCTAAACAGAGTGAGCACATTAGAGTGCTAAACAGAGTGAGTACAGTAGTGTACTAAACAGAGTGAGTACAGTAGTGTGCTAAACAGAGTGAGTACAGTAGTGTGCTAAACAGAGTGAGTTCAGTAGTGTACTAAACAGAGTGAGTATAGTGGTGTGCTAAACAGAGTGAGTACAGTAGTGTGCTAAACAGAGTGAGTATATTAGTATGCTAAACAGAGTGAGTACAGTAGAGTGCTAAACAGAGTGAGTACAGTAGAGTGCTAAACAGAGTGAGTACAGTAGTGTACTAAACAGAGTGAGTACAGTAGTGTGCTAAACAGAATGAGTACAGTAGAGTACTAAACAGAGTGAGTACAGAAGAGTGCTAAACAGAGTGAGTACAGTAGTGTGCTAAACAGAGTGAGTACAGTAGTGTGCTAAACAGAGTGAGTATAGTAGTGTACAAAACAGAGTGAGTACAGTAGCGTGCTGAACAGAGTGTGTACAGTTGCGTGCTAAACAGAGTCAGTACAGTAGTGTACTAAACAAAGTGAGTACAGTAGTGTGCTAAACAGAGTGAGCACAGTAGAGTGCTAAACAGAGTGAGTACAGTACTGTACTAAACAGAGTGAGCACGGTATTTTACTAAACAGAGTGAGTACGGTAGTGTGCTAAACAGAGTGAGTACAGTAGCGTGCTAAACAGAGTGAGTACAGTAGTGTACTAAATAGAGTGAGTACAGTAGTGTGCTAAACAGAGTGAGTACAGTATTGTGCTAAACAGAGTGAGTACAGTAGTGTACTAAACAGAGTGAGTACAGTAGTGTGCTAAACAGAGTGAGTACAGAAGTGTGCTAAATAGAGTGAGTATAGTAGTGTACTAAACAGAGTGAGTACAGTAGTGTGCTAAACAAAGTGTGTACAGTAGTGTGCTAAACAGAGTGAGTACAGTAGTGTGCTAAACAGAGTGAGCACCGTAGTGTACTGAACAGAGTGAGTACGGTAGTGGACTAAACAGAGTGAGTACAGTAGTGTGCTAAACAGAGTGAGTACAGTAGTGTGCTAAACAGAGTGAGTACAGTAGTGTACTAAACAGAGTGAGTACAGTAGTGTGCTAAACAGAGTGAGTATAGTAGTGTACTAAACAGAGTGAGTACAGTAGTGCGCTAAACAGAGTGTGTACAGTAGTGTGCTAAACAGAGTGAGTACAGTAGTGTGCTAAACAGAGTGAGTACCGTTGTGTGCTAAACAGAGTGAGTACAGTAGTGTGCTAAACAGAGTGAGTATAGTAGTGTACTAAACAGATTGAGTACAGTAGTGTGCTGAACAGAGTGTGTACAGTAGAGTGCTAAACAGAGTCAGTACAGTAGTGTACTAAACAAAGTGAGTACAGTAGTCTGCTAAACAGAGTGAGCACAGTAGAGTGCTAAACATTGTGAGTACAGTAGTGTACTAAACAGAGTGAGCACGGTATTGTACTAAACAGAGTGAGTACGGTAGTGTGCTAAACAGAGTGAGTACAGTAGCGTGCTAAACAGAGTGAGTACAGTAGTGTACTAAATAGAGTGAGTACAGTAGTGTGCTAAACAGAGTGAGTACAGTATTGTGCTAAACAGAGTGAGTACAGTATTGTACTAAACAGAGTGAGTACAGTAGAGTGCTAAACAGAGTGAGTACAGTAGTGTGCTAAACAGAGTGAGTACAGTAGTTTGCTAAACAGATTGAGTACAGTAGAGTACTAAACAGAGTGAGTACAGTCGTGTGCTAAACAGAGTGAGTACAGTAGTGTGCTAAACAGAGTGAGTACAGTAGAGTACTAAACAGAGTGAGTACAGTTGTGTGCTAAACAGAGTGAGTACAGTAGTGTGCTAAACAGAGTGAGTACAGCAGTGTACTAAACAGAGTGAGTACAGTAGTGGACTAAACAGTGTGAGTACGGTAGTGTGCTAAACAGAGTGAGTACAGTAGTGTGCTAAACAGAGTGAGTACAGTAGAGTGCTAAACAGAGTGAGTACAGTAGTGTGCTAAACAGAGTGCGTACAGTAGTGTGCTAAATAGAGTGAGTACAGTAGTGTGCTAAACAGAGTGAGTATAGTTGTGTACTAAACCGAGTGAGTACAGTAGTGTGCTAAACAGAGTGAGTACAGTAGTGTACTAAACAGACTGAGTACAGTAGTGTGCTAAACAGAGTGAGTATGGTAGTGTGCTAAACAGAGTGTTCACGGTAGTGTACTGAACAGAGTGAGTACGGTAGTGGACTAAACAGAGTGAGTACAGTAGTGTGCTAAACATTGTGAGTACATTAGTGTGCTAAACAGAGTGAGTACAGTAGTGTGCTAAACAGAGTGAGTACAGTAGTGCACTAAACAGAGTGAGTACAGTAGTGTACTAAATAGAGTGAGCACGGTAGTGTGCTAAACAGAGTGAGTACAGTAGTGTGCTATACAGAGTGTTCACGGTAGTGTACTGAACAGAGTGAGTACGGTTGTGGACTAAACAGAGTGAGTACAGTAGTGTGCTAAACAGTGTGAGTACAGTAGTGTGCTAAACAGAGTGAGCACATTAGTGTGCTAAACAGAGTGAGTACAGTAGTGCACTAAACAGAGTGAGTACAGTAGTGGACTAAACAGAGTGAGCACCGTAGTGTGCTTAACAGAGTTAGTACAGTAGTGTGCTATACACAGTGTTCACGGTAGTGTACTGAACAGAGTGAGTACGGTAGTGGACTAAACAGAGTGAGTACAGTGGTGTGCTAAACAGAGTGAGTACAGTAGTGTGCTAAACAGAGTGAGTACAGTAGTGTGCTAAACAGAGTGAGTACAGTAGTGTACTAAACAGAGTGAGTACAGTAGTGTACTAAACAGAGTGAGTACAGTAGTGTGCTAAACAGAGTGAGTATATTAGTGTGCTAAACAGAGTGAGTACTGTAGTGTACTAAACAGAGTGAGTACAGTAGTGTGCTAAACAGAGTGTGTACAGTAGTGTGCTAAATAGAGTGAGTACAGTAGTGTACTAAACAGAGTGAGTACAGTAGTGTGCTAAACAGAGTGAGTACAGCAGTGTACTAAACAGAGTGAGTACAGTAGTGTACTAAACAGAGTGAGTACAGTAGTGTGCTAAACAGAGTGAGTACGGTAGTGTGCTAAACAGAGTGAGTACCGTAGTGTACTGAACAGAGTGATTACGGTAGTGTACTAAACAGAGTGAGTACAGTAGTGTGCTAAACAGAGTGAGTATAGTAGTGTACTAAACAGAGTGAGTACAGTAGTGTGCTAAACAGAGTGTGTACAGTAGTGTGCTAAACAGAGTGAGTACAGTAGTGTGCTAAACAGAGTGAGTACCGTAGTGTGCTAAACAGAGTGAGTACAGTAGTGTGCTAAACAGAGTGAGCATCGTAGTGTACTGAACAGATTGAGTATGGTAGTGGACTAAACAGAATGAGTACAGTAGTGTGCTCAACAGAGTGAGTACAGTAGTGTGCTAAACAGAGTGAGTACAGTAGAGTGCTAAACAGAGTGAGTACAGTAGTGTGCTAAACAGAGTGAGTACAGTAGTGTGCTACACAGAGTGAGTATCGTAGTGTACTAAACAGAGTGGGTACAGTAGTGTGCTGAACAGAGTGTGTACAGTAGCGTGCTAAACAGAGTCAGTACGGTAGTGTACTAAACAAAGTGAGTACAGTAGTCTGCTAAACAGAGTGAGCACAGTAGAGTGCTAAACAGAGTGAGTACAGTAGTGTGCTAAACGAAGTGAGTACAGCAGTGTGCTAAACAGAGTGAGCACAGTAGAGTGCTAAACAGAGTGAGTACAGTAGTGTACTAAACAGAGTGAGCACTGTAGTGTACTGAACAGAGAGAGTACGGTAGTGTGCTAAACAGAGTGAGTACAGTAGCGTGCTAAACAGAGTGAGTACAGTAGTGTACTAAATAGAGTGAGTACAGTAGTGTACTAAACAGAGTGAGTTCAGTAGTGTGCTAAACAGAGTGAGCACATTAGAGTGCTAAACAGAGTGAGTACAGTAGTGTACTAAACAGAGTGAGTACAGTAGTGTGCTAAACAGAGTGAGTACAGTAGTGTGCTAAACAGAGTGAGTTCAGTAGTGTACTAAACAGAGTGAGTATAGTGGTGTGCTAAACAGAGTGAGTACAGTAGTGTGCTAAACAGAGTGAGTATATTAGTATGCTAAACAGAGTGAGTACAGTAGAGTGCTAAACAGAGTGAGTACAGTAGAGTGCTAAACAGAGTGAGTACAGTAGTGTACTAAACAGAGTGAGTACAGTAGTGTGCTAAACAGAATGAGTACAGTAGAGTACTAAACAGAGTGAGTACAGAAGAGTGCTAAACAGAGTGAGTACAGTAGTGTGCTAAACAGAGTGAGTACAGTAGTGTGCTAAACAGAGTGAGTATAGTAGTGTACAAAACAGAGTGAGTACAGTAGCGTGCTGAACAGAGTGTGTACAGTTGCGTGCTAAACAGGGTCAGTACAGTAGTGTACTAAACAAAGTGAGTACAGTAGTGTGCTAAACAGAGTGAGCACAGTAGAGTGCTAAACAGAGTGAGTACAGTACTGTACTAAACAGAGTGAGCACGGTATTTTACTAAACAGAGTGAGTACGGTAGTGTGCTAAACAGAGTGAGTACAGTAGCGTGCTAAACAGAGTGAGTACAGTAGTGTACTAAATAGAGTGAGTACAGTAGTGTGCTAAACAGAGTGAGTACAGTATTGTGCTAAACAGAGTGAGTACAGTAGTGTACTAAACAGAGTGAGTACAGTAGTGTGCTAAACAGAGTGAGTACAGAAGTGTGCTAAATAGAGTGAGTATAGTAGTGTACTAAACAGAGTGAGTACAGTAGTGTGCTAAACAAAGTGTGTACAGTAGTGTGCTAAACAGAGTGAGTACAGTAGTGTGCTAAACAGAGTGAGCACCGTAGTGTACTGAACAGAGTGAGTACGGTAGTGGACTAAACAGAGTGAGTACAGTAGTGTGCTAAACAGAGTGAGTACAGTAGTGTGCTAAACAGAGTGAGTACAGTAGTGTACTAAACAGAGTGAGTACAGTAGTGTGCTAAACAGAGTGAGTATAGTAGTGTACTAAACAGAGTGAGTACAGTAGTGCGCTAAACAGAGTGTGTACAGTAGTGTGCTAAACAGAGTGAGTACAGTAGTGTGCTAAACAGAGTGAGTACCGTTGTGTGCTAAACAGAGTGAGTACAGTAGTGTGCTAAACAGAGTGAGTATAGTAGTGTACTAAACAGATTGAGTACAGTAGTGTGCTGAACAGAGTGTGTACAGTAGAGTGCTAAACAGAGTCAGTACAGTAGTGTACTAAACAAAGTGAGTACAGTAGTCTGCTAAACAGAGTGAGCACAGTAGAGTGCTAAACATTGTGAGTACAGTAGTGTACTAAACAGAGTGAGCACGGTATTGTACTAAACAGAGTGAGTACGGTAGTGTGCTAAACAGAGTGAGTACAGTAGCGTGCTAAACAGAGTGAGTACAGTAGTGTACTAAATAGAGTGAGTACAGTAGTGTGCTAAACAGAGTGAGTACAGTATTGTGCTAAACAGAGTGAGTACAGTATTGAACTAAACAGAGTGAGTACAGTAGAGTGCTAAACAGGGTGAGTACAGTAGTGTGCTAAACAGAGTGAGTACAGTAGTTTGCTAAACAGATTGAGTACAGTAGAGTACTAAACAGAGTGAGTACAGTCGTGTGCTAAACAGAGTGAGTACAGTAGTGTGCTAAACAGAGTGAGTACAGTAGAGTACTAAACAGAGTGAGTACAGTTGTGTGCTAAACAGAGTGCGTACAGTAGTGTGCTAAACAGAGTGAGTACAGTAGTGTGCTAAACAGAGTGCGTACAGTAGTGTGCTAAATAGAGTGAGTACAGTAGTGTGCTAAACAGAGTGAGTATAGTTGTGTACTAAACCGAGTGAGTACAGTAGTGTGCTAAACAGAGTGAGTACAGTAGTGTACTAAACAGACTGAGTACAGTAGTGTGCTAAACAGAGTGAGTATGGTAGTGTGCTAAACAGAGTGTTCACGGTAGTGTACTGAACAGAGTGAGTACGGTAGTGGACTAAACAGAGTGAGTACAGTAGTGTGCTAAACATTGTGAGTACATTAGTGTGCTAAACAGAGTGAGTACAGTAGTGTGCTAAACAGAGTGAGTACAGTAGTGCACTAAACAGAGTGAGTACAGTAGTGTACTAAATAGAGTGAGCACGGTAGTGTGCTAAACAGAGTGAGTACAGTAGTGTGCTATACAGAGTGTTCACGGTAGTGTACTGAACAGAGTGAGTACGGTTGTGGACTAAACAGAGTGAGTACAGTAGTGTGCTAAACAGTGTGAGTACAGTAGTGTGCTAAACAGAGTGAGCACATTAGTGTGCTAAACAGAGTGAGTACAGTAGTGCACTAAACAGAGTGAGTACAGTAGTGGACTAAACAGAGTGAGCACCGTAGTGTGCTTAACAGAGTTAGTACAGTAGTGTGCTATACACAGTGTTCACGGTAGTGTACTGAACAGAGTGAGTACGTTAGTGGACTAAACAGAGTGAGTACAGTGGTGTGCTAAACAGAGTGAGTACAGTAGTGTGCTAAACAGAGTGAGTACAGTAGTGTGCTAAACAGAGTGAGTACAGTAGTGTACTAAACAGAGTGAGTACAGTAGTGTACTAAACAGAGTGAGTACAGTAGTGTGCTAAACAGAGTGAGTATATTAGTGTGCTAAACAGAGTGAGTACTGTAGTGTACTAAACAGAGTGAGTACAGTAGTGTGCTAAACAGAGTGTGTACAGTAGTGTGCTAAATAGAGTGAGTACAGTAGTGTACTAAACAGAGTGAGTACAGTAGTGTGCTAAACAGAGTGAGTACAGCAGTGTACTAAACAGAGTGAGTACAGTAGTGTACTAAACAGAGTGAGTACAGTAGTGTGCTAAACAGAGTGAGTACGGTAGTGTGCTAAACAGAGTGAGTACCGTAGTGTACTGAACAGAGTGATTACGGTAGTGGACTAAACAGAGTGAGTACAGTAGTGTGCTAAACAGAGTGAGCACGGTAGTGTGCTAAACAGAGTGAGTACAGTAGTGCACTAAACAGAGTGAGTACAGTAGTGGACTAAACAGAGTGAGCACCGTAGTGTTCTTAACAGAGTTAGTACAGTAGTGTGCTATACACAGTGTTCACGGTAGTGTACTGAACAGAGTGAGTACGGTAGTGGACTAAACAGAGTGAGTACAGTAGTGTGCTAAACAGAGTGAGTACAGTAGTGTGCTTCACAGAGTGAGTACAGTAGTGTGCTAAACAGAGTGAGTACAGTAGTGTGCTAAACAGAGTGAGTACAGTAGTGTTCTAAACAGAGTGAGCACCGTAGTGTACTGAACAGAGTGAGTACGGTAGTGGACTAAACAGAGTGAGTACAGTAGTGTACTAAACAGAGTGAGTACAGTAGTGTACTAAACAGAGTGAGTACAGTAGTGTGCTAAACAGAGTGAGTACAGTAGTGTGCTAAACAGAGTGAGTACTGTAGTGTACTAAACAGAGTGAGTACAGTAGTGTGCTAAACAGAGTGTGTACAGTAGTGTGCTAAATAGAGTGAGTACCGTAGTGTACTGAACAGAGTGAGTACAGTAGTGTACTAAACAGAGTGAGTACAGTAGTGTGCTAAACAGAGTGAGTACAGTAGTGTGCTAAACAGAGTGAGTTCAGTAGTGTACTAAACAGAGTGAGTATAGTGGTGTGCTAAACAGAGTAATTACAGTAGTGTGCTAAACAGAGTGAGTACAATAGTGTACTAAACAGAGTGAGTACAGTAGTGTGCTAAACAGAGTGTGTACAGTAGTGTGCTAAATAGAGTGAGTACAGTAGTGTACTAAACAGAGTGAGTACAGTAGTGTGCTAAACAGAGTGAGTACAGCAGTGTACTAAACAGAGTGAGTACAGTAGTGTACTAAACAGAGTGAGTACAGTAGTGTGCTAAACAGAGTGAGTACGGTAGTGTGCTAAACAGAGTGAGTACCGTAGTGTACTGAACAGAGTGATTACGGTAGTGGACTAAACAGAGTGAGTACAGTAGTGTGCTAAACAGAGTGAGCACGGTAGTGTGCTAAACAGAGTGAGTACAGTAGTGCACTAAACAGAGTGAGTACAGTAGTGGACTAAACAGAGTGAGCACCGTAGTGTTCTTAACAGAGTTAGTACAGTAGTGTGCTATACACAGTGTTCACGGTAGTGTACTGAACAGAGTGAGTACGGTAGTGGACTAAACAGAGTGAGTACAGTAGTGTGCTAAACAGAGTGAGTACAGTAGTGTGCTTCACAGAGTGAGTACAGTAGTGTGCTAAACAGAGTGAGTACAGTAGTGTGCTAAACAGAGTGAGTACAGTAGTGTTCTAAACAGAGTGAGCACCGTAGTGTACTGAACAGAGTGAGTACGGTAGTGGACTAAACAGAGTGAGTACAGTAGTGTACTAAACAGAGTGAGTACAGTAGTGTACTAAACAGAGTGAGTACAGTAGTGTGCTAAACAGAGTGAGTACAGTAGTGTGCTAAACAGAGTGAGTACTGTAGTGTACTAAACAGAGTGAGTACAGTAGTGTGCTAAACAGAGTGTGTACAGTAGTGTGCTAAATAGAGTGAGTACCGTAGTGTACTGAACAGAGTGAGTACAGTAGTGTACTAAACAGAGTGAGTACAGTAGTGTGCTAAACAGAGTGAGTACAGTAGTGTGCTAAACAGAGTGAGTTCAGTAGTGTACTAAACAGAGTGAGTATAGTGGTGTGCTAAACAGAGTAATTACAGTAGTGTGCTAAACAGAGTGAGTACAATAGTGTACTAAACAGAGTGAGTACAGTAGTGTGCTAAACAGAGTGTGTACAGTAGTGTGCCAAATAGAGTGAGTACAGTAGTGTACTAAACAGAGTGAGTACAGTAGTGTGCTAAACAGTGTGAGTACAGCAGTGTACTAAACAGAGTGAGTACAGTAGTTGACTAAACAATGTGAGTACAGTAGTGTTCTAAACAGAGTGAGTACAGTAGTTTGCTAAACAGAGTGAATACAGTAGTGTGCTAAACAGAGTGAGTACATTAGAGTACTAAACAGAGTGAGTACAGTTGTGTGCTAAACAGAGTGAGTACAGTAGTGTGCTAAACAGAGTGAGTACAGCAGTTTACTAAACAGAGTGAGTACAGTAGAGTGCTAAACAGAGTGAGTACAGTAGTGTGCTAAACAGAGTGAGTACAGTAGTGTACTAAACAGAGTGAGTACATTAGTGTGCTAAACAGAGTGAGTACAGTAGAGTACTAAACAGAGTGAGTACAGTAGTGTACTAAACAGAGTGAGTACAGTAGTGTGCTAAACAGAGTGCGTACAGTAGTGTGCTAAATAGAGTGAGTACAGTAGTGTGCTAAACAGAGTGAGTATAGTGGTGTACTAAACCGAGTGAGTACAGTAGTTGGCTAAACAGTGTGTACAGTAGTGTGCTAAACAGAGTGAGTACAGTAGTGTGCTAAACAGAGTGAGTACAGTAGTGTGCTAAACAGTGTGAGTACAGTAGTGTGCTAAACAGAGTGAGTACAGTAGTGTGCTAAACAGAGTGAGTACAGTAGTGCACTAAACAGAGTGAGTACAGTAGTGGACTAAACAGAGTGAGCACCGTAGTGTGCTAAACAGAGTGAGTACAGTAGTGTTCTATACAGAGTGTTCACGGTAGTGTACTGAACAGAGTGAGTACGGTTGTGGACTAAACAAAGTGAGTACAGTAGTGTGCTAAACAGAGTGAGTACAGTAGTGTGCTAAACAGAGTGAGTACAGTAGTGTGTTTTAAAGAGTGAGTACAGTAGTGTGCTAAACAGAGTGAGTGCAGTTGTGTGCTAAACAACCAAAGATTTCAAGATTAAAGGCTGGTTTATACTACTTCTATCGACATGTCTGTAGACAGTTGTCAGTGACATCATGAACATTTTATTGTTGTCCGACATCAAACTTGTCATTGTTTTTGTGAAAAAGAATAAACACAAAAATGACCGATTGCATGACGTCTGCATCCTGGTGGTCCAAAATGTTATAACATGTCTATTTTACTACCAATAAACCCATCCATTTAAAAATGAATTAGTATATGTGACCCTGTTTCAGGAAACTAGATGTATGTTGCGGGTCACTACTGAACAGGAGAGCGATTTGAACTTTTTTTTGAATCAAAATGTGTTAATTGGCAGAAATGCCTTCATGAACTTGTGAACTTTCATCTGCCTTAATTACAAACTTTTATGCCATCTGTAAATACAAATACAATTGTTAAATTACAAGCCTAGTTGGTTTAGCCACAGAAAAAGCCTGCAACCTTCCCGTAAGTCATGATTGGCTAAGATAATGAGTAGGCTTGACATTCTGAGAGATTAGTTTGGTTTGGTCTGCCAGCTTCTGTCTATTTGAGCTGATCAGTATGTCTAGGTAATCCTATCTAACGTGACTTTAAAAAAAAGTGTTGCTCTCCCCTTTTGGAGGAACGAGTTTTTAAATCAGTGGATTTTGAGTAGGATAGCTAAGGAAATGGAGAAACCACCTGTCTCCGGATTACATCTTCAATCTAAGGGCAACCATGGCATCCAACAGGAGATGCGTCCATCCCATGCATTTTCAGATATTACACATTTCTAATTTTGACAGAAAGAGCCATTTGCTTGGCTACCTATAGCATAATGTTAGCTAGCTAACATTGAACCTAGTTGATTTGAAACCTGCAGATTCATGCAGGGTAGTAATGTCATGAGTTGGGATTACAGTTCATTGTTTACCTAGCTAGCTAACGTTCACTGGCTGGCTCTCTAGCTAACGTTTCACGTATGATCTTATTATTCGTATCTCAGAGCCATTTCGTGAATGTCTCATTGTCTAACAAGCTCCGCTATAGCTCTGTCATCTTTCACTGCATCCATTGAAGAAAAAAAACATATCTCTCGCTTAAACTGATGGATTTTTATGTAGATTTTTTTTGTTATGCTAATTCCATTTTACATCTAGGGGGTTAATTATTATCCACATAATAATTCACATTTATTTTTTCATGCTGTGAGAAACTGGTCAAAACTGGTAAAATTAAGATCCTACACCTGTATCAAAGTGATACCTGTGGATATTACACGTTAGCAGTGATTTCTAAATCAATCTATGTTGTAGCAAAGCATTCTGAAGCAAATTCTAGTTTCTGGTCATTTTTAAAAGAATGAGATGCAGCACAGTAGACGTGGTCTAATTCACTTGGCAGCAAATTCTATTTCACCACTTGACTAATTACTAACAGAGTTTTCTCTATCTATCTCCATCTCTCGCCATGGAATAGGTTCAAGATCATTTAGATCTCAACATGTGTAAGTCAAAGCATTTGGCTCTGGATAAAGTGAGAAATACCAACCAGATGTGGCTGCTAGGAGGCAGAAACTCACATCAGGTTCCCTCCATGTGCTTAAGATTCTGCTTTGCACTTTTTTTGTCTTGCATGATGGCGCATCGCAAAAGTAGTCAATATTATGGCACATTAGTCACTAATGGGAAAGCAGAATCCTCCTTTCAAGATAGGCTAAAGAGGAACGCGGTCATTGGCTTGTGTCATTAGTTGAAAACAAACTGCGTTCAAGGAATGTTCTGCATATTTATTCAAATAAAATCCAAATAGATGAGTGTGTTGATGAGCAGTGCAGGGTTTTAGGGGGTGAATGAATCGAAAGCCTCCGTACATACTGCTCTTTGTTGCAGTTTATGGAACATTCAAGTGTTAGATAAATAGAGATCAATATGGAAAAAGGTTAGGCCTAAAGTTGATTTGAAAGATCAATGTAATTTTTTAAAGCAAACATTTACTCCCTAAAATCTTCTTGGTTTTGAGTGCTTGACATTTTAGAGTTTTTTGCAAAGTGATTCGTCAAAAGCGGAAACACGTCTCTCTGTGCAGTTTACATGTTTATCACTCATGTATCTTTTGAACTTAACGTTTTGCAAGAATAGGGAGGTACACAATTAAAGACGATAAAATGTCTCTACTCCATAAAGCCTTATAATCCAGTGCTATCCAATTCATTATAACTTCATCAAGCTCTCAATTTACATAAATGCAGCTGAATTCTTCACCCATATCACAGAGCTAATGAGTGTGGCAGGTGCACTAGGTTGTAATTATAGGAAATATCTTATTGCAATAATATTCTGTCAGAGTGAATTATGTTAAATGCAGTTGAAAAGTCCTACACTTCTACAATGGGCTCCCATGTTTTCACACTTATTTGTCAAGCTAACCCAGTCAGTGTCAAGCTAACCCAGTCAGTTGTCTGTCAAGCT
Organism: Oncorhynchus masou masou; assembly: GCF_036934945.1. Lineage (NCBI taxonomy): Eukaryota > Metazoa > Chordata > Actinopteri > Salmoniformes > Salmonidae > Oncorhynchus > Oncorhynchus masou. The sequence goes on along the minus strand of NC_088227.1, from coordinate 34,305,195 downwards.
AACCCAGTCAGTCTGTCTGTCACGCTAACCCAGTCAGTCTGTCTGTCAAGCTAACCCAGTCAGTCTGTCAGTGAGGTGTCTGTGTTTTCTGTGTCTGTTGGAGCTAGTGTAACAAATTACTTTTGTTATGGATAGCTAATCTTGGTTAGCCCAGAAGTAAAATCTTGCATAATTTGGTCTGCTGCGTGATTAACTTCTTGGTCTATACTCGTTAGAAATTGAGAGTTCTGATCTGTGTGGGCACACACGGGAAGCACTCGACACAAAGCAGTTTAAGCACTGCCTTCGCCCAATCCTGATACACCCATATCCAGTGACGATAACCCAAAGACTGGAACTCCTGCAGCTCGTTATCTCACGCATCCCATTCTTTGGACTAAATGCAGGAAGATTAATGGACACTTTATGTAGTGTGGCTCAGTTGGTAGAGCATGGTGCTTGCAACGCCAGGGTGGTGGGTTTGATTCCCACGGGGGACCAGTACAAAAAAAGTATTAAAATGTCTCACCACTCACCACTGTAAATCGCTCTGGACAAGAGTGTTTGCTACATGACGTAAATGTAGGTCTTTGGTTTAATTGTTTTGTACCTCTTCACTTATTATAATCAATAAGACAGCTATTTCCTGTCTTACATCACCATACTCAGTATGCATTAGTCATATTTATTATATCTCTCTTTGGCACCCGGATGCCCTCCCCTGCATCCCGTATGACTGTCTTATGGATATGGCTGAAAACAATATTCCCTTTGCAGGGCATTTGTCATATTCATATTGAGATTCCACTTGGTTATAAGAGGAATCTCAGTTTCTAGTACTGCTGCTCTGACAATCTAAAAGCCATTGAATACAAAACATTAGATGATGAGGACTTACGTTGAGGATGTCTATCGCAGTGGTGTTACATAGATGGATGGCTCTTATGCATTTCCCAAACAGTGTGTACGCTGCAGGGCTAGAGCTGTATTATTGGAAGCCGGAACTCGTTATGCAATAAATCCTAACCGTACTGTACAAGGGACTTATTTGACCACTGCATGTACAGTAATTCCATATCCACCAGATTCTCAGAATTCCTGTAGCTATTTACAAAGTGTACATAGAATTTCTGTGTTAGAGCTGATTGGAGTGTGTTGCCATGTGTAAACTGATCAGAATGTGTGTGTGTGTCCTGTGTGTTCTCCAGGTTAACCATTCCCTCTGGTGTGGTGGTCAGAGACGTGCAGGCTGTGATTGATGGGTGGCACCCTGTGAGTGAACCTATGGCAGTGAAACCACACAATACAGGTAGGTAGCACCGAGCAGAGCACAGGTGTTTGGAATCCACTTACCTCACACACCTACAGCAGAGCCAATCCCTGCGGGCCTTAACCTTACTGGTACGAAAACAAAGTTCTCTAGAGGAAAAACAAAGGTTGAGAAATCATTTAAAGGCTTTCGCTTCTGAAGAAGAAAGTATTGGGAAAGTAAATGTTTGGGTGGAATGAGGTGGTACGAGGCTGGACTGATGATTGTTGTTTGTGTTGGCGTGGCTGAGTGAGGAGTGTTGAGGAGTATTGGACACATACTGTAGAAGCATGCAGGTTCCCTAGGGTTTATGATTTCTCTCAGACTAACCCCTGGATGCCCTTAAGACAAGGGGGAGGAAAGGCTCCAGCTCCTGTAGTCTCCTGGTTATTGAAAGTCAGCAGGCATTCTTTCTCAAGGATTACGGTGGATTTTGACCCTGACCACATCAAATCAAATCTATAACCCCCTGGGGGTGCAGGAGCTGACCAAGGTCAGGATGGTCTGCCATTAAATGCATGAAGCTGAAAATCAAGAATTTTAAGATACTTTTTGTTATTGAGCACAGACCACGAAAAAGTTGGTTGGAGGTCAGGTCAATTCCGGTGTTTGGATATAAGTGGAGTTTGAGTCTGTGTTGTGTTGTGTGCGGAAATATGTTGAAGATTTAAACATGCCTTTTGTCTTGATACCCAGCTACAGCCAAAGGTAGTTATCTTAGTTAGTGGCACTTAGCCCTGTCACGGTTGTTTCTTCGTTTGTTGTTTTGTTGGCGACATTTATCAAATAAAAGGAAAATGTACGCTCACCACGCTGCACTTTGGTCCACTTCTTACGACGGCCGTGACATTTACAGAAAAACGTAAATTAAAGCATTTTCAATTCTGCACAATTATCTCTTCAAGTGAATAGAAAAACAGCAGGGGGAATTTCAAGCCCTTATCTCTTTACCCTAAACTGGGTGCTGTTGAATCGAAGTTGACCAATCATTGCTGCTTTCAACATCGAAGTAAATGAATAGTCTACTACCGCTACACTGGGGACTTATTGCTTGATATGTTACAGTAAACTACACTCCTTTGCTGTATCGTTTCAGCAGCAAGACTTTTTCTCTGTTCTTGATATGGGCTGTTTCCTGGCTTCTGTTGTGAACACAGCTCCATCTGCCCAGGTTCATGGTGTGAGAAGGAGGTACCTCTCTGACATGGCCACCACGGGTAGCCTTGCCTTATGAGCCTCAGTAAGGCTTCCTCTGGCGGGAGTGGAGGATAAGATCTCTGTTTGTGAATTGGGAAATTGTTACAGCTGATACTCAGAGGTAAATATGGGGAGTATGTAGAAGCAAAACTGACGGCAGCCATTTTGAATCTGCTATAGCCTGACTGTGCCCAGCTGTGTCCTGTGTTTTCCATGTAGACCAAATAAATCAATCAATAATGTGGGGTAAAAACAATACAGTGGACCATGCAGTAGGGGAGGATCCATGTTTTATTACACCTGTCTTGTTGCCGATAAAAGGTGATATGCTATCTTAATCAGAGTTGGACAGAGAAGAGAGGAGAAAGGAGATGTATGGTGTTAGAATCCCGCCCTGTCCGTGAAACTACATCCGCCAGGATTTGAGCGGAGGAATCCCGTCGAATTTCATGGGCAGTTCTAAGATTGATACACTCTGCTTCGGTGGTTTCTCTGTCTCTTTGAGGAGAAGGGACTGAGAAAGTAAAGCACACTAACTCCTCTCCTGCAGGACATTTAATCGCATGGCTGTTAAAACAATCCGCATCTCAATGCAATAAAACCTTCTCTGTCTCTTTAAAATAAAATGGATTGCTTCGAAAGACTGTCATTTTATAAGACATAAGATCTCATTGTACAGTATTTTTAGAGGGAAACTGGGATTACTGTAAAACTCTAAAATCATACAATGTACATAATATCTATTTGCTTCTACAGCGTTTTGGGCTATTTGCTCAGACAAAGAAAATCAATTTTCACAGAAAGAAAAGTGCAGGGTTAGGATTGTACTCTTATTATAATGATGCAATAACTCCTACACAACAATGACTGAGATAAAGCCTTGCATAATCCAATAAAAATAGATTTGACAACAGTTTGTTTGTCTGAGGATACTCATTCCTCTATTTTCTAAGAGAACATCATGTTGTGTGTTTGTGCATGTGTGTTTTTGATATTACTATCCTTGTGGGGGACCAGAAGTCCTCACAAGGATATTAAAACAAGGAAAAGGGACATTTTAGGCTTAGGGGTTAGGGTTTAAGGTTAGGGTTAGGGTTTAAGGTTAGGGTTAGGGAAAATGGGATTTTGAATGGGAATGAATTGTTTGGTCCCCAAAAGGATAGTAAAACAAACATGTGTGCGTGTGTATATGTGTTTGCGTGCGCTTGCCTGCGTGCCTTCGTGCGTGTGCCTTCGTGCGCGTGCATGTGTGTGTGTGTGTGTGGGCACTAGATGCGGGAGTCTGACAGTACAGGCTATCGTATCTAAGAGAGTAGGAGGACAACATTATGTTATTAGCTGCTAGAGGAGCCAGCTGAATGAGGCACTAGCACAAGGTTAATGGGTATTACATCTGAGGGTGCAAATACGAATGACTCTCTTGACAAACAGAAATGATTTATTACATGGACGTAATTGTGCTGGATCATTTCCCTCGTCACAGCCAGGAAATATAGACCATTTTTCTCCATTCTCTATCATTTGAGGACAATTTGAAACAATGAAATAGATATATTTCTTAACATTATTGTAAATAAAATTGTACGTCTTTGTCAAAGAGTCTGAATGCTAATACATTAATGTAAACAACAGTACACAATAGATCCCTCTGTAGTATCATGTCTGGAACCATCCATATTACTTGTTCTTCTACGCAGTGTTGTTGTTTGACTCCTGGAACATTCATGTGAATCTGGTGTCTTTGTGTCAGTGGTCCAGAGCAGTCAGAGAGAGAGAGAGTGCACACACATTTGAGCGCACGCACACGCATGCACGCACACACACACACACAGTTAGATGTGTCTTAGCCTAACACGTGATCAGCACTGGCTATGTCGTATTTTTTTCTTGCAAAGATACTCCACATGAATCTGAATACATTTCATCAGCCTTATCATTGCTGTTCTAAGGAGATACAATATGTCATTGTTGGGTATCCTTGGGGGAATCCCTCAAATTGGAAAGAAGATATGGACACCAATGGAACCCAACATAACAGTCAAGATTAACAACCGTCTCTATGTCTCCATCAGAAGAGGACAGCTCTGTATTTTCTCCATCTTAAAGGGACCCATTTGCCCCATTTGTTCCTCTGCAAGCTTCTGTGAGGTGTTTGGTTTTCATCCAAAAGGATTAGTTATTTAATGCCAACAGCCAGTGCGTAGGTTTTTTGCTGCAATGTTCTGGAGAGTTGTGCTGTTGTGGAGAATGCAGCGGTTGTATGGGGAGGCAGAGCTCCTCTGTAATCCTTCCTTCTGTCTTAATGCCAGCAGCGGGACTCTGTGTCCAACCGGCGGAGGAATACGTGTGGGAGAGCGAGGGGATAAACACTTGCTGTGGTAGAGAAAATCATTCAAATGGAAGAAAGAACAGCCCCACCAGCTCTCTGTTTTGTGTGGGCACAGACATACATACGTGCAGTGTTGCTTCCATCCCTCTCCTTGCCCCATCCTGGGCTTGAACCAGAGACCCTCTGCACACATTGACAACAGTCATCATTACCTTTTAGAGGTCTTCACAGGTCCAAAAAATTGGACCCGTTCCAAAATGGACCTGGTGCTTTCCCACCCAGACCCGATATACTATTTTAAATATAGAGACCTGTTCCGAACGGACCCGAGGACAACTAGACTTTTTCCTTATAGGCCTGTTCGGATCCAAATGAATTACATATTGTGAGAGAAATTATATATTTTCCTGATTTATTTGAAATCAATGGTTAACAATTCAAATCTAACTAATAGTAAGACATTTCTGTCCTGCTAGTGTCTGTGTTTTTATGGTCTCCACTCTAGTTCCCTGCAGCTAATCTGGGCGTATGATGACCAGAGATGGCTTGAGCTGACAAATGAGTTAAAGACTGCATTGCATAGACAAGAATGTGTTTTACTAGATAGCTTAGGAGTAGAACAATCCCTCATTGTCTCAAAATCATCCTTGCATCTGCGAGACTAAGCCAGGGTGGGGTTAAGACAATACACCCCCTTGCAGATGACAGGATGAACCCAAAGTGGCTTATGATGCCCCAATCTGCATGGGAGGGGTGGAACCAACCATGACTAAGCATTCTTAGTGTCAGTTATAAACTCAGAAAAAAAAGAAACGTCCTTTCACTGTCAACTGCGATTTTTTTCAGCAAACTTAACATGTGTAAATATTGGTATGAACATAGCAAGATTCAACAACTCAGACATAAACTGAACAAGTTCCACAGACATGTGACTAACAGAAATGGAATAATGTGTCCCTGAACGAAGGGGGTCAAAATCAAAACAGTCAGTATCTGGTGTGGCCACCAGCTGCATTGAGTACTGCAGTGCATCTCCTCCTCATGGACTGCACAAGATTTGCCAGTTCTTGCTGTGAGATGTTACCACACTCTTCCACCAAGGCACCTGCAATTTCCCAGACATTTCTGGGGGAATGGCCCTATCCCTCACTCTCCGATCCAACAGGTCCCAGATGTACTCGATGGGATTGAGATCCGGGCTCTTTGCTGACCATGGCAGAACACTGACATTCCTGTCTTGCAGGAAATCACTCACAGAATGAGCAGTATGGCTGTTGGAATTGTCATATGCTGGAGGGTCATGTGAGGATAAGCCTGCAGGAAGGGTACCACATGAGGGACGAGGATGTTTTCTCTGTAACGCACAGCGTTGAGATTGCCTGCAACGACAACAACCTCAGTCCGATGATGATGTGACACACCACCCCAGACCATGATGGACCCTCCACCTCCAAATCAAACCCGCTCCAGAGTACATGCCTAGGTGTAACGCTCATTCCTTCGAAGATAAACGCAAATCCGACCATCACTGGTGAGACAAAACTGCGACTCGTTAGTGAAGAGCACTTTTTGCCAATCCTATCTGGTGGGTTTGTGCCCATAGGTGACGTTGTTGCCGGTGATGTCTGGTGAGGACCTGCCTTACAAAAGGCCTACAAGCCCTCAGTCTAGCCTCTCTCAGCCTATTGCGGACAGTCTGAGCACTGATTGTGCGTTCCTGGTGTAACTCGGGCAGTTGTTGTTGACGTCCTGTACCTGTCCCCCAGGTGTGATGTTTGGATGTCCCGATCCTGTGAAGGTGTTGTTACACGTGGTCTGCCACTGCGAGGACAATCAGCTGTCTATCCTGTCTCCCTGTAGCACTGTCTTATGCGTCTCGTTCCACAGGTGCATGTTCATGAATTGTTTATGGTTCATTGAACAAGCATGGGAAACCGTATTTAAACCCTTTACAATGAAGATCTGTCAAGTTATTTGGATTTTTACAAATTATCTTTGAAAGACAGGGTCCTGAAAAAGGAAGTTTCTTTTGTTTGCTGAGTTTATAAAGAACTCTTCAAGGTTGGGTTACTCGGTTAAGGGTGTGGGGTTGACCAGCCTCGTTATTGCAATTAGAATATTCCACGACAATATCGCCTAACTTTTGCCAATCACGGAGCGAGGCTCTTGGGCTGTGGCCTATTGCTGCTTTGTTGACTTATGGTTGGCCAACAAAAAGCTATACAAGCCACGTTACACTCTCGTGAAAAGCAAGAGCAGCAGTATAAATTATACAGTTTATCGCTCTCTTTACTGTAGCAGTCACGTTTGTCAGTTAAAATTACACATACCTGAGACCTGTGACAATCAGATCTGACCCAGACCTGTGACATTATTTAGAACTCTGGATTTGAACCCACACGGGTCCCAGATTTGTTCTCAGGCATTCATGTACAGGTGGATCCGTAAATACCTCTATTACCTATCGCTCCACAAAATCTGCGGCCCTTGCAGAGCAAGGATATCAACTACTTCAAGGACTCTGTGCAAGTTACGTCACTGATTGAAACGCTACTAGCGCACACCGCTAACTAGTTAGCCATCTCACACCGGTTACACTCGTCCCCCTTTTGACCTCCTTCTCCGCCGCAGCAAGTGATCTGAGTCAACATCATCAATATATCATCAATATATACATCCCTCTCCTTTCCCCAACTTAGGCGTGAATCAAGGACCCTCTAAACAACAGTCACATTCAAAGTATCGTTACCATCCTGCCACAAAAGCCACAGAGCAATCAACTACTTCAAGGTCTCAGAACGAGAGACATCCCCGATTGAAAAGCTACTAGTTCGCACCTCTAACTAGCTAGCCATTTCACACTGGCTACACACACACACACACATGTACACAGAAAAACATGCACAGACATACACCCACAGTTAGGGATTTAAGCATTTAGTAGGGTTACTTCTGCAACACTTCTTCGTGAGTGCAATATAGGTCACAGTCTGCATTGATAATCACAATGCTGCTGTGATCATTGAAGTTGTTTGTGAGTGTGTCCACCCTGAGCACATACATTATATTACACAACACCACTTCCGGCAGTCTGCAGAGGAGGCCTGATGGATCCCAGTGGCAGCTGTCACCATGACTAAGAAGCCAAGCTGAGGATAATTATTGATAATTGCTTTGGGAGCCATTATTTTCCCCGTTCTACCGGCCACACAACATGGCGCTGTGTGTGTGTGCCCGTGCGTGTGTGTGTGTAGAGGGAGTTTAGTGTGACCAAGACAACTGGAAAACACAAACGGAGATCTATTTCTGCTGCCTGCAAGCTCTGACAGAAAAGCCTCTGTTGCGTTTTGCTGCTATTGGATAGATTTCTCCAAGGGGATACCCTAGCTTAATTGGATGGGAGAGGCTTTAGTCCCAGTCACTCAAATGCCATTGGTTGATTCTCACTGTGTAAACAAGTTCATGTGAGTGCTGATGGCTTATATTTTACATAGTTACTTAAGAGTCAGTAAAGAGTGTGGATCATTTCACAGTTATGGTAGTCCAGCAGGGTCAATTCAGTCATTTGTAGTTGTTGTGCTCTTAGTTGTTACGGAAATTGACCCACTATGCTGTTTACTTTCTTCATCTACACCATATCGCTGAGTCTACCTTTAATGAAATAGATTTCTGTGAGTTGCATTTGTATATATATACAGTGAGCACCATAATTCATTGGACAGTGACCATTTTTTGTTATTTTGGTTCTGTACTCTAGCACTTTGAGTTTGAAAGGATACAATGACTATGAGGGTGAAGTGCAGACTGTCAGCTTTAATTTGAGGGTATTTTCATACATATCGGATGAACCGTTTAGAAATTATAGAAGCTTTTGTACATATTCCCCCCCATTTTCATGCATCAAAAAACATTGGACTGTTTAACATAATGTAGAATAAAGTAATCATTGTTAATATTTGGTCGCATATCCTTTGCATGCAATGACTGCTTGAAGTCTGCGATGCATCGACATCACCAGATGCTGGGTATCTTCCCTGGTGATGCTCTGCCAGGCCTGTACTGCAGCCATTTTCAGTTCTTGCTTGTTTCGGGGACTTATTGCCTTCAGTCTCCTCTTCAGCATGTAAAATGCATGTTCAATTGGATTCAGATCTGGTGATTGACTCGGCCAGTCAAAAACCCCTTCGTTGCTCTAGCAGTATGTTTAGGGTCATTGTCTTGTTACTTGATGAAGTGCCGTACAATGAGTTTGGAGGAATTTGGTTTTATCTGAGCAGATAAAATATTTATGTAGACTTCAGAATTCATTGTTCTAACTCTGTCTGCAGTCACATCATCGATGAAGACAAGTGAGCCTGTTCCACTGGCAGCCATACAGGCCCAAGCCATAACACCCCCTCCACCATGTTTCACGGATGAGGTGGTATGCTTTGGATCATGGGCATGTCTTTTTTTCTCCACACTTTCCTCCTTCCATCACTCTGGTACATGTTAATCTTTGTCTCATCTGTCCATAATACTTTTTTCCAGAACTCTTGGGGCTCTTTTAGGTGCTTTTTAGCAAACTGTAATCTGGCCTTTCTGTTCTTCAGGCTTATCAGTGGTTTGCATCTTGTACTGTACCCTCTGTAGTCCTGCTGGTGTAGTCTTCTACATATGGTAGACTTTGACACATCAACAACTGCATCCAGGAGAGTGTTTTTGATCTGTTGGGCTGTTGTCAGGGGGGTTTTGTTCACCATAGAGAGTATTCTCCTGTCATCCACTACAGTGGTCTTCCTCAGTCTACCGGGTCTTTTGACATAATTGAGTTCACCGGTTGTTTTTTTCTTGTTAATGATGAACCAAACTGTTGACTCGGGCATGCCCAGGGTTTTTGCAATGTTCCTGATTGATTGGTTTTCATTTCTGAGCCTTATGACGGCCAACTTCATTTGCATCGACACTGCTGTCTTCCTCATGTTGTCACACCCCAACAACAACCTCAAAAGGCAATAGCAAAGTCTAGAATCAATACTATTCATCTTTATCTTATCCGACCTGCCACAACTGAAGTAATTCAATTATGTATTTTATTGCATTTTTTAGATCACTCTACTAATATATGTTTTTGAGATGTTTTAAACATATGTTGTATGTGTGACACTCAATATTGGTATCCCCTGTCCCTACTAGTCACGAGGCAAATTCACACCTTAGCCCAGGAATAAGAGCCTCCTTAGTCTTGGGCTAGGGCAGATTTTAGCCCGGGTCTAAGTCGAGTGTTCACACTTGCATATTCTAAAGTGGGCTAGCACCAACCTTAGCCCAGTGCTAGCTGGCCCTGCTCCTGTGCAGGGCCAGAAGGGATGCCTAAAAGGGATGCCTAAAAAACACTGTACCAAAATAGCCTGTGTGAAAGACGGTCAAGAACAATCCTTAGATAGGCAGACCGCAAGCTTTAAAGAAACCAATCAAGAGGAAATCAAATGCTAGGCTAGAAGCAAGAGGGAATCAAATGCTGGGCAAGAAGCAAGAGGAAATCAAATGCTAGGTTAGAAGCAAGAGGAAATCGAATGCTAGGTTAGAAGCAAGAGGAAATCAAATGCAAGGTTAGAAGCAAGAGGGAATCAAATGCTGAGCTAGAAGCAAGAGGGAATAAAATGCTGGGCTAGAAGCAAGAGGAAATCAAATGCTAGGCTAGAAGCAAGAGGAAATCATGTGTTAATAAATGTTGAATTGCTTGTAACATTGGTTGCGTGTCAGAGATAGAATGTTGGTCGCATGTCTTAATAGAATGTTGGTCAGGTGGCAGAGATAGAATGTTGGTCACGTGTAAGAGATAGAATGTTGGTCACATGTAAGAGATAGAATGTTGGTCCCATGTAAGAGATAGAATGTTGGTCCCATGTAAGAGTGAATGTTGGTCACATGTAAGAGATAGAATGTTAGTCGCGTGGCAGAGATAGAATGTTGGTTGCGTGGCAGAGATAGAATGTTGGTCGCGTGTCAGAGATTGAATGTTGTTGACGTGGCAGAGATAGAATGTCGGTTGCATGTAAGATATAGAATGTTGGTCGTGTGTAAGAGATAGAATGTTGGTCATATGTAAGATAGAATGTTGGTCGCCTGTCAGAGATAGAATTTTGGTTGCCTGTCAGAGATAGAATTTTGGTCACATGTAAGAGATAGAATGTTGGTCGCATGTAAGAGATAGATAGTTGGTCCCATGTAAGAGATAGAATGTTGATCGCATGTAAAAGATAGAATGTCGGTCGGATGTAAGAGATAGAATGTCGGTCGCATTGAATAGATAGAATGTTGTCTGCATGTAAGAGAAAGAATGTTGGTCGCATGGCACGGATACAATGTGTGTCACATGTAAGAGATAGAATGTTGGTCGCATGTAAGAGATAGAATGTTGGTTGCATGTAAGAGATCGAATTTTGGTTGCATGTTCGAGATAGAATATTGGTCGCGTGGTTGAGCGAGAATGTTGGTCACGTGGCAGAGATAGAATGTTGGTCGTGTGGCTGAGCTAGAATGTTGGTCACGTGGCAGAGATAGAATGTTGGTCATATGTAAGAGATAGAATGTTGGTCTCGTGGCTGAACTAGAATGTTGGTTGAATGTAAAAGATAGAATGTTGGTCATATGTAAGATAGAATGTTGATCGCCTGTCAGAGATAGAATTTTGGTCACATGTAAGAGATAGAATGTTAGTCGCATGTAAGAGATAAAATGTTGGTTGCATGTCAGAGATAGAATGTTGGTCGCATGTAAGAGATAGAATGTTGGGCACATGTAAGAGATAGAATGTTGGATGCATGTAAGAGATAAAATGTTGGTTGCATGTAAGAGATAGAATGTTGGTCGCATGGCAGAGATAGAATGTTGGTCACATGTAAGAGATAGAATGTTGGTCGCATGTAAGAGATAGAATGTTGGTCACATGTAAGAGATAGAATGTTGGTTGCATGTAAGAGATAGTATGTCGGTCGCATTTAATAGATAGAATGTTGTCTACATGTAAGAGAAAGAATGTTGGTCGCATGGCACGGATAGAATGTTTGTGGCATGTAAGAGAGAATATTGGTCCCATGTAAGAGATAGAATGTTGGTTGCATGTTAGAGATAGAATGTTGGTCACATGTTAGAGATAGAATGTTGGTCGTGTGGCAGAGATAGAATGTTGGGCACATGTAAGAGATAGAATGTTGGATGCATGTAAGAGATAAAATGTTGGTTGCATGTCAGAGATAGAATGTTGGTCACATGTAAGAGATAGAATGTTGGTTGCATGTAAGATATAGAATGTCGGTCGCATTTAATAGATGGAATGTTGTCTGCATGTAAGGTAAAGAATGTTGGTCGCATGGCACGGATACAATGTCTGTCACATGTAAGAGATAGATAGTTGGTCGCATGTAAGAGATAAAATGTTGGTTGCATGTAAGAGATAGAATGTTGGTCGCATGGCAGAGATAGAATGTTGGTCACATGTAAGAGATAGAATGTTGGGCACATGTAAGAGATAGAATGTTGGATGCATGTAAGAGATAAAATGTTGGTTGCATGTAAGAGATAGAATGTTGGTCGCATGTAAGAGATAGAATGTTGGTCGCATGGCAGAGATAGAATGTTGGTCACATGTAAGAGATAGAATGTTGGTCGCATGTAAGAGATAGAATGTTGGTCGCATGTAAGAGATAGTATGTCGGTCGCATTTAATAGATAGAATGTTGGTCACATGTTAGAGATAGAACGTGGGTCGTATGTCAGCGATAGAATGTTGGTGGCATGGCACGGATAGAATGTTTGTGGCATGTAAGAGAGAATATTGGTCCCATGAAAGAGATAGAATGTTGGTTGCATGGCACGGATACAATGTGTGTCACATGTAAGAGATAGAATGTTGGTCGCATGTAAGAGATAGAATGTTGGTTGCATGTAAGAGATCGAATTTTGGTTGCATGTTCGAGATAGAATATTGGTCGCGTGGTTGAGCGAGAATGTTGGTCACGTGGCAGAGATAGAATGTTGGTCGTGTGGCTGAGCTAGAATGTTGGTCACGTGGCAGAGATAGAATGTTGGTCATATGTAAGAGATAGAATGTTGGTCTCGTGGCTGAACTAGAATGTTGGTTGAATGTAAAAGATAGAATGTTGGTCATATGTAAGATAGAATGTTGATCGCCTGTCAGAGATAAAATATTGGTTGCCTGTCAGAGATAGAATTTTGGTCACATGTAAGAGATAGAATGTTAGTCGCATGTAAGAGATAAAATGTTGGTTGCATGTCAGAGATAGAATGTTGGTCGCATGTAAGAGATAGAATGTTGGTCGCGTGGCAGAGATAGAATGTTGGTCACATGTAAGAGATAGAATGTTGGTTGCATGTAAGAGATAGTATGTCGGTCGCATTTAATAGATAGAATGTTGTCTACATGTAAGAGAAAGAATGTTGGTCGCATGGCACGGATAGAATGTTTGTGGCATGTAAGAGAGAATATTGGTCCCATGTAAGAGATAGAATGTTGGTTGCATGTTAGAGATAGAATGTTGGTCACATGTTAGAGATAGAATGTTGGTCGTGTGGCAGAGATAGAATGTTGGGCACATGTAAGAGATAGAATGTTGGATGCATGTAAGAGATAAAATGTTGGTTGCATGTCAGAGATAGAATGTTGGTCACATGTAAGAGATAGAATGTTGGTTGCATGTAAGATATAGAATGTCGGTCGCATTTAATAGATGGAATGTTGTCTGCATGTAAGGTAAAGAATGTTGGTCGCATGGCACGGCTACAATGTCTGTCACATGTAAGAGATAGATAGTTGGTCGCATGTAAGAGATAAAATGTTGGTTGCATGTAAGAGATAGAATGTTGGTCGCATGGCAGAGATAGAATGTTGGTCACATGTAAGAGATAGAATGTTGGGCACATGTAAGAGATAGAATGTTGGATGCATGTAAGAGATAAAATGTTGGTTGCATGTAAGAGATAGAATGTTGGTCGCGTGTAAGAGATAGAATGTTGGTCGCATGGCAGAGATAGAATGTTGGTCACATGTAAGAGATAGAATGTTGGTCGCATGTAAGAGATAGAATGTTGGTCGCATGTAAGAGATAGTATGTCGGTCGCATTTAATAGATAGAATGTTGGTCACATGTTAGAGATAGAACGTGGGTCGTATGTCAGCGATAGAATGTTGGTGGCATGGCACGGATAGAATGTTTGTGGCATGTAAGAGAGAATATTGGTCCCATGAAAGAGATAGAATGTTGGTTGCATGTAAGAGATAGAATGTTGGTCACATGTTAGAGATAGAATGTTGGTCGTATGGCAGCGATAGAATGTTGGTTGCATGTCAGTGATAGAATGTTGGTCACATGTTAGAGATAGAATGTTGGTCACATGTTAGAGATAGAATGTTGGTCGTTTGGCAGCGATAGAATGTTGGTTGCATGTCAGAGATAGAATGTTGGTCGCATGTAAGAGATAGAATGTTGGTCACGTGGCAGAGATAGAATGTTGGTTGCATGTAAGAGACAGAATGTTGGTTGCATGTAAGAGATAGTATGTCGGTCGCATTTAATAGATAGAATGTTGTCTACATGTAAGAGATAGAATGTCGGTCGCATTTAATAGATGGAATGTTGTCTGCATGTAAGGTAAAGAATGTTGGTCGCATGGCACGGATACAATGTCTGTCACATGTAAGAGATAGATAGTTGGTCGCATGTAAGCGATAAAATGTTGGTTGCATGTAAGAGATAGAATGTTGGTCGCATGGCAGAGATAGAATGTTGGTCACATGTAAGAGATAGAATGTTGGGCACATGTAAGAGATAGAATGTTGGATGCATGTAAGAGATAAAATGTTGGTTGCATGTAAGAGATAGAATGTTGGTCGCATGGCAGAGATAGAATGTTGGTCACATGTAAGAGATAGAATGTTGGTCGCATGTAAGAGATAGTATGTCGGTCGCATTTAATAGATAGAATGTTGTCTACATGTAAGAGAAAGAATGTTGGTCGCATGGCACGGATAGAGTGTTTGTGGCATGTAAGAGAGAATATTGGTCGCATGTTAGAGATAGAATGTTGGTCGTATGGCAGTGATAGAATGTTGGTGGCATGTAAGTCATAGAATGTTGGTTGCATGTCAGAGATAGAATGTTGGTCACATGTTAGAGATAGAATGTTGGTCCCATGGCAGAGATAGAATGTTGGTCCCGTGGCAGAGATAGAATGTTGGTCTCGTGGCTGAACTAGAATGTTGGTCGAATGTTAGAGATAGAATGTTGGTTGCATGTAAGAGATAGAATGTTGGTCGCATGTAAGAGGTAGAATGTTGGTCGCATGGCAAAGATAGAATGTTGGTTGTATGGCAGAGATAGAATGTTGGTTGCATGTAAGAGATAGAATGTTGGTCCCATGGCGGAGACAGAATGTTGGTCGCGTGGCAGAGATAGAATGCTGGTCACATGTCCAGTGTAACCCCCTCTGGGCAGCCACTGCATATCCACTGCAGTGACTCCACTGTATTTCATTTTTCCAATGAAGTATATACTGTGTGTGTGTGTGTATATATATATATATATATATATATATATATATATATATATATATATATATATATATATATATATATATATATATAGTAGATAGTAGAGAATATTATTTTATGAATAAGGGGTAGATCATCTTTAATATTGCAGATATATTGTAGCTTCCATCAATGTATTTGTCTGCATCACTTCCAATCCCCCATATATTTTTTTGCAAATACATACATATATGTCATGACGTTGGCCTGTGTGTAAGGTTTATGACTTCCCCCCCATAAATACCTTTCTCCCTTCCCTCTCTCTCTGACTCTACTAAAGGACTCTTGAATAGCCTTTGTTAACCTTTCTAGGGCAGGGGTTGCGCTTGCGGAACACCTCGACAACATCCTGCTGAAAAGGCAGTGCGCGAAATTCAAAAATATTTTTGGGAAATATGTAACTTTCACACATTAACAAGTCCAATACAGCAAATGAAAGATAAACATCTTGTTAAAACCTCTTGAAACTCCCCATCCCGGATCCGGGATCGTGACTAAAGCCTCAGGCTCATTAGCATAACGCAACGTTATGAAAATAATGCGCCTGCTCTCAAGCTTAGCCTTTTCTTAACAACACTGTCATCTCAGATTTTCAAAATATGCTTTTGAACCATAGAAATTGACTAATTTGTGTAAGAGTATGCTAAGCTAGCTTAGCATTTTGAGTAGCATTTAGCACGCAACATTTTCACAAAAACCAGATAACCAAATAAATAAAATCATTTACCTTTGAAGAGCTTCGGATGTTTTCAATGTGGAGACTCTCAGTTACATACCAAATGCGCAGTTTTTCCTGAAAGCGTCTGTGTGTAGGAAAAATCGTTCCGTTTTGTACATCGCATTTGGCTACAGAAACGAACCGAAAATTCAGTCACCTACAACGTCAAACTTTTTCCGAATTAACTCCATAATATCGACCGAAACATGGCAAACGTTGTTTGGAATCAATCCTCCATGCTGTGCCTTTTTGGCCCTGAGGCACATCCATGTCTGCAGAAATAAATTTGGGCAGATGAACACCACTTGTGGCAGGAGCTGGATGAACCTGCTTCAGTGGGGGATGGACCCCTTGGCACTGGGGGCTCCCATTCGGAGTCAGTGTCACTGTGAAAGAAAATGTTCAGTTTGAATAGTTTCACATATGAGCCCTGTATCAACAGGTAAAATACACAGATATATACAGTATATGCACATCTTTTTTTAAATATATGTTCCTTTTTTACTTTCTAACCCTAACACCCCTCCCCTAATTGGTGTAAACTAGTGAACACAATGCTTAGGCTTCTACTTCCAGTTTATACATACTATAAACTTTACGGGCACAGTCTATTTTACAATAGTTATATTTTGTTTGTTTTTACTTCTGTCCTTCATCTAACCTCAACCTCTCCCATCTATTTATTTCACAAAAGTGCTGAACCATGATACTTTTTAAGGATACAGTATGGTTTACATTAGTTGTTATTAGTTGTTATTATTCCCAACCTTCGGCTCCATTCAACCCCTCCCATCTATTTCTTAACATCATCCACAATGGATTTAACACTATCCACATTGAATTGAACACCATCCACATTAGATTAAACACCATCCATATTTTTTTTTTCACCTTTATTTAACCAGTTAGTCTAGTTGAGAACAAGTTCTCATTTGCAACTGCGACCTGGCCAAGATAAAGCTTAGCAGTGTGAACAGACAACACAGAGTTACACATGGAGTAAACAATTAACAAGTCAATAACACAGTACAAAAAAGGGGAGTCTATATACATTGTGTGCAAAAGGCATGAGGAGGTAGGCGAATAATTACAATTTTGCAGATTAGCACTGGAGTGATAAATGATCAGATGGTCATGTACAGGTAGAGATACTGGTGTGCAAAAGAGCAGAAAAGTAAATAAATAAAAACAGTGTGGGGATGAGGTAGGTGAAAAAGGGTGGGCTATTTACCAATAGACTATGTACAGCTGCAGCGATCGGTTAGTTGCTCAGATAGCACATGTTTGAAGTTGGTGAGGGAGATAAAAGTCTCCAACTTCAGGGATTTTTGCAATTCGTTCCAGTCACAGGCAGCAGAGTACTGGAACGAAAGGCGGCCAAATGAGGTGTTGGCTTTAGGGATGATCAGTGAAATACACCTGCTGGAGCGTGTGCTACGGATGGGTGTTGCCATCGTGACCAGTGAACTGAGATAAGGCGGAGCTTTACCTAGCATGGACTTGTAGATGACCTGGAGCCAGTGGGTCTGGCGACGAATATGTAGCGAGGGCCAGCCGACTTGAGCATACAAGTCGCAGTGGTGGGTGGTATAAGGTGCTTTAGTGACAAAACGGATGGCACTGTGATAAACTGCATCCAGTTTGCTGAGTAGAGTGTTGGAGGCAATTTTGTAGATGACATCGCCGAAGTCGAGGATCGGTAGGATAGTCAGTTTTACTAGGGTAAGTTTGGCGGCGTGAGTGAAGGAGGCTTTGTTGCGGAATAGAAAGCCGACTCTTGATTTGATTTTCGATTGGAGATGTTTGATATGAGTCTGGAAGGAGAGTTTACAGTCTAGCCAGACACCTAGGTACTTATAGGTGTCCACATATTCAAGGTCGGAACCATCCAGGGTGGTGATGCTCGTCGGGCATGCGGGTGCAAGCAGCGATCGGTTGAAAAGCATGCATTTGGTTTTACTAGCGTTTAAGAGCAGTTGGAGGCCACGGAAGGAGTGTTGTATGGCATTGAAGCTCGTTTGGAGGTTAGATAGCACAGTGTCCAAGAACGGGACGGAAGTATATAGAATGGTGTCGTCTGCGTAGAGGTGGATCAGGGAATCGCCCGCAGCAAGAGCAACATCATTGATATATACAGAGAAAAGAGTCGGCCCGAGAATTGAACCCTGTGGCACCCCCATAGAGACTGCCAGAGGACCGGACAGCATGCCCTCCGATTTGACACACTGAACTCTGTCTGCAAAGTAATTGGTGAACCAGGCAAGGCAGTCATCCGAAAAACCGAGGCTACTGAGTCTGCTGATAAGAATATGGTGATTGACAGAGTCAAAAGCCTTGGCAAGGTCGATGAAGACGGCTGCACAGTCTTTTATCGATGGCGGTTATGATATCGTTTAGTACCTTGAGTGTGGCTGAGGTGCACCCGTGACCGGCTCGGAAACCAGATTGCACAGCGGAGAAGGTACGGTGGGATTCGAGATGGTCAGTGACCTGTTTGTTGACTTGGCTTTCGAAGACCTTAGATAGGCAGGGCAGGATGAATTTAGGTCTGTAACAGTTTGGGTCCAGGGTGTCTCCCCCTTTGAAGAGGGGGATGACTGCGGCAGCTTTCCAATCCTTGGGGATCTCAGACGATATGAAAGAGAGGTCGAACAGGCTGGTAATAGGGGTTGCGACAATGGTGGCGGATAGTTTCAGAAATACAGGGTCCAGATTGTCAAGCCCAGCTGATTTGTACAGGTCCAGGTTTTGCAGCTCTTTCAGAACATCTACTATCAGGATTTGGGTAAAGGAGAACCTGGAAGGGCTTGGGCGAGAAGCTGCGGTGGGGGCGGAGCTGTTGGCTGAGGTTGGAGTAGCCAGGCGGAAGGCATGGCCAGCCGTTGAGAAATGCTTGTTGAAGTTTTCGATAATCATGGATTTATCGGTGGTGACCGTGTTACCTAGCCTCAGTGCAGTGGGCAGCTGGGAGGAGGTGCTCTTGTTCTCCATGGACTTCACAGTGTCCCAGAACTTTTTGGAGTTGGAGCTACAGGATGCAAACTTCTGCCTGAAGAAGCTGGCCTTAGCTTTCCTGACTGACTGCGTGGATTGGTTCCTGACTTCCCTAAACAGTTGCATATCGCGGGGACTATTCGATGCTATTGCAGTCCGCCACAGGATGTTTTTGTGCTGGTCGAGGGCAGTCAGGTCTGAAGTGAACCAAGGGCTGTATCTGTTCTTGGTTCTGCATTTTTTGAACGGAGCATGCTTATCTAAAATGGTGAGGAAGTTACTTTTAAAGAATGACCAGGCATCCTCAACTGACGGGATGAGGTCAATGTCCTTCCAGGATACCTGGGCCAGGTCGATTAGGAAGGCCTGCTCACAGAAGTGTTTTAGGGAGTGTTTGACAGTGATGAGGGGTGGTCGTTTGACTGCGGCTCCGTAGTGGATACAGGCAATGAGGCAGTGATCGCTGAGATCCTGGTTGAAGACAGCGGAGGTGTATCTGGAGGGCCAGTTGGTCAGGATGACGTCTATGAGGGTGCCCTTGTTTACAGAGTTAGGGTTGTACCTGGTGGGTTCCTTGATGATTTGTGTGAGATTGAGGGCATCTAGCTTAGATTGTAGGACTGCCAGGGTGTTGAGCATATCCCAGTTTAGGTCACTTAAAAGAACAAACTCTGAAGCTAGATGGGGGGCGATCAATTCACAAATGGTGTCCAGGGCACAGCTGGGAGCTGAGGGGGGTCGGTAGCAGGTGGCAACAGTGAGAGACTTATTTCTGGAGAGAGTAATTTTCAAAATTAGTAGTTCGAACTGTTTGGGTATGGACCTGGAAAGTATGACATTACTTTGCAGGCTATCTCTGCAGTAGACTGCAACTCCTCCCCCTTTGGCAGTTCTATCTTGACGGAAGATGTTAGAGTTGGGTATGGAAATCTCAGAATTTTTGGTGGCCTTCCTGAGCCAGGACTCAGACACGGCAAGGACATCAGGGTTAGCAGAGTGTGCTAAAGCAGTGAGTAAAACAAACTTAGGGAGGAGGCTTCTGATGTTGACATGCATGAAACCAAGGCTTTTTCGATCACAGAAGTCAAAAAATGAGGGTGCCTGGGGACATGCAGGGCCTGGGTTTACCTCCACATCACCCGCGGAACAGAGAAGGAGTAGTATGAGGGTGCGGCTAAAGGCTATCAAAACTGGTCGCCTAAAGCATTGGGGACAGAGAATAAGAGGAGCAGGTTTCTGGGCATGATAGAATATATTCAGGGCATAATGCGCAGACAGGGGTATGGTGGGGTGCGGGTACAGCGGAGGTAAGCCCAGGCACTGGGTGATGATGAGAGAGGTTGTATCTCTGGACATGCTAGTTGTAATGGGTGAGGTCACCACATGTGTGGGAGGTGGGACAAAGGAGGTATCAGGGGTATGAAGAGTGGAACTAGGCGCTCCATTGTGAACTAAAACAATGATAACTAACCTGAACAACAGTATACAAGGCATATTGACATTTGAGAGAGACATACAGCGAGGCATACAGTAATCACAGGTGTTGAATTGGGAAAGCTAGCTTAAACAGTAGATGAGACAACAACAGCTAATCAGCTAGCACAACAACAGCAGGTAAAATGGCGTTGACTAGGCAATGGGGCCGACAGATAAAACATGAACAAGCAGAATGAGGTATCGTGATTAATGGACAGTCCAGCGTGCATCAGCTATGTAGCCAAGTGATCAGTGTCCAGGGGGCAGGGAAGCTGGATTAGTGAATGTTATTCAGGTAAAAAAAAACTAACAATGACTAAATAGCTTGTAGCTAGTTAGCTAGTTAGCTTCTGGAGGTTCTTGAGTGTGTTCTAAAAATTAAAAATAATAGCGATTCCGTATCACATTGGGTGAGGCAGGTTACCGGAAGGTATAAACAAATTAAAAATCGAAAAGAGATAAGAGAGTAAATATGGGTCCAGTGAGTGTTTGGGACGAGGCGATTCAGACGGTTAGCAGGCCTGTGCTAACAAGCTAACAGTTAGTAGGCCGGGCTAAGCAAGGTAACAGTTAGCGGACCGGGGCTAAACAAGCTGGCAGTTAGCAGGCCGAAATAGCAAGCAAGGAGATAGCAAGGGCTAGAGAGTTAGCCTTTGGGGGACGTCGCGATGGGGTGAGTCAGTTTATTCCTCTTCATGCGGTGACATCGATAGACCGGTCGTGGGCCCGGGTAATTGTAGCACAGGAGTATGCTACTGTGGTAGGTATTGTAGCCCAGGTGTATGCTACGGTGGTAGCACTGGTGCTCTGGCGGGGCTAGCTTCAGGCTAAGTGGGTGGAAGCGCTAGCCAGCAGTAATCGTCCGGGGTTGCGGTTTTGCTAAATAACTAGTTGTGAAGATCCAGCTGAAAGATGTTCCATTTGCGGCGGAAATCCGGGGACAAAAAATAAATAGGTCCGTTATGCTCTGGTTAGAGTCGCGTTGTTCGAACTGGCAAGAGCTTTCCGAGCTAAAGGTTAGCTGATGACCGGTTAGCTGAAGACCGCTAGCATAGCTGGTAGTTAGCTGGCTAGCTTCAGTTGAGGGGTTCCGGTTCCGAAGTAAATATAAATACTAAATACTTTAGGAAAAAAATAGCTACATTTGGGTGAGGCGGGTTGAAGGAGAGTATTTGGAAGCTGAGGTTTAGCAAATTTTAGCAAAATGTTTTAAAAGATATGCAAAGAAAAAATATGTAAAAACGAAAAAAGACTAAATATACACGGGACAAGGGACACGACACGTCTTACTGCTACGCCATCTTGGACTACATATTTGATTTAACACCATCCACATTGAATTTAACACCATCCACATTGAAGTTAACACCATCCACATTGAATTTAACACCATCCACATTGAAGTTAACACCATCCACATTGAATTTAACACCATCCACATTGAATTTAACCCCATCCATATTGGATTTAACACCATCCACATTGGATTTAACAACATCCACATTGGATTTAACACCATCCACATTGGATTTAACACCATCCACATTGGATTTAACAACATCCATATTGGATTTAACACCATCCACAGTGGATTTAACACCATTCATATTGGATTTAACACCATCCATATTGGAATTCTATTTGCCATTTGTCAACTGTGCTGTGATGTTTCACAAAAGTTCTATACCTTTCTATTCTCATAAAATATATTTTTTTCTCAAAGTATTATTGTATTATATTATTGACCCTGTAGAGCTATCTGCAGAGTTAGCTCCAGGTAAATGTTGCAATTCTTCAGTCATTCCTGGACCTGTGACCAAAAACAAGCTGCATATGGACAGTACCAAAACAAATGATCTGATGATTCTGTCTCTTCGCATAAAAATAGAGCTGGGAAGGTTGTATCTCCCATATATATAATATTGGTTGCAAGAATTTGGGATATTAATTTGAAAAATTCAAAGTTTTGAATCAGGCATTGTTTTGCCTATCAGTTCATAAACCATGTGCCATGAAATCAGTACTTTGAAAATCTCTTCCCAACTATTTTGTAATCTGTATGGCACAGCTGTCAATTTTTGTTCCTTAAATGAAACTGGTATTCTTTTTTATTTTTCTCAATTTTCTTTAACCAATTATGGTCTTTAATGCAGGGCTGACAGACAGGTTCCCTACTTTTCCCCCTTCCACTTTCCTCTTCCATTTTTGTGGTAATGCTACAATTAGTTGCAGTTTTGGGTAGATTAGATATTTCCATATATTTGTGTTACATAACTCCACCAGTCCTATTTAGGATATAATTTACAAAGATGATACCTTTTTTAAACATTTAAAAATATATATATATATATTTAAATCTATTAGTATATTTGAGTTTAACCACAGTTTTTGTTGTATTATTTGTTCCATTTTATTCTGGTGGATTAAATTGAAATTACAAACAACTTTCCATGGCTTGTTGTAAAAATAGCGATATTTGGGAGATTATTTCCTTTTCAAATAACTGAAAGTGCAAGTTTGTAATCTGAATAAAGGGAAAAAGGCCATTCTTGAACATGGGGTGAGATATTCTTATTCATTTTCTAGAGAACCAGTTCGGATTTAAGTATAACTGAATCCTTGAGTGAGAGGTCTAATACTTTAATATTAATATTTCATCATTTGTGCCCTCGGATTCCATATTAATTCTATACATTTTATTTATTTTACTAGGCATGTCAGTTAAGAACAAATTCTTATTTTCAATGACAGCCGAGGAACAGTGGGTTAACTGCCTGTTCAGGGTCAGAATGACAGATTTTGTACCTTGTCAGCTCGGGGATTTGAACTTCCAACCTTTCGGTTACTAGTTCAATGCTCTAACCACTAGGCTACCCTACTGCCCCTAGGCATGTTTAATATTGTCTAATATTGTCTGACTTGCCGTTTCAAAGAAAATTGATACTTTTTCCTCATATAATTTAATTAACTGTTTGGTAAGGTGTAGGCAAGCCCATAAGCAAATAGGTAAACTGGGATATGACTAAATATTTAATCAGGGTGATTTTTCCAGAAATAGACAAGTATTGTTGCTAGGTGTAGCAAGATCTTGTCTTTTCGCTAACTTTCTATGAAAATCTATTGGAGTGAGATCATTCATTTATTTTGGGATATGTATACAGAGTATTTCCACACCACCATCACACCATTTTATTTGTAAACTGCACGGTAATGTAAATGTTGTATTTTTTTGTGATCCAATATGTAATATAGCACAACAATTTTGTTGTAATCCAGATAGGTTAGAAAATGTATCTAGATTCTCTATGAGGCTGTGGAGGGATCCAAATTGTGGATGTAAAATAAAACATGAATCATCAGCATACAATGACACCTTCATCTTTAAGCCCTGGATTTCTAGCCGCTTGATATTATTGTTGGATCTGATTTAAATAGCTAACATTTCGATGGCCATAATAAATAGATATGCCAATAGTGGACAACCTTGTGGACAACCTTTACTAATTTTGACAGTTTAAAACTTTCTAAGAAGTAGCCATTATTTACTAGGTCACACCTAAGGTAATTATGTAGGCCTTTATTGTAAATAAGAATTGGTTCTTAACTGACATTCATGGTTAAATAAAGGTTAAATATAGATATATTTTTAAACTATACATTACTTCAAAAGAATGTACCCCTTTTTCTCCAAAATTTGTCTTGTCCCATCGCTGCAACTCTCGTACGGTCTCAGGAGAGATGAAGGTTCTTCCAGAACATGACCCCCCAAGCTACACTGCTTCTTTGATGCTTAAACCAGAAGCCAGCCACACCAATGTGTCGGAAGAAACACCTGATGACTGTGTCAGCTTGCATGCTCCTGGCCTGCCACAGGAGTCACTAGAGTGCGATGGGACAAGGACATTGCAGCTGGCCAAACCCTCCCCTAACCCACACGATGCTCAGCCAATTGTGTGCTGCCTCATGGGTCTCCCAGGTATGGCCGGATGCGACACAGCCTGGGATTGAACCAGGATCTGTAGTGACACAGCTATCACTGCGATGCAGTGCCTTAGACCGCTGCACCACTCGGGAGACCCCACTATACTACTATACTTTAACCCATTTTATAAGAGATTCTCCAAAATTTGAAATGTTCCAGGTATTTATATATAAACTCCAGTCGTACTTTATCAATGTATAATCCATGTAAAAATCCTGTCTGATTCGAATGAATAATATCCAACAATACCTTTTGAATTCTAGCCGCTTCACATTTTGCTACTATTTTTGCAACACAACACTGACGTGTTAGGGGATTCCAAATTTTTAAAAGGACTGGATCTTTATATTTATCACTTGTATCCTGTTTCAGTAATAATGAAATCAGACCTTGTTGAGTGTCCAATAATCTACCATTTACATAGGAGTGATTAAAACATGCTAATAATGGTCATCTGAGTATATCAAAAAAAAAGTTTGGTATACCTCCACTGGTATCCCATCCAGCCCTGGAGTTTTCCCAGATTTAAAGGCTTTAATTACATCAGAAGTTCCTCCTCTGTACTTTTGCCTTCACATGAGTCTTTCTGTTCAGCTGTTAATTTTAAAATCCATACAATTAGCTTCAGTTAGAGGAGATAGATGAGACTGAAAAGAAAACATATGCTTAAAGTACTTTGCTTCCTCTTTCAAAATATAATTTGGTGAATCATGGGTGACATTTGTAACAATTATTTTTAGTAGCATCTTCTATGTTGAAGATTTTTTTGTAATTGTGCATTTTTCCACATATTCCATCCAGTTTGCTTTATTTTATAATATATTACACTTAATCTTTCTTGAATAAGTTCCTCCTTTTCTTTTTCTTTTTCCTCTAACTTATTCTGAGCCTCTATGGTTACAGTTTTATTGCTAGCTATCTGTTCTGTTAGCCCTTCTATTTCTTTTGATAACTATTTTGACCTACATTTCTTTTGTTTTAGAGCTGAGTACTGAGTTGCATGACCTCTAAAGGCACATTTAAATGTGTCCCATGCAATAAGGGGATCTACTGTAAAAATGTGTTATATATTCCTCTGTCCTAGTTAAAAACAAGGTATCATCCAATAGGCTTTGATTACATTTCCAATATCCTCACACATGTGTAAATTCAGTAAGAGTAATATATATGCCAATTACAGTGCCTTGCGAAAGTATTCAGCCCCCTTGAACTTTGCGACCTTTTGCCACATTTCAGGCTTCAAACATAAAGATATAAAACTGTATTTTTTTGTGAAGAATCAACAACAAGTGGGACACAATCATGAAGTGGAACGACATTTATTGGATATTTCAAACTTTTTTAACAAATCAAAAACGGAAAAATTGGGCGTGCAAAATTATTCAGCCCCTTTACTTTCAGTGCAGCAAACTCTCTCCAGAAGTTCAGTGAGGATCTCTGAATGATCCAATGTTGACCTAAATGACTAATGATGATAAATACAATCCACCTGTGTGTAATCAAGTCTCTGTATAAATGCACCTGCACTGTGATAGTCTCAGAGGTCCGTTAAAAGCGCAGAGAGCATCATGAAGAACAAGGAACACACCAGGCAGGTCCGAGATACTGTTGTGAAGAAGTTTAAAGCCGGATTTGGATACAAAAAGATTTCCCAAGCTTTAAACATCCCAAGGAGCACTGTGCAAGCGATAATATTGAAATGGAAGGAGTATCAGACCACTGCAAATCTACCAAGACCTGGCCGTCCCTCAGAGATGCAGCCAAGAGGCCCATGATCACTCTGGATGAACTGCAGAGATCTACAGCTGAGGTGGGAGACTCTGTCCATAGGACAACAATCAGTCGTATATTGCACAGATCTGGCCTTTATGGAAGAGTGGCAAGAAGAAAGCCATTTCTTAAAGATATCCATAAAAGGTGTTGTTTAAAGTTTGCCACAAGCCACCTGGGAGACACACCAAACATGTGGAAGAAGGTGCTCTGGTCAGATGAAACCAAAATTGAACTTTTTGGCAACAATGCAAAACATTATGTTTGGCGTAAAAGCAACACAGCTCATCACCCTGAACACATCATACCCACTGTCAAACATGGTGGTGGCAGCATCATGGATTGGGCTTGCTTTTCTTCAGCAGGGACAGGGAAGATGGTTAAAATTGATGGGAAAATGGATGGAGCCAAATACGGGACCATTCTGGAAGAAAACCTGATGGAGTCTGCAAAAGACCTGAGACTGGGACGGAGATTTGTCTTCCAACAAGACAATGATCCAAAACATAAAGCAAAATCTACAATGGAATGGTTCAAAAATAAACATATCCAGGTGTTAGAATGGCCAAGTCAAAGTCCAGACCTGAATCCAATCGAGAATCTGTCGAAAGAACTGAAAACTGCTGTTCACAAATGCTCTCCATCCAACCTCACTGAGCTCGAGCTGTTTTGCAAGGAGGAATGGGAAAAAATGTCAGTCTCTCGATGTGCAAAACTGATAGAGACATACCCCAAGCGACTTACAGCTGTAATCGCAGCAAATGGTGGCGCTACAAAGTATTAACTTAAGGGGGCTGAATAATTTTGCACGCCCAATTTTTCAGTTTTTGATTTGTTAAAAAAGTTTGAAATATCCAATAAATGTCATTCCACTTCATGATTGTGTCCCACTTGTTGATTCTTCACAAAAAATACAGTTTTAT
This sequence comes from Oncorhynchus masou masou, assembly GCF_036934945.1. NCBI lineage: Eukaryota > Metazoa > Chordata > Actinopteri > Salmoniformes > Salmonidae > Oncorhynchus > Oncorhynchus masou. The sequence continues at coordinate 34,277,927 of NC_088227.1, read as the reverse complement.
ATCTTTATGTTTGAAGCCTGAAATGTGGCAAAAGGTCGCAAAGTTCAAGGGGGCCGAATACTTTCACAAGGCACTGTATCTGATGGTTCGACCGTATTCTTTACATAAATACTGTTTATTGATGGGCATTTCTTACTGTAAGCAGTTCCTCTAGATCATTTATGCTTCTTTTAGTTTCTGAAACTGTCCTACCACAGAGCCATGCAGAGCGTTTCTTCCAGAATAGCAGCAGGACTTTCTATGCCACTTGTATTGACTTGGAAACATACAGTAATGTAATATCAGGGCCTATTCGTATTTCATTGCTGTTTAATTGCTCTCATTACCTCGAGATTGCTTTGTGCTCTGTCAATAATTATTTTCTGCGATAATGAATCACTTTTTTTCCCAACTGTACGCATGCAGTTATCTGCAGTACAGTACTCAAAGTACCCTTGAAGGCCCTGTGTGAAGCACTTCTACAAAGACAAGGCTTAACAACAGAAAGCAAACATTACAAAAGTGGGCCAACAACACTTGTGCTGAATTTGTTGTTCACAAAAGCACCGGAAGAATCCCAATGGAGAAAGCCATTGATCTTCTCAAGGCCAATAACTTCCACTCCACTCAAAGCCATTTACAAAACTATGATGAGTAGATGACCTTGGAAGGCATGCTGTGCCAATAGAAGTCAATAGACACCGCAACATATCAACAACTGTGTCTGTAGTGAAATCTCTCTGTGATTTTAGCTCAATTTCTAATCTTCTTTTAAAAAATAAATGTTGCTTCACCACTTTTGATTAGTTTAAAGGCTAGAGCACACTGGATAAGATCTGCCTTTTAATATTGTTTTGCTCAGAACCCAGTGAACTTCATACTCTCTGAAATATAGGCAGAAACTTAAGCAGGAAGCACCCGTGGTAAAGACTGTTCAATGTTGGTTTGACCAGTTGGAATCTCTGCTTCAAGATTGTTTTGATCAAGTGGACTGGGATATGTTCCTTGTCGCCTTTGGGAATAATATTGACGTATACATTGACTCTGTGACTGGGTTCATCAGGAAGTGCATAGGGAACGTTATTCCTATTGTGACGATTAGAACTTATTCTAAACAGAAACTGTGGATAAATGGCAGCATTTGCACAAATCTAAAAGCACGAACCACCACATTTAACCAGAGCAAGGTGACTGTGAACATGGACGTGTACAAACAGACCATCTATGAAAGGGTTCTGGTCGCCCGCAGGCCGAATTTGACCCACGGTGGTTTTATTTGCCCGGTCTACAGTTGGATCTGGTTGATGATCCCCGATCTATGACCTCCGTAAGGCAATCAAAGAGGCAAAACGTCAGTACAGAGACAAAGTGGAGTCGCAATTCACTGGCTCAGACACGAGACACATGTGGCCACATCGCAGACACCGACACCTCACATCCGGACCTAAACACCTTCTTCGCTTGCTTCGAGAGAAAATAACACAGAGCCATTTAAGTGTGTTAACCCTTCCAAGGCTGCCGGTCTAGACGGGAATATCTGTCAATACTTTTCTCTCTCTCTTTCGCAATCCCTTTGTCCATCTCTGCCATTCTGTGGCCTTGTGTCCCCCTGGTCCTCTTTGGGATCTACACTGACTCTTTTTAAATGTGATTCCTGCTTGTGTATGAGCATGCAGGCTTCGTGTGGGAGGACGTGGGAGGCTGTCTGACACACACTGATAAGAGCGGAGTCACATCTCCAGGTCCCACTCAGAGAGAGAGAGAGAGAGAGAGAGAGAGAGAGAGAGAGAGAGGCTGGCCAGGAGATAAGAACAAATGGTTATAGGAAATGCTATAGGCAAGAGCCATATGATTGCACGATGAACAAAGTCAGAACAGCAGTGACGAGTGTGGGATGATGGTCCCTGTTTGAAGTGTGGTGTTGAGCGCTGCTATATTTACAGATGATGAGGATGAGATGGATGAAGGCCTGTGGGTGCTTTGTCTTTCATTCACAGGCTCACTGCCATTCTCATCACAGCAACAGGAATAGCACTGGTGAGTTGGTGACTAACACTGTCCTGTTATCAGTGATATTACTGACATACAGTCTCTTTCTCTCTTTCTTCACAAACTGCCATGCTAATCTTGTTTCGCCTCGGGTGGGCAGCTTATTCTCACTTACCACTGGGAACACAACAGACTCCTCTCCCAAAGAGATTATGAGTTCGTTTTTGTTGGACAGTATTTGTTTAATGCTCTTCATTTGATTAGTTATTCATTAGAGCGGGCCAGAGGTGAGAATGCAATACCAGGGGAAGGCCCTAACTAACTGAGCTGCCAGATGGGCCAACTACAGCTGACCACCCAGCCAGGGAGACCAGGGGCACTGAGGGGACGTTGTGGGGGTCGGCTTATACAGATGCTCCCTGAGACACAGAGCTCTCTATCTCATCCCATTACCTGTGACTATGGTCCACTAGGGAGGCTAGCTGGGAACTATCCCCACAAGTATAGTAAAACAAGAAAGATTCTCCCCCGTGGGGACATTTCCCAGATCCCCATGAGGACAAAGGCTATTTTAAGCTTAAGGGGGGTTAGGTTTAGGGTTAGGGTTACAATTAGGGTAAGGGTTAGGGTAAGGGTAAGGGGTTATAGGTTTAGGAGCTAGGTTTAGGATTATGGGTTATGTGTTAGTGTTAGGGTTATGGTAGAGGTTAGTGAAAATATTTTAGGCTCCCACGAGGATAGAAGAACAAAATGCGTGCATGTGTGTGTGTGTGTGTGTGTGTGTGTGTGTGTGTGTGTGTGTGTGTGTGTGTGTGTGTGTGTGTGTGTGTGTGTGTGTGTGTGTGTGTGTGTGTGTGTGTGTGTGTGTGTGTGTGTTTGTGCGTGCGTGCGTGTGTGTGTGTGTGCATACCTGCACCTATAGTCTGTGTGCATGTTGGTGCATGCATATCTTCATGCCTATTTAACTGCGCTGCCAACATACCTACAGAGGGCCTCTCTCTCTCTCTACCTGGTATTACACAGGGACTCTCTCTCCCTAGCATTACACAGGGCGTTTCACTCGCTCTCTCGTTCTCTCTCCCTGCAGCCTGTAATCGTCCAGAGTATTCTCCTCTCAGAGATCTGGCCATGAAGCCCGCTGATCTGTGGCAATGTGATCTATGGCGCTAAGGAGATGGAGACTATAACCAAATAGCAGGCATCTCAAAGACTTTGCTCTATTTGACCAAGGAAGGATCCAAATGCTGGCCTGAGCCACTGGTTCATATATTTCATTTAGATTCTTAATTTTGGAGCAGGCAAAAGTAATCCCCTTTATATATCTTCCCAAAAGAGCAATTTATTATCCCTAAAAGGCATCCTTTGCCATGTCACACCAAAGAGGCCTTTGAGTAGGTGAACCGAGCATTAGCTGATGAGGTTAATTAAGCAGACGGTAGAGGAGCTATCCATTGTGTCACCTCCACTTCCAACAGCCATTATTAATATTCATCTTTTCTATGGAGATTACTTGGCAGGAGAGAGAGAGAGAGAGAGAGAGAGAGAGAGAGAGAGAGACCAGCTTTGTGAATCAAGAAGCTCTGGTGTTATTAAAATGAGGGAGACAGAGAGACAGGGCTCTGTAAGGGAGAGGGAGAGAGTGTTTTCTTTTCTCCTAGTTAGCTGAATAAGCTCATCTTTAGCCCAGGCTAGCTGTTATGAAAACCCTCCCTGACACTTTTCATAAATGAGATCAGTGTTGCCTGAGAAATCCATGCAGCCAAGCGGTAAGAACTAAAATGGCCCTGCAGAAGAAAAAGGTAACACATCACGGGAACATGGCCTTACAGGGCGTGATGATGTGTGTGTGCATTTGTCTGTCTGTCTGTGGAAGGATGCTTAATTTAACAAGCCTAGTGACCCACAGCTCTCCAGTCCCTCCCCTTTACCCTGTGCCCTGTCATTTAGACCTCTTTCCCGCCCCAAATCACTGACATTTCCCCTAAACACTTAAACTGTCTTCCATCAACTTGGTAATTCACTCTCTAAGTGCACACTCAGTTGCAGACTCTGCAGCCCTCTCTTCATGAAGGGTATGGGAGATTTTAGTCTGAAAGCTACTTAAAGCCTTTTCACTAAACCGCTAGCAGAAGAATGCTAATACAGAGCCCGTCTCCCCATGTCTTGAAGATTAAATAAAGTATCTCTGCTGATCCAGCTTCTGTGGCTTCTCCAGACAAAGACTCAACACCCGGATCGAGGAATTTACACTGGATCTCTGTGTCTGCAACGTGACAGAGATGTGATTTTCATATGCATACAGGCAGAACCCTCTCAATTCAATATCTTCATTTGACTAGGACCATGATGCACACCATCCTAACATGCATTTACAATCCAATATATTAATCTAACTAGAAACATACAAGACATACAAGACTTTTATTTAGATATGAGATGTACCGGCCTGCAAAACCAATTATAGAACTGCAAATAGCCACATCTGGATGTGATGTGGAGGCTTGATGTTTATCTGGGTTGGAAACATGTTACCTCCAGCTGAGAGTCTTAATGAGAGAGATACTTGTGAAACATTGGAAGAAACTGGTAAGAATATCATATCCATGGAAATATGCATCATCGTATCTTTTTCAAGAAGCAGAGGTAGAGCTCTTAGACTATAGCCCAGCAAACATTGCCTAACACCCAAACAGTCAGCACCCCAACAAGAACATCATAACGGCAACAACAGATTTTCCCCTGAGGAAATTATGATTTGACCATAACATTGAATAATACAAGAATGATAAGAAACGAGTTAGCTACTTCAGTACAAACATCATTCTATGTGGTGAGTTATACAATAAACGAAGATCTGGCTTCCTTGTAAGTATCCGATGCCAAGCGCATAATCTCCCTTTACCATCGGTCCTATTAGCCAACGTACAATCAATGGAAAATAAAATAGACGAACTATGATCCTACCAACGGGACATTAAAAAGTGTAAGATCTTATATTTCACTGAGTCATGGCTGAATGACGACATGAATAACATAAAGCTGGCGGCTTTGAAGCTTTTTCGGCAGGATAAAGCAGCAGCCTCTAGTAAGACAAGGGGTGACGGTCTATGTATATTTGTAAACAACAAAGTCTCGCGGTTTTGCTCGCCTGAGTTTTGCTCGCCTGAGTCTCGCGTTTATGCTCGCTTTCAAGGAGCTCTCATGATAAGCTGTAGACAACACTATTTACCAAGAGAGTTTTCATCTATATTCTTTGTAGTTGTCTATTTACCACCATAAACCGATTCTGGCACTAAGACGGCACTCAATGCCAGAACAACAACCTCTCCCTCAACGTGATCAAGACAAAGGAGATGATTGTGGACTACAGGAAAAGGAGGACCAAGCACACCTCCATTCTCATTGACGAGGCTGTAGTGGAGCAGGTTGAGAGATTCAAGTTCCTTGGTGTCCACATCACCAACACACTATTATGGTCCAAACACATTAAGACAGTTGTGAAGAGGGCACGACAAAACATATTCCCCCTCAGGAGACTGAAAAGATTTGGCATGGGTCCTCAGATCCTAAAAAGGTTCTACAGCTGCACCATCGAGAGCATCTTGACTGGTTGTGTCACTGCTACATCTACAAGACCCTGCTAGGTAAAGCCCCGTCTTATCTCAGCTCACTGGTTACCATAGCAGCACCCACCCGTAGCACGCGCTCCAGCAGGTATATCTCACTGGTCACCCCCAAAGCCAATTCCTCCTTTGGCCGCCTCTCCTTCCAGTTCTCTGCTGCCAATGACTGGAACGAACTACAAAAATCACTGAAACTGGAGACACTTATCTCTCTCACTAGCTTTAAGTACCAGCTGTCAGAGCAGCTTACAGATCATTGCACCTGTACATAGCCCATCTGTAAATAGCCCAAACAACTACCTCATCCCCTACTGTATTTATTTATTTATTTATTTTGCTCCTTTGCACCCCAGTATTTCTACTTTGTACATTCATCTACTACACATCTACCATTCCAGTGTTTAATTGCTATTTTGTATTTACTTCGCCACCATGGCCTATTTATTGCTTTACCTCCCTTATCTCACCTCATTCGCTCACATTGTATATAGACTGTATTATTGACTGTATGTTTGTTTTACTCCATGTGTAACTCGGTGTTGTTGTATGTGTCGAACTGCTTTGCTTTATCTTGGCCAAGTCACAGTTGTAAATGAGAACTTGTTCTCAACTTGCCTACCTGGTTAAAAAAAGGTGAAATAAATAAAAAATAAAATAAAACTGCCTGGTATGTCAACTGCTCGGCCACCGACTGCAACACACTACAGAGGGTAGTGCGTACGGCCCAGGTGCCAAGCTTCCTGCAATCCAGGACCTCTATGTTAGGCGGTGTCAGAGGAAGGCCCTGAAAATTGTCAAAGACTCCAACCTCCCTAGTCATAGATTGTTCTCTCTGCTACCGCACAGCAAGTGGTAGCGGAGCGCCAAGGCTAGCTCCAAAAGACCTAGACTTAAGACTCCTGAAAGCCATAAGACTCCTGAACAGCTAATCAAAGGGCTACCCAGAACCCTCTTTTACTCTGCTGCTACTCCCTGGTTATTATCTATGCATAGTCACTTTAACTCTACCTACATGTACATATTACCTCAATTACATTGACTAACCGGTGACCCCGCACATTGACTTTGTACCGGTACCCCCTGTACAGTGGGGCAAAAAAGTATTTAGTCAGCCACCAATTGTGCATGTTCTCCCACTTAAAAAGATGAGAGAGGCCTGTAATTTCATCATAGTTACACTTCAACTATGACAGACAAAATGAGAAAAAAAATCAAGAAAATCACATTTTAGGATTTTTAAAGAATTTATTTGCAAATTATGGTGGAAAATAAGTATTTGGTCACGTACAAACAAGCAAGATTTCTGGCTCTCACAGACCTGTTACTTCTTCTTTGATTTTATAACATAAGAGTAATCATGCTGTCGTGGCAGCGGTGCTACCAACATTCTATCAGAGAGCCATGAGTTCCATTTCTTCCCTAAGGCAACTTATTAGCCCATATTGTTAGCATATTATCTGTGATAATGTTCTGATTCACCTGCCAGTGGGTGAGCATGTTAAAAGCTATCCCTGTGTTGATGTCTTCCCAGCTTCCCATGAGTATCCTGATTACAACCACTGTGTACTGGTCAAATTATAATCCCACCATCCCAGCAGTGCCAAACATAGCTTGTCAATCTCTGCGGTTTCCCTAACTGCCTGACTTCAAATCAATCCATCTTCCCTAGGATCCGTATATGATTCGTCCTTGAATCGTGATTTTGGCTGAGTGATTTAAGCCTTCCCCCTGGCATCCATGGACTCCATAGCATTGGGCCCAAGTTATCCTGTGATTGAATTATCCTATTTTCAATGTACTGTGACTACTGTGGCTGGCTGGGTCAATGCACAGATGACTCTAAGGTCAAGCCTCCTCTCTTATCTATCCTTCCTTAGGTTCGCCGCTGCTCTTTTCACCGGGCCAATGATTTAGCCACCTCCATTTACTGGAGTACAAAAGCCTCAGATGCTTTGTGTTGACAAAGGTTTTTTGGAATTCTGCCAAAAGTCGATATGAATACAAATGTGGTCAAATGATGCAAAAAATACACTGCTTTATAGCATATGCTACTTTATATGGAAATCCTTGTAAGATAATATATGACAGAAAGAGAGAGAGAATTAATAGCTTTGGCTCATGGGGATAAGGATTTGATGGGTATATAAGGTTATAGAGGTGTGCATGTGTGTTTGTAGGCTATATGTGTGTGTGACTGACATTAACAAAGCAGACAGGAATATTAATGAAGGACGTCATAGACATGGGGGGGCAGTTGTGTTCCACATGACTGCACACCTATTTGTCTCTAATGAGTGGTCACAGACAGGGGCTTAGGTATGTCCTCTCTAATTTGATCTCTGAGGAATGCTCATTTATTTTAGGCCAGTCTCCCCTCTGTCTATTGCTTCATTATTATATACCTCTACCAACTGATCGAGAGTCAGTTCTCTACGGTGTCTCTAAGTGCCTGCTGTCCAATGCTCTGGGCTTGAGTTATTATCCAGCATTCCCTGATTACGTTGAATATATTATGATTACAGTATATTATCTCCACCTGAGTGAAACATCCATCGTTGGAATTGACCCGTGTCACATGACTTCCCCGTTAGAGAGCACTACGGTGCCCTCGGAGGGACACTTCATAAATGACAGAATCCACTAAATAAATAGCCAACCTTTTGCATGATGAATGGTTCTATCATAAATGCAATATAGTGTTTCAGACAAATTGTCCATGGTAAATCTAAATGAGTTGATGTCCCAGAGGAGCTCCATTTATGACTGTCTTATGGCGAGCTGTTAGTAGATAAATTATTTAATTTATATTGGTTTTGTCTTTGAAATGATTAATTCTGAGCCACCGATTTGCTGTAGAGATTCCCTCCCACACAGCCCTCACACAAAGACAGATGCACGCACACAAATACATACACACCCATCCACCCACAGACAACAGATCAAACCTAGTTCAAATCCATGTGCATTTGATGACAGCTTTTGAGTCTGATCAAAGTGCAGTCTAATCGATACACATCAAGATGCCCCGTGGCGGCTGTCAATAACAGGCCTCAAAACCCTACTACTGTAACCTGTCAACAACAGGCCCCAAAACCCTACTGCTGTAGCCTGTCAATAACAGGCCCCAAAACCCTACTGCTGTAGCCTGTCAATAACAGGCTCCACAACCCTACTGCTGTGTCAACAACAGGCCCCAAAACCCTACTGCTGTAGCCTGTAAACAACAGGCCCCAAAACCCTGCTGCTGTAACCTGTCAATAACAGGCCCCAAAATCCTACTGCTGTGTCAACAACAGGCCCCAAAACCCTACTGCTGTAGCCTGTGAACAACAGGCCCCAAAACCCTGCTGCTGTAACCTGTCAATAACAGGCCCCAAAACCCTACTGCTGTAGCCTGTCAACAACAGGCCCCAAAACCCTACTGCTGTAGCCTGTCAATAACAGGCCCTAAAACCCTACTACTGTAACCTGTCCGCAACAGGCCCCAAAACCCTACTGCTGTAACCTGTCAACAACAGGCCCCAAAACCCTACTACTGTAACCTGTCAACAACAGGCCCCAAAACCCTACTGCTGTAGCCTGTCAATAACAGGCCCCAAAACCCTACTGCTGTAGCCTGTCAATAACAGGCTCCACAACCCTACTGCTGTGTCAACAACAGGCCCCAAAACCCTACTGCTGTAGCCTGTAAACAACAGGCCCCAAAACCCTACTGCTGTAGCCTGTCAATAACAGGCCCCAAAACCCTACTACTGTAAACTGTCAACAACAGGCCCCAAAACCCTACTGCTGTAGCCTGTCAATAACAGGCCCCAAAACCCTACTACTGTAACCTGTCAACAACAGGCTCCACAACCCTACTGCTGTGTCAACAACAGGCCCCAAAACCCTACTGCTGTAGCCTGTAAACAACAGGCCCCAAAACCCTACTGCTGTAGCCTGTCAACAACAGGCCCCAAAACCCTACTGCTGTAGCCTGTCAATAACAGGCCCCAAAACCCTACTGCTGTAGCCTGTCAATAACAGGCTCCACAACCCTACTGCTGTGTCAACAACAGGCCCCAAAACCCTACTGCTGTAGCTTGTAAACAACAGGCCCCAAAACCCTGCTGCTGTAACCTGTCAATAACAGGCCCCAAAATCCTACTGATGTGTCAACAACAGGCCCCAAAACCCTACTGCTGTAGCCTGTGAACAACAGGCCCCAAAACCCTGCTGCTGTAACCTGTCAATAACAGGCCCCAAAACCCTACTGCTGTGTCAACAACAGGCCCCAAAACCCTACTGCTGTAGCCTGTAAACAACAGGCCCCAAAACCCTACTGCTGTAGCCTGTCAACAACAGGCCCCAAAACCCTACTGCTGTAACCTGTAAACAACAAGCCTCAAAACCCTACTGCTGTAGCCTGTAAACAACAGGCCCCAAAACCCTACTGCTGTAACCTGTCCACAACAGGCCCCAAAACCCTACTGCTGTAACCTGTCAACAACAGGCCCCAAAACCCTACTGCTGTAGCCTGTAAACAACAGGCCCCAAAACCCTACTGCTGTAACCTGTCCACAACAGGCCCCAAAACCCTACTGCTGTAACCTGTCAACAACAGGCCCCAAAACCCTACTGCTGTAACCTGTCCACAACAGGCCCCAAAACCCTACTGCTGTAACCTGTCAACAACAGGCCCCAAAACCCTGATTCTGTAACCTGTCAATAACAGGCCCCAAAACCCCACCGCTCTTGGCAGAGATCCTCACAGATAGTTTACATGAGATTATGATTGTCTGCCACAATGAAAGGAGAAGTAGACTGCGTACTATGGAAGAACTAATCCTGTCTTTCTTTCTTTATCTCTCTCTCTATTCTTCTCTTCTCTCTCTCCCTCCACCTTTCTCTCTTTTCTCCTATTTTCTATTTTCTATTCTCTCTCTCTCATCTCTCTGTCTGTATCTCTCTCTCTCTCTCTCTCTCTCTCTCTCTCTCTCTCTCTCTCTGTAGATTCCTGTGTGTGACTCTACCATGGACCACATCCTCTGTTGCCTGCTGGTCCTGGGAACCACAGTGTTGATGGCCCACGCATGCCCAAAGTACTGTGTGTGCCAGAACCTGTCCGAGTCCCTGGGGACCTTGTGTCCCTCCAAAGGCTTGCTCTTCGTCCCACTGGACATCGACCGGCGCACTGTGGAGCTCCGGCTGGGCGGAAACTACATCCTCCGCATCACCCAGCAGGACTTTGCCAACATGACCGACCTGGTGGACCTGACGCTCAGCCGCAACACCATCAGCTACATCCAGCCCTTCTCCTTCAGCGACCTGGAGACCCTGCGCTCCTTACACCTGGACAACAACCGTCTCATAGAGCTGGGTCCCGATGATCTCCGGGGCCTGGTCAACCTGCAGCACCTCATCCTTAACAACAACCAGCTGGGACGCATCTCGGACCGGGCCTTGGAAGACCTGGCACCCTCCCTAGAGGATCTGGATCTGTCCTACAACAACCTGAGGAGCCTGCCCTGGGACTCAGTCAAGCTGATGGTCTCTCTCCACCAGTTGAGTCTTGACCATAACCTCCTGGACTTCATCCCTGAGGGGACCTTTACTGATCTAGAGAGACTGGCTCGCCTGGATCTCACCTCTAACCGACTGAAAAAGCTGCCCCCAGACCCCATCTTCGCCAGGGCCCAGGATTCAGTGATGATGACCACTCCCTATGCCCCCCAGCTGTCCCTTGGCATCGGGGGGAACCCCCTGCATTGTAACTGTGAGGTGCTGTGGCTGCGGCGGCTGGAGAGGGACGATGATCAGGAGACCTGCGCTTCCCCTTCCAACCTGAAGGGGCGCTACTTCTGGTATGTGAGGGAGGAGGAGTTTGTGTGCGAGCCACCCCTCATCACTCAGCACACCCACAGGATGCTGGTGCTGGAGGGCCAGATGGCCAGCCTGAGGTGCGAGGCCATTGGAGACCCCACCCCCACCATCCACTGGATGGCCCCTAACGACCGTGTCCTTGGCAACTCGTCCCGAACCGTCGTCTACGGCAACGGCACCCTGGAGATTCTCATCACCACCTCCAAGGACTACGGTACCTTCACCTGCATCGCGGCCAACGTGGCCGGGGAGTCCACCGCCTCAGTGGATCTGTCAATCATCCAGCTGCCCCACCTCAGCAACGGCACCGGTCAGGCCTCACAGCCCAAGTCCCGCCTCTCGGACATTACCGGCACAACCAGGATAAGCAAGGGGGTTCCAAAGACCCCCCCGGAGAAAGTGGTCACTGTGTCAGAGGTGACAGCCATTTCAGCCTTGGTTAAGTGGACCGTCAGCAAGGCAGCGCCCAAGGTAAAGATGTACCAGCTCCAGTACAACTGTTCCGACGATGAAGTCCTCATCTACAGGTAACAAACCTTCCTTTTCAGAGAAGTAGGAACACCGATAGCTTTGATCTATGAGGGAACAGAAGATGGAGGAGACGCTCAATACACATGTTGTTTTAAGACTCCAGTCGACTTGTTTTGTTTACCTAAAGATAATGTCTCTCAGCTTTCACAAAAGATGAATGATGAAGATGAATTGTGCCAAACAGTAAATCATGCTGTTTACACTAAACAAAATACACAGTATCAATAACACTGCCATGTGTACAGAACCAGCAGCTTTCATACCCAGTTTTCCATAACAATATAGCCTACAATGGTGTTGTTAATCTTAAGTGATCCATCCATCATCCATTGTTTCTGTCTGTCCGTTGAATTGTTCGACAGCGAAACAACTCACTTCACTTTCTACTGCCTTTTTCATCATCTGATGTTTCGGTCGCTAAGCATCAGCTCCATTATGCTAAGTAGGCCATAAATAAGGGAATTTCATCCCTAAGCTTAATGGATGGATATTCTGTCAATCCACTACAGCAGCTATTTGATGAGGCTGAAAGTGTATTACAGGACGCTGATATATAGTATATTAGCATATCTCCAAACGACTGTGAAACCAGTTAGAAAAGAAATCCAATTATTTCATGCCATTTCAATTAGTTACTCTGTTAAAACCTAGAGAAAGGCAGATCAGTTCAGCCATAGACTTCAAGAGTTGTACTGTAACACTTTAGTGACATATAGGTCTATATCTCATCAGACAGTATTTATTTCTGCTTATCATTACCACTACACTTGTCTATGATTACTTTCTAGTTTATTATATACACTTTTTTTCAAAGGGATTGGAATGAAAATGGTTAACTCTAACTTGTGCTATACCTGCCATGAAAAGAATGATATGTAGTCCTATAGTCAATGTAGAGCTTTGTTATCGCATACAGTATGACTCTCCATTAGAACAACCAGTCCTTTTTCCTCTTCAAAACAAATCTGTAGAAAATCCTAAGCGTTTTCTCTTTTCTCTGACAAATCTGAATCGCCGGGCGATAAAAGACTCAGGGCACGGAGAACAATATAATAGTATATTTATTTACCCTATGGTTAGGGCAAGATAGAATATATACCCAGAATATGTTAAGCATATTATCTTCATCCATCATGATTGTATAAGCAGCAATAGAAGCTAAAGAAAGTGCTATACGTGGACATAGTAATGGAAGTTATGTGTCAGACACGGACTTTCAGTAATATTTCAGTTCAATTGCAATGAGTCCCTCAGAGCAATCCTTTACCATATAATGGTTTGATTGTACCATCCCATGTGATTTAATGCCTATGTTTCTCCTCGGCTTGACAATGTGTTTCAGAAATGATAGCAAGGTCCTGGGTCCACTATATTTGTCTGTTAGCTGGAGTCGCGGAGAGTGGTGGAGGATTCACGCCCCATACCTCTTGCATCACAGAGAAACGTGTTCGTTTTGGTATTTGGTGTTTTATTAGGATTCCCATTGGCTGTTGCGAAAACAGCAGCTACTCTTCCTGGGTCCACACAAAACATGAAACATGCCATAATACAGAACATGAATAGACATGAACAGCTCATGCACAGAACTAAATGAATTTAAAAATGGCACACATAGCCTACATATCAATACATACACTTGCACGTCAAATAGGGGAGAGGCGCTGTGCCGTGAGGTATTGCTTTATCGTAAAAAAAAACAGGTTTGCTATTTATTTGAGCAATATATACTTGTATAGTTCCATGCAATAATTTCTCTATATAATACTGTAAGCTTTCTTGAATTTTTTCAGGATTTGGGGACTGTGAAAAGACCCCTGGTGGTATGTCTGGTGGGGTAAGAGTGTGTGTCAGAGCTATATCTAAGTTGACTATGTAAACAATTGGACATTTTTAACACATTCATGTTTTTTGTAAAAGAGTAAATGATGCAGTCTGTCTCTCCTCAACTCTTAACCAAGAGAGACTGGCATAGTACTTATATTAGCCGTCTGATTACAATTAAGAGGAAGACGTGACGCTCTGTTCTGGGCCAGCTGCAGCTTGACTAGGTATTATTTTCAGCACTTAACCACATGACTGGACAATAATCAAGACAAGACTAAATTAGAGCCTGCAGGACTTTCTTGAGTGTGGTGTCCGAAAAGCAGAGCATCTCTTTATTATGGACAGACCTCTCCTCATCTTTACAACCATTGAATCTATATGTTTTGACCATGACAGTTTATATTCTAAGGTAACACCAAGTAGTTTAGTCTCCTCAACTTGTTCAACAGCCACACCATTTATTACCAGATTCAGCTGAGGTCTAGAGCTGAGAGAGTGATTTGTACCAAAATACAATGCTCTTAGTTTTAGATATGTTCAGGCCCAGTTTATTACTGGCCAACCATTCCAAAACTGACTGCAGCTCCTTGTTAAGGTTTTCAGTGACTTGATTAGCTGTAGTTGCTGACACATTCAGTACCAGTCAAAATGTGAACACACTTACTCATTCCAGGGTTTTTCTTTATTTTTAATATATTGTAGAATGATAATGAAGACATAAAAACGATGAAATAACACATACGGAATCATGTAGTAACCAAAAAAATGTTAAACAAATCAAAATATATTTTGTGTTTGAGATTCTTCAAAGTAGCCATACTTTGCCTAACGCTGCAGAATGATGTGGTAGCCATGCTAGTTAAGTGTGACTTGACTTCTAAATAAATCACCGACAACTTCACCAGCAAAGCACCCCCACACCATCACACCTGTTCCTCCATGCTCCACAATGGTGACCCCGCCCGTGCAAAAAAACACATTTCCATTACACACTTGTACTAGTGTTTGACAGCCAAATATAAGCACCCCGCAAATGATATACCCATTACTCTTTAGACCAAGATGGTGATATTGCCCATCTAGAGCCTTGCTCTGGACCCATTTGATATTTTATCTGTTGAACCTATCCTTAGGCCAAAACATTAATACTTGAGAATGTGGTCTTTAAAATGTGTCTGATTTGGGTATGAGTGAACAGATAACACCTCATGTCATTAATAACGTAATGAAATATTCCGGCATTCCAGGAGGTTTAGAGAGTCTTTTTACAGAAATTAAATGGGATCTGCATTTGCATATTAATGGTGCGTTTCAGGCAGATAGTGATGCCGACATCTTTATGATGAATAGTTTTCTAGCGATCATTAGCTTTGGATTTAACAACCCTTATTGTAATCGATGTGTGTATTGATGTGCTCGTAGGAGGATTATCTTTGAAACGCCAAAGTTATTCAAAAAAGAGAGAACATACTAACCAAACCTTGAGCTTAACAACACAAGTAAACACACTAACCCAACCGCGATCTTAACAACACAACCCAACATACTAACCAAACCTTGATCTTAACACAAGCCAACACACTAATCAACCTTGAGCTTAGCAACAGAAGCCAAGATACTAACCAAACCTTGAGCTTAACACAAGCCAAAACACAACTCAAACCTTGAGCTGATGCTGCAGTTGCACTGTTTGACACTCCCAAAGTTAGCTGTTTTTCTAAAATGCACTCATCCATTATAGTTACCATAGCAGGATGTTTTATGGCAGGATATACACTCAAGTGTCACGCCCTGACCTTAGAGAGCCTTTTTATTTCTCTATTTGTGTTACAAATTCTAACAGTGGTGAGTGGAGGAGTCAAGCGCAGAGAGCAGGTAATTCAGTTCGTGGATATTTTATTCCATAGACTGTGGAGCCACGACATGCAAAACACCAGGGCGCATGAAACAACCCGTCCCAAAATACAACGGACTAAAACTGTCCGGAAAAATACTGAATATACTCATACACCAGATAACAGGAAAACAAGCACGCACAAATACCCAGCGGGCCTAGTGCCCTTAAATAGCCTACAAACAAACACTAACTCAAAACAGGTGTACCCAATTACCCAATAAACAGAAACAAACGGAAAGGGAATCAATGGCAGCTAATAGGCCGGCGACGACGACCGCCGAGCGCCGCCCGAACAGGAAGAGGCACCATCTTCGGCGAGATTCGTGACAATTTGGTTAGGTCGGGGTGTGATTTGGGTGGGCATTCTAGTTTTTCTGTTTCTTTGCTGGCCGGGAATGGTTCCCAATCAGAGTCTATCGTTGTCTCTGATTGGGGATCATACTTAGGCAGCCTGTTTTCTACCTTGTTTTTGCATAGTTGCTGTTTATCCCTGCAGAACTTTACGTTCGGTTGTGTATTTTGTTGGTTTTCCCCGGTGTCATTTAATAAAAGGAAAATGTACCATGCTTCACCTTGGTCTAATTCATCGAACGAATGTAACATCAAAGGTATGGACACAGACACAGGCTAGCATCAAGTTCCATTTAATCTCCCCACTACCGCTATAGTACAATTCAGCAGCATCTCCCAATAAATTCCCTGGCAGGGAGTGCAGAGCCCATTAGGGATTTTTGCTTATATAAGCATAATCACATTTCCCAGCACCCTGACATTTAGGCTGAATCAATGGAGCAAGAGACCCATTTGGCATGACCTTGTCTGTTATCCAGAGAAAGAGGCCGCCTTAAGAAATCATACAGTCCTCCTGGGGGGGGATTAGCCATGAAATACTTTAATGATTGTTGAGTGGGAGAAATGCTATAACCTGAAGCAATGATTTGTTTGTTTGTTTTCAGTTCTTTTTTACTTTCTTGCCAATAAGGAAGTGTGTTGAAACTGTATCTGACAATAGCTTTTAAACTGTTTGGGAGGATGAGGGTAGCTGTGGCTGACTGGTGCCTATCCCCACTACTTTTCCTTCCCAGAAGCAATGTTTAAGGACTCACATCCTCTCTCGCTCTGATTAATGTTATGGCCTCATGCCTTCACTGGAAACGATTTAAAGCAATCTCCAAATTGCCTTTCGATGCCCAAAGGGTGTAGGGAAAACAACTTGTATTCATCTCCTTGTGATAAGCACAGCCAGACGTTTTTTTCCTGAGTTCCACTTTGTCCTGATGTATTTTAATTCAGCTGAATGAAACATTCAACACAGACGGCCTGACATGAATCAGTCACAGGACAGAGCAGTGCCTGGCAAAATACTCACTAAGCACTGGAATTTCCCTCCATCCCATGCCTATACCAAGCAAGCAATTATCACTGTGTAATAGATTACATCCCCTGAGGACCAAAACATTTAATATTAGCAACTTTTGATCAAATAAAATAAAATTCAAATCACATTATTTTGGTTACATGCACATGGTTAGCAGATGTTAATGCGAGTGTAGTGAAGTGCTTGTGCTTCTAGTTTCGACCATGCATTGATATCTAACAAGTAATCTAACAATTTCACAACAACTACCTTATACACACAAGTGTAAAGGAATGAATAAGAATATGTACATATAAATATATGGATGAGCGATGGCGGAACGGCATAGGCAAGATGCAGTAGATGGTATAGAGTACTGTATATACAGTGGGGCAAAAAAGTATTTAGTCAGACACCAATTGTGGAAGTTCTCCCACTTAAAAAGTTGAAAGAGGCCTGTAATTTTCATCATAGGTACACTTCAACTATGACAGACAAAATGAGGGGAAGAAATCCAGAAAATCACATTGTAGGATTTTTAATGAATTTATTTGCAAATGATGGTGGAAAATAAGTATTTGGTCACCTACAAACAGACCTGTAACTTTAAGAGACTCCTCTGCCCTCCACTCGTTACCTGTATTAATGGCACCTGTTTGAACTTGTTATCAGTATAAAAGACACCTGTCCACAACCTCAAACAGTCACACTTTAAACTC